>NC_045426.1:410404762-411006637 GCF_902635505.1 Sarcophilus harrisii
TTCATTCCTAGATTTGAAAATAATTCTTCTTAATAAACTTACAGAGAGGCAGAGCCAAGATGGGAAATTACAGGCATCATTGAAGTTAAACTTTCCTAATATTCCCCTCCAAACAACTTTAGAATAATAACTCAAATTAAAAGCAAGAGTGGGAGAGTCAACTAAATACAAGATGAGAAAATTTTCCAGTTTTAGACAACTTAGGAGAATTTTATGATACCAGAGCTGGGATTGGCTGGCCTAGAATTCACTTCTCTGCACGGCAGAATTTGTAGCAGGCCTTGGAGACAGTTACAATAAGCCGGGAGAGCAACTTCAGAAGCTCTTAGCCCAGAGACATCAAAGAGTCAGATTGCTAGGAAGAACAAGATTACAGAGGATACTTTGCACCTGTTGCATTGCCTATACACAGTTCCTGGTCACAGTTCTAGAGAAGAGAGTACTACTAGTACTTGAGGCTAAAGAGGAATAAGACTCTGGTCACAGTTAAAGAGAAAGAAGAATTGCTGTTGTGGTTTCTCATCAGGGAGCACAGGCTATAGTCACCTTTTCAACTGAGAAGAACACTTGTATTTGTGGCTGTAGGAAAGCAAGTGACTTTGTCACCAATCTAGGGCTAAAAGGAGCACTAACATTGCAGCTGTAGGAGTGCAAAATCCCTTCCCAGTGAAAGACCAGATTACAGGCCAGGAGAGGACTAACTCCTTGATCAAAACAACTCTGAAACACCAAAATGTACAGATCCATAGAAGTAACTCTGAAAATAGTAGTGCAAAAAACCCTGAAAGTTGGAAGAGTACTTCTTCCATCCCAGAAGCAGAGCCCAGTTTAAAAAAAAAAATCAATAACAAAAATAACATGAAAACCAATAGGAATTATAATTACAGGGAAGACAAACTCAGAAAACATCAATGTCAAAACAAATACTTATAAAGATGCAAAGTACATCTTAGATCAAGAATAATAAAAACTTCTGGGAGAGCTCAAAAATGATTTTTAAAGTCAAATAAGGTTGGTGGAAGAAAAACTGAGAAAATAAATAAAAATAATGAAATTAAGTTATGAAAATAGTATCAATAGCTTAGAAAAAGAGGCACAAAAATGAAAAAAAAAAAAAAACACCGTAAGAAACAGAATTAGTCAAATGTTAAAAGGGCACAAAAATGCAGTAAGCAGTAAAGGAGGGGCAACAGCTGACTGGAAAAAAATATTTATTAAAAATTAAAATTGGGCAACTGGAATTTAATTTTCAAGGAAAACTTCCTTAAATGTCTTAAACTCAGAAGACAAAATGCAAATGGAAAGAATCCACTTATTACTTCCTATAAGAAATTCCCAAATAAAAAGTCCTAGAAATACCATAACTAAATTTCTGTGCTCTCAGATGAAAGAGAAAATACTTGAGCACCAAAAAAGAAACAATTCAAGTGTTAATGAAAGTAATTGCGGGAATTAAACAAAATTAAAGATTCAGAGGGTTTGGAATATGGCATTCCAAAAAGTAAGAGAAAAAAGATTACAAAGAATAACCTACCCAGAAAAATTGAGCACAATCTTTCAGGATAAAAGTGGATATTTATTAAAAGGAAGCATTTTCAAGTATTCCTATTGAAAAGACCAGAGTTGAATAGAAAATTTGACATATAAATACAAGACTCAAAGAAAGAATGAAAAGGTAAATTTGAAAAAGAAAGCACAGGATTCAATAATTATATATTAATAAATCTGAACAATGTAAGTGAGATAGATGAATATTTATACAGAATAAATTCGACAAATTAAGACAAGGTAGAATAGTTAAACAACTCTATCTCAGAAAAAAGAAGCAATTTAAAAATTTAAATTTAAGTTTAAAAAATGAGTAAGAAAAGATCTCTAAGACCAGCAAGTCATTAAGCATACTCTGTAATGAGAATAACCTAAAGATATCAGGCCTAAAGCAAGAATGTCTGTTATAACCACCATCATTAAATATTGTAATGGAATTGCTAGTTATAGCAATAAGACAAGAAAAAGAAATTGGAGGGATTGAAATAGACACTGGGGAAGCAAAACTATCTTTCTTGGCAGATATATAATAGTTTATGTAGAAAACTCTTGAGAATTGACCAAAATAAAAAAAGGCTTCTGCAGACTTTCTGAATACAAAATAAACCCATATAAATCATAAGATTTCTAAAACTTCTGAAAAGTTTCAAAGTACAAAATAAACATATATAAAAAATCAAGATCTATGTATTACTAACAAATATAAGAGGAAAATGATAGAAAGGGGAATTGTATTTTAAATAAATGAAAATAATTTTAAAATGTTTCGGAACTATAGAAATACATGAACACAATTACAGAACATTTTTACTTGCAAATAGAGATCTAAACAATTCGTAAAATATTAATTGCTCCAGAGTAGGATGAGATAATATAATAAAAATAACAATTTTACCTAAATTATTTCTTTAGTTCATCTAATTATAAAATAGCAACTATTTTACAGAGATAGACAAAGTAATTACAAAATTCATCTGAACAGAAGTTTAAAAATATCAAATTTAGTGAAAAAATATCTGAAGAAAGACAGGCTACCAGTTTTAGATTTCAAATTGTATTACAAAGTGGTAATCATTAAAACAATGTGGTACTGGCTGATATAGAGTGGTAGATCAGTGCAATACATTAGGTATACAACACACTGTACTAAGTGGCCATAATAGTTTCTTTGATTATACAAAATTTAAAAGGTTTTAAATAAATAAAATAAATGCAATCAAGATTAAAAGGAAAGCAGGAAATTGAAAAGGATGAAGCAAATTTTTCTGATAAAGGCATCATTTATCAAATATAGAGAAGAATGAGTCAAAATTATTATTTTTTAAAAGGAGTCATTCCCCAACTGATGAATGGCCACAGAATATAAATAGGCACTTTTCAGAAGTAGAAATCAATGCTATCATATTAAAAAAATGATTAAAATCACTAGTGATTAGAGAAATTCAGATTAAAATGACTCTGATAATCTCTTATATATACCAAATTGGGTAACAGGATAGTAATGAAAAATAACAAATGTAGGATGTATGGGGAGAAAGGCCAGTAATGTAGTGCTTGTGGAATTTTAAATCAGTCCAATCATTCTGGAGAACAATTTGGAACCATGTCAAAAGGACTATAGCACTACTAAATATCAAAGATATTTAAAAAAGGAAAACCAAAACCAAAAATATTTATAGCAGATCTTTTGATATTGCAAAGATCTGGAAAAGAAGGGGATACCGATCAATTCGGGAATGGCCGAAAAAGTTTTTATTATGATTGTGATAGAATTGAATACTTATTGTGCTATAGGAAATGAAAAGCAGGACAATTTCAAAGGAACCTGAAAAGTCTTACATAAACTTATGCAAAATAAAATTAACAGAATCAAGAGAACATCATACACTGTAATATTATTATATGATGATCAATTGTAAATGATTTATTTCTTCTGATCATTGTACTGATTAGATAATTCCAAAGGACTTAGGGGGAAAAATGCTATTCATCTCTGGAGAAATAATTGATGAAGTATGAGAGCTGAGTGAAGGCTTTTTCCCTTTCTTTATTTTTCTGATTTTTCCCCAACATGGCTAATACAGAATATGCTTTGAATGATTTCACATGTATAGTTGACATCATATTTTTTGCTTTCCTAATGAGTGTAATAGAGAAAGGATAATACAAAATTCATGTTTTTAAATACATGCTAAAAATAAATTTAAGAAAAACATTAAGTGTTACTCCTCATCATTCAGGAGTTATTACATCTAAGTATAGATTTGGAGAAGGTCTGAATCCTTTCAGTTGGCAACAATGACTGATTTTTTATACTTCTTCAGAATCAAAAGGAGGAACTAACATAGCTTACCTGGCAGAATTGAACTTTTTTCTGGAGCTCAATTTTTATTGTTTTTCCTCCCCCCCAAATCATATCCATTTATTAAGTGCTTTCTGTGTCTGAGCCACTGTTCTAAACACTGTGAATACAATTAAGAAACAGTCACTGCCCTCAAGGAGGTTATAATCTTTGTGTTTTATTTTGTTCTCCCTGTTTTTTGTTTTTTAGCTTTTTATTTTCAAAATACTTGTGTAGATAGTTTTCAACATTCACCCTAGCAAAACCTTAAGTTCCAATTTTTTTTTTCTCTCTCTCTTCTCCCCCTCCCCTCCTTTAGGTCTGTAAGTAATGTAATATTAAACATGTGCAATTCTCTTATACATATTTTCACAATTATCATTCTACATAAGAAAAATCACATCAAAAAGGAAAAAAGATGAGAAAAAACAAAAAGCAAGCAAACAACAAAAACGATGAAAATACTATGCTGTGATCCAGTCAGTCCCCATAATACCACTTAGTTGTGTATATGTTTAATATTGATATTGCTTCATTATCTATGATACTCTTTAGTAAAATATAATTACCTTCCTCATCTCTTTTAATTAGATCTGAATGAAGTAAACTGTGAAAGCTGTCTCACAAGATGGAGACAGTGTTGTAAAAATTGAGTGAGGATCAACTGTGCCCCAGATCAGAGATCACATAGTTTACAAGGAGTGGGACCTTTTCTTTATGAAACTATAAGTTGTGGCCACCTTGGCATTGAAACTGCCACATAAGGTAATTTAGTCACCCTAAAGATGTGGTTGGCTTGAAAGTTTTTCCTCATTTATGACATAGAATGTGAGGTTATTTGTCCTGGCTAATCAAGGCAAAGATCCAGCCTATAGGGAGTGTTAGCCCAGGCCCCTATATAATTCTTGTCTGTTAACTGAAAATCTCCTCTCCTTGCCTAATTGCTTGTGGGGAGGGAGACACCCTTTCTTGTGAGATCTTAATAAAATTCCTTTCTGCGTTTACCTTGAGAAAGCTCCTTAATTTATTTGAGCTGGTAGTCTTTGTCCCACATAGATACATATTTGCTTTTGCTTGATCTAATATAAGTATCACCTCCTCCCCAGTCCCCCCACTCCTGTTACTTCAACTGAAGCATAGCTTCTGCTCCAGTCTTTTTTATCTTTATTCTGTATGTATCATTCTTCTTAAATGTGATTGTTGTAACAATACTTTATGAGGATGTATGCTGATGGATGTGTATTTCTTCGACAAAGAGAAGATCTAACTCAGTTTCAATTGATCAATGATAGACAGAAGCAGCTACACCCAAAGAAAGAACACTGGGAAATGAATGTAAACTGTTTGCATTTTTGTTTTTCTTCCCAGGTTATTTTTACCTTCTGAAGCCAATTCTTCCTGTGCAACAAGAGAACTGTTTGGTTCTGCACACATATATTGTATCTAGGATATACTGTAACCTATTTAATATGTATAGGACTGCTTGCCATCTGGGGGAGGGGGTGGAGGGAGGGAGGGGAAAAATCGCAACAGAAGTGAGTGCAAGGGATAATGTTGTAAAAAATTACCCTGGCATGGGTTCTGTCAATAAAAAGTTATAATTATGAAAAAAAAATAAAAGAATGTGATTGTTATAAACAACATATTGTAGGATTCTGACTTTGAATCTAGTCTGCTATAGATTTCCATTTTATGGAAGAATTCATCCCATTCACAGTTAAAATTGCTAACTGTATTTCCCAGCATCTTATTTTACTCAAGTTATACTTTTCTGTTTCCTTTCCCCTTTACTGCCCTTCCCAGTATTTTGCTTCTGACTACTATCTCCCTCAAATAGCCCTCCTCTTTTATATCCTCTCCCCCTTTCTTATTTCTTTTCTCTTCTACTTCTGTTCTACTTTCTATTAGAGTTCCCCGTTCCTTTCCACTTTCCCCTACTATTCTGGAACTCAATTTTCAAAGAGTTCTAATATATATTATGTTTTGTTGTTGTTGTTATTGTTTGGGTTTTATGAAAAAATGTAAACAAGACATTTAAATATGCATATACCTTATCATAGTTTGTATTATAAAGATTCATATGCCCCAGAGATTCTACTAAAAAGTTATTAGAAATAATCCACACCTTTAGCAAAGTTGCAGGGTACAAAATAAACCCACATAAGTCATCAGCATTCTTATCTATCACTAACAAAATCCAACAGCTAGAGTTACAAAGAGAAATTCCATTTAAAGTAACTACTGATAGTATAAAATATTTAGGAATCTATCTGCCAAGGGAGAATCAGAAACTTTATGAGCAAAACTACAAAACACTTTCCACACAAATTAAGTCTAATCTAACCAACTGGAAAAATATTAAATGCTCTTGGATTGGGCGAGCAAATATGATAAAGATGACAATACTACCTAAACTAATCTATTTATTTAGTGCTATACCAATCAGACTCCCAAAAAACTATTTTAATGACCTAGAAAAAATAACAACAAAGTTCATATGGAAAAACAAAAGATCAAGAATTTCAAGGGAATTAATGAAAAAAAAAATCAAATGAAGGTGGCCTCGTTGTACCAGATCTAAAATTATATTATAAAGCAGTGGTTACCAAAACCATTTGCTATAGGCTAAGAAATAGACTAGTTGATCAATGGAATAAATTAGGTTCAAAGGACAAAAGAGCCAATAACTTTAATAATCTAGTGTTTGACAAACCCAAAGATCCCAACTTTTGGGATAAGAAATCACTTTGACAAAAATTGCTGGGAAAATTGGAAATTAGTATGGCAGAAACTAGGGACTGACCCACACTTAACACCATATACCAAGATAAGGTCAAAATGGGTTCATGACCTAGGCATAAAGAATGAGATTATAAATAAATTGGAAGAGCATGGAATAGTTTACCTGTCAGATCTGTAGAAGAGTAAGGAATTTATGACCAAAGAAGAACTAGAGATCATTATTGATTACAAAATAGAAAATTTTGATTACATCAAATTGAAAAGTTTTTGTACAAACAAAACTAATACAGACAAGATTAGAAGGGAAGCAATAAACTGGGAAAACATTTTAACAGTTAAAGATTCTGATAAAGGCCTCATTTCCAAAATATATAGAGAATTGACTAATTTATAAGAAATCAAGGCATTCGCCAATTGAAAAATGGTCAAAGAATATGAACAGACAATTCTCAGATGAAGAAATTGAAACTATTTCTAGCCATATGAAAAGATGCTCCAAGTCATTATTAATCAGAGAAATGCAAATTAAGACAACTCTGAGATACCACTACACACCTGTCAGGTTGGCTAAGATGACAGGAAAAAAATAATGATGAATGTTGGAGGGGATGTGGGAAAACTGGGACACTGATGCATTGTTGGTGAAGTTGTAAATGAATCCAACCATTGTGGAGAGCAATTTGGAACTATGCTCAAAAAGTTATAAAATTGTGCATACCCTTTGATCCAGCAGTGCTACTACTGGGTTATACCCCAAAGAGATACTAAAGAAGGGAAAGGGACCTGTATGTGCCAAAATCTTTGTGGCAGCCCTGTTTGTAGTGGCTAGAAACTGGAAAATGAATGGATACAGTATATGAATGTTATGGAATATTATTGTTCTGTAAGAAATGACCAACAGGATGAATACAGAGCGGCTTGGAGGGACTTGCATGAACTGATGTTAAGTGAAATGAGCAGAACCAGGAGATCATTATACACTTCAACAACAATACTGAATAAGGATGTATTCTGATGGAAGTGGATTTCTTCGACAAAGAGATCTAACTCAGTTTCAATTGATCAATAATGGACAGAAGCTGCTACACCCAAAGAAAGAACACTGGGAAATGAATGTAAAGTGTTTGCATTTTTGTTTTTCTTTCTGGGTTATTTTTATCTTCTGAATCCAGTTCTCCCTGTGCAACAAGAGAACTGTTCAGTTCTGCCCACATATATTGTATCTAGGATATACTGTAACATATTTAATATGTATAAGACTGCTTGCCATGTAAGGAAGAGGGTAGAGGGAGAGAGGGGAAAAATTGGAATAGAAGTGAGTGCAAGGGATAATGTAAAAAATTACCCAGGCATGGGTTCTGTCAATAAAAAGTTATAATTCATGAAAAAAAAAGAAAAAAAAATTGTCAGTATATATAAATGTGTTTGTATTATCCATGGGAATAATGTGTGCCTTTTGCTTGTTTACTGATTGCAATAAAATTTAATGTTGATATTTATGGCCCCCCCAAAAAGATTTATATGTTCCTATAGGTGTACCTCAAGCCCTTCTCCTCCAATATTTTTCAGATGCTTGTCCTTTCCATTACTCCTTTTCTCTTCTCAATATTACCTTAGTCACTGCATATTTTATGTTGCCCATGAAAAATTTAAATTAGCACCTATTTTCAAAATAATTTTGATTTGACCTTAACAGTTTTTTTCCAGATTTTTTTCCCTTCACATCCAAATGACTAAGAGAAAACAACAATAAAAACAGTAGACTGATTTTAATAACCTCTTTTTCACCTGACATTCCGCACTCTGCATTCTGAATTCTGCTCCTAGTATTAATTTCCATCTTTAAGACTAATCTTCTGTTTGCTAAATCCAAGAGCCAATTTCTTTGAACTGCTGTCCCCAGTCACTAAAATTTATTTACTTTCTTTATTTTCCTTTTTTTTCTTCCCTGTTTTCCTCTATACTTCTCTCTCTCTTTCTCTCTCTCTCTTTCTGCCTTTGTGTGTGTGTGTGTCTGTCTGTCTGTCTCTTCCCCTTTATTTCTCTCCTTCCTTTTGTTCTTTCTTTCCTAGCCCAGTCAGTGCTTTGAATTTAACGGGTATATTATCAATGTTTCTTGAATTGAATAGGATCGAATTATATTTTTGTTACATCTAGTTTCATGAATTATGCTGTTTCCATTAAGTTCTAAGTTTCTATCCCTCTTGTGTGACTCCCAGAGGCATTGGCACAGGCTCTAAATACTGTATGGCATGAAGCAAACACTGACTCACTATTGACTATTTCAGAAAACAACTCATTGTGTATGATTTCTGCAAATAATTGCTTTGGGGTTCTGAAACAAAATATTTGAATAAATTGTCTAAACTTCTCTCAAATGAAATAAAGCAAATAATAAATAATATTCCCTAATTACTCTTTGCAAAGTAAGAAATTTGCATTTAAAATAGACTTCAAATGATAACAAAAGCATGTGGAATAAATATCAATAAAGATGCAAACTCATTCATAGCTCTGTGAATATCCTTTGATGACTGTTTTCAGACCTTCAAGATTAGGTGGTTATATGCATGACCCTGTGATTAGGATATATACAGCAACATGGCTGTGTTTTAATCAGCCATTAATGCAATGCTTTCTGCAACCAAGAGGTTGTTAATTCTTAGCTGATTATATAGAGTTTTCTACAGAGAAATATGATGAAATACAGTGCTTTTTTTGCATTTCAAATTTAGATAAATTGGAGAAGGATATAGATTGTAATCTACTTAATGAAATATAACATTTTAATATATCATTTTCATTTTTTTCTTGAACAACAAGGCTGTTCAAACTTTGTGAATAGCAATATAGAAAGTATATTGATTATATTTTGTGTAATTATTTTGCAAAATACCTACATAGCTCTAAGTTCCTTTCCCTTCCATAAAGTGGGCTACAAAATTGGACCTGAGATGCTGAGCAATCGGGAAATAGTACAGTGTTGGTTTTGAATCTTTCTTTATTGGACATAGTGGAAAAGATTATGCATGATTATACGCAAGAAAAAGTTTGATAAGCATACAAAAGTGCATCAGCAGGGAATTGGTGCATTTTACTTTACTAAAAAAAAGTGAAACCATGGTTTATGTATTTGCAATTTAGTTGAAGTACAAATTATTATGAATGCAAAGAAAAATCAGAAAATAAGAAAAGCTTATTACCTGTGTGTATGCATATCAAATATGCATCAAATCATATTTTAGGGCTGCAATAGGCCTTAAAGATAATTTTTTCATCTCTTTATTTTTAAAGAAATTAAATTTTCTAGAGCACCAGCCCTGAAGTCAGGAGGACCTGAGTTAAAATCTAGCCACAGATACTTAACACTTTCTAGCTGTGTGATCCTGGGCAAGTCAGTTAATCCCAACTGTCTCAGGAAAAAAAAAAAAGAGAAATCAAATTTTGGTGAGGATAGGTTTAAAAAGTTAGTAGGTAGTATCTAATCTAAAACATTAATCAAGTCTTTCGAAAATAACCTAAGTGGTACAAAAGATAGAGTACTGGGTTCTAGAGTCAGGAGGACTTAAGTTCAAATTCACCTCAATTACTTACTAGTTGTGTGACACTAGGCAAGTCTCCTAACCCTGACTGCCTCCCTCACTTTTCCCAAATGTCAAATTTTCTAATATTCCTTTGATTACACCACACTGCATCCCTCTTTAGGATAATTGTGATGATTAAATCAAAGCAGAGCTTATTGATCATGGCCTAATAACTTAGTCTTTAAAATATAATAGTATAGTAATATTTTCAAAATATAAGAAGAAACATATCTGGAAAATATTCAAAGTATCTTAACAATGTCTCTTAAAATATAAACTCCAAGGAAATTATAAAGGAGGGAAATAAACTCACATGTGCAAAAATGTTTGTGGTAGCTCTTTCAGTGGTAGCAAAGAATTGGAAAATGAGTAGATATCCATCCATTGGGGAATGACTGAATAAGTTGTGATAAATGAAGACAATGGAATATTATTGTTCTATGAAAATGATGAACAAGCTGATTTTAGAAAGGTCTGGAAAAATGTACATGAATTGATGCTGAGCAAAACAAGAAGAAGCAAGAATACATTGTACATAATAACAGAAAGAATGTGTGATGATGTGGCCTAGTTGTACTAGATCTAAAATTATATTATAAAGCAGCAGTCATCAAACCATTAGTACTGGCTAAGAAACAGAGTAGTTGATAAGTGGAACAGGTTAGGTTCACAGGATAAAATAGTCAACGACTATAATAATCTCCAGCATTGGACAAACTCAAAGATCACAGGTTTTGGGATAAGAACTCTCAATTTGACTAAAACTGCTGGGAAAATTGGAAATTTGTATGGCAGAAACTAGGCAATGACCCACACCTAACACCATATACAAGATAAGGTCGAAATGGGTTTGTGATCTAGACATAAAGAATGGTGTTATAAACAAATTAGAAGAACATAGAATAGTTTACCTCTCAGATTTGTGGAGGAGAAAGGAATTTGTGACCAAAGAAGAATTAGAGCTCATTATTGATCACACAATAGATAATTTTGATTATATTAAATTAAAAAGTTTTTGTACAAATGAAACTAATGCAGACAATATTAGAAAGGAAACAATAAACTGGGAAAACATTTTTACATTCAAAAGTTCTGATAAAAGCCTCACTTCTAAAATAAATAGAAAATTAACTCAAATTTATAATAATTCAAGCCATTCTCCAATTGATAAATGGTCAAAGGATATGAACAATTTTCAGAAGAATAAATTGAAACTATTTCTAGAAATATGAAAAGTTGCTCCAAATCACTATTGATCAGAGAAATGCAAATTAAGACAACTCTGAGATACCACTATACCTGTCAGACTGGCTAAGATGACAGGAAAAGATAATGACAAATGTTGGAAGGGTTGTGGGAAAATTGGGACACTGATAACATTGTTGGTGAAACTGAACAGATCCAACCATTCTGGAGAGCAATTTGGAACTATGCTCAAAAAGTTATCAAACTGTGCATACAGTGTTTCTACTGGGCTTATATCCCAAAGAGATCTTAAAGGAGGGAAAGGGACCCATAGGTGCAAAAATGTTTGTGGCAGCCCTTTTTGTATTGGTTAGAAACTGGAAACTGAATGGATGCCCATAAAGTGGAGAATGACTGAATAAATTATGGTATATGAATGTTATGTAGTATTATTGTTCTGTAAGGATGATTTCAGAGAGACCTGGAGAGACATAAATTGATGCTAAGTGAAATGAGTAGAACAAGGAGAACACTATAAACAGCAACAAGATTATATGATAATCATTTCTGATAGGCATGATTTTCTTCAACAATGATAATTCAAACCAATTCAGATTGTTCAGAATGAAGAGAGTCATCTACATCCAGAGAAGGGACCGTTGGAACTGAGTGTGGACCACAACATAGCATTTTCATGCTTTCTGTTGATGTTTGCTTGCATTTTGTTTTTCTTCTCAGTTTTTTCCCCTAGATCCATTTTTTTTGTGCAACAAGATAACTATAAATATGTATACATATATTGGATTTAACATATATCTTAACATATTTAATATGTATTGGACTAACTGTATTTACAATTTACATTTAACATGTATTTGACTGTCTAGAGGAGGGGGTGGAGGGAAGGAGGGAAAAATTTGGAACAGAAAGTTTTGCAAGGATCAATGTTGAAAAATTAGCCATGCATTTGCTTTGTAAATTAAAAAAAAAGTTTTAATAAAAAAAGAATGTGTGATGAAAGACTTGGTTCTTCTCAGTGGTTTAATGATTCAAAGCAATCCCAATAGACTTTGGACAGAAAATGCCATCTGCATCCAAAAAAAGAATCAAGGAGAATGAATCTAAACCAGTACTCTTCATTTCTTTTTTTTCTGTTCTTTTATTTGTCCTATGGTTTTTCACATTTGCTCTGATTTTTATTTCTCAACATGATTCATAAAGCAATGTGTGTTAAAATAAAAAAAAAAGAAAAAAATGTAAACTTCTTGAGAGTAGAAATTATTTTATTTTTTCCAATTGTATTCCTAGCCATTTAATAGACACTTGATTCATTGACCTTTCATTCACATGTTTTGCTTTGTTGTTTGCCTTTTTAGCCAAATGCTAGTATATCTTTCATTATACCTACTCAGTATTTTCACCATTGCAAATATTCTCTTAATGGGGACTTTTTACATATATTATTAAGTGGGGGAAAATAAGTGTATAATTAAGAAATACTGACTTTCTGTAATGCACATGCAAGCTCCTTGAGCACAGGGCATGGTTTTTGTTTGTTTGTTTGGTTGGTTTACCACACATTGTATGGTATTTAGAACATTGAATACAGTAAATGATTATTGGTCAATTGATCAATTGATTAATTGCATTGAACAGACTGATAATTTGGTTAGTCCTATATATCCTTTCTAATTACATCACTGCCAAGGCCAGGTGGCTTTGGGGTTATGCTACATCTTTACTATGAGCTGCATCACATCACAAAAGTAGGGGAATAGGTAAAGAAATGAACAGTTCAGAGAATATCAAGTGTAATCATCTCCTTTTCTATGTAAATAAACTTATTTCCATGAGGGGAAAGGATTTATTAATTATTTTAAATAGAAGACAGTAGGATAAATAATTTTGTATAATGTCTGGGCAGCTCCTGGAGGAGTCCTGGAGGACTCAGGATCAGTCAGAGTCAGGATCAATCAAAGTTCTTGGTCTTCAGAGGGAGAAGTAAAGGAGACAGACAAGCTGCTATGTGGCTTGCCAAAGATGTATCCTAGATTCTGGAGTCCAGAATCTCCAGCTTCTTTCCTTCTTATCCTGCAGCCAAGTGAGTCTGACCTCTCTCCTTCAGCCTTCCAATCCTTGCCTATGATTACCTCACCACCAAACATTCAGCAAGCACCAGTGGTGAAGAGAGCCATCATATCACCATCTCATCTAAATATATATATATATAGAACCATTATCTCACATAGAATAGGTGATTGCCCTGAAGTGCTCAGCAGTCTGATTCAAGCAGACCTTTTCTGAGTTTCAGCCTTCTACAATTTTGGAGAGGAGCTTCTGATGAAGAAATTGTGGCAGACAGGGTTAAATGATATGCCCAAGGTCACATATGTCTGTGGCCTGATTTGAACTCTGATCTTCCTGATTCCAGGCCCAACTCGGCACTGTATCACACAGCTACTCATGGAAAACTCTAGGGAAAAATTAATTAGTTTTAGGATCTTAGATAGAAAATACTGAAAAGAACCATGGGTCAAAAAGTTGTACAATGGTTGCCTAAACATTGTAATTTGATAGAGATGGTGGCAGTGTACTTCCAAAAATGTAGAAATCCAAATTGATCACACTATTTAAAATATGGCCAGCTAGGGATGATGAAACAGGACAATCACCTCTCTGTTCTGAATATTATTCCTCTTTTGGATTAAAGTCTTCTCTAAAACCAAGAACAGGGAAGTATAAAGTCCAATGACATTTAAAATACAGATTTTCTAAACTGAAAAATTCTAAATTTAAACTTAATAGAACTTATATGAAAAATAATCATAATTTTCATGTTACTGAAATGAGGTTTTGAGTTCAATAGCAATGTTACATAACAGTAAGTAATTCATAATGACAAAGAATTCGTTTCATAATTATAAGATTATATAGGTCAAACACTTGGAGTTCCTCAAAGAATTAAGATACTGTTTAAATTTAAGGTATAGGTTTGAGTTCTAAGTTTATGAAGCTCTTGTCCCATTAGCATCCTAATCATATAGAGCAAACTGAGTAGGGATATCCTAGGGGAAGAAATATATCCTTTCTAATTACATTACTGCCAAGGCCAGGTGGCTTTAGGGTTATGCTACATCTATACTATGAGCTGCACTACATAACAAAAAGCAGGGGAATAGGTTAAGAAAATGACAGTTCAGAGTATATCAAGTGTAATCATCTCCCTTACTCTGTAAGTAAACTTATTCCATGAGGAGAAAGGCTGTATTAATTACTTTTAAAGAGAAGACTTCTTTAATAAATATTAATTATATTATACATAAAATAATATTATTAATTAATAATAAATAAAATTCTTTAATAAAATAATGTTAATATGAATAGAAGGACCACTGTGGACATATATTACTGTGGACATATATTAGTTTGTGTATGGGAATCATCACTTCTTTATACCTCTAGAAGAACTCTCAAGAGGATGTGACTTTAACCAGGGCAACTAAAAACACAGACAGATGCTTACATGTTCCACCTTGAAGTATGCATGAGTATATATATATATATATATGGGTATATATATATGTATATATATATACATATATATACATATATATACCCATATATATAATGTATTTGTATATATGCCATACATATTTATGTTATATATACTTATATATTTACATGCAAACATCATTACATGCATACACACATACATACATGTGTATATATGTATTCATATAGTTTTCATTTCTTTCAAAGTACTGTCTTAAAAATTATATGATATGATCCTTAAGATGTACCAGTTCAAGTTGTCTTATGCTCATTTTAAATGGGAACAAACTGAATCTCAAAGGTTAAAAATGAGGAGAGATAAGACCTGCTGATTTGTCGTATCGTATGAAGTGGGTGACACAGTTTGGAGTAGGCACTAATAAGTTGGGGAATTGGGAATGTTTAGTAGGCAGAGGAGAGGATTTAGCTAAAGCACTATAATGATTTTCAAGTATTTGAAAGGCTATCACCTCCAAACAAAATGTGATTTCTTGTCTTTGACCTTGTGAACAGAAATAGGAGTATGGATGGACATGGAAAAGAGCCAAATTCTGGCTTTATGTCAAAAAAAAAAAATGAAAACAAAACTTCTTAACAATGCCATCTGTTACAACAAAATGGCATGGGTTGCTTTAGAGGTTAGTAACATCTTTCTCCCAGGGTGTCTTTAAGCAAGAGATATAGGAACACTTATTGGAGAATTTGTAGGGGGAAAAAAGTATTTTTTCTGGGCTGCGTTGGACTCGGTGACCACTGGGGTCTTTTTCAATCCTTTCCCTGAATGATTAGCTCTAGTGAATAATATAACTAATAAATGTCTGTTGTGTCTATATAAAATGTAGATTTTGGTTTCTTTGTTTATGTAGCGTTCATTTTGTTTTTTTCCTATGGCCAGATTTTGCCAGAATTTTCAAATGCTAGTAACATGGCATTTGTCTAGTACTACCTATAGCTATCGAAGCTCAAAAAATGTATGTTATTTTTACGAAAGTCCTTGAAACACTGTGATATGCTTCAATGTTAAAAAAAAAATGTATTTTTTTCAGTTACAGAGTTACCATCCTTTCCCAAATTGAATAACTAACCATTTGTACTACTTCCAATCTTTCCTGAAACTATATTGTAAAGATCAGCAGGACCTGATGTCATATAAATAAATCTTATATGTGTTAACTCTCATTTGACTGTGAACTCCTTGAGAGTTTTTTTTTTTTTTTTTTGGTCCTACAATAATAGTCTACAATTAATAAACAAATATTTAATTCTTTCTTAAAATTATTTACTCAATAACTCAATTAAATGTTTCTATTAAGGGCTATTATTTGTCTACATGATTGGAAAAAGATGTTAGAAATAAGATAGAGACTTTTTTTTGTAATTCAACTTGAGGTATTGCTGTTAAAGTTTCTTTTTTTTTTTTCTACTTTATTTTTTGTTCCTTCACAAAGAAAGAAAGAATAGTAGTGTATGTTGTAGGAAAAGGGAAGTTGGTGGGTTGGCTGTTGTTTTTCATTCTTAAAGAGAACCAAAATGACATGAGTGTCTGACTGTGGCTGTTCTGACCAACATGAACTTAGAATACTTTGCCACAAATTGGACAAAAACACT
Organism: Sarcophilus harrisii; assembly: GCF_902635505.1. Taxonomy (NCBI): domain Eukaryota; kingdom Metazoa; phylum Chordata; class Mammalia; order Dasyuromorphia; family Dasyuridae; genus Sarcophilus; species Sarcophilus harrisii. The sequence goes on from NC_045426.1 coordinate 410,421,323, forward strand.
TCCTTGAATATATGGGATGAGTTTACTAACTTTGCATATCTCATGTTTCTTCTGAGCTAATTCAATGCTGCTTTGCACATAGAGCACACAGTGCTTTCTAAAATGAGGGCATAACATGCTGGGTGTTCTTGTGCCAGTATCTTCCATGTCACAAAATAAATTCTTAAAAGAGAGACTGATAGTGAACTTGTATCTCTTTTTCTGACCACTTTTTGAGCATTTCCTTTGTGTGAGTACTATATAAAATATTTATTTTGACAAGTGTACATTTGGCATGTGGAAAATATGACCAGTCCAATAGAGTTGCACTCTCTGCAGTAGAGTTGGAATGCTTGACAGTTTAGTTCAAGAAAGAACCTCATTATCTAGTATCTTATCATGACAGGTGATCTTCAGAATTTGCCTAAGACAATTCAAATGGAAGTGATTAAGTTTACTGACACAGCGCTGATATACGGAACAAGTTTCACCAGCATGCAACAATGAGATCAGCACATGGTTCTCTTGACCTTCAGTTTAGTAACATTTCTCCTCTCTCATACTTTCCTTTGGAGCCTCCAAAATACAGCTAACTCTGTCAATATATGTATTGTTATCAATGTGTACAATCCTGGAAAGTATACTGCCATGGTAAGTGAACTTGTCCACAGAATTCAAAATTTCTTTATTTGCTGTAACCCATGGTTCCACATATGGATGGTATAGTGCTGGCTGTTGTGTGTGCTTTCTTGGTGTAAATTGTTAGGCCCACATTATCAAAAGTAGCAGAAAATTAATCTATATTTTGTTGCATTTCCACTTTGGAGGCAGCATTCAATGCAAAATCATCTACAAACAAAAAAATTAGGCTTTAATTTTTTCTTGTAATCCTTTCAAGTTGATGAATTTACTATCAGTGTGGTAGCTGACTTTGATTCCATTCTTGTTCTCTTTGAAGGTGTTTGACAACATGGAAGAGGGAAGGTGTTCCATTAAATTTCAGTCAGGAGACAGGTTTACTTTAAAGATCCCTCTAGATTCTAAAACAAACATTTGAAACAAAGTTGAAAACAATAATGTTAATCACTTTGATTGAAATTTGAAGAAAGGAAGTTGTGTTGTTTTTATTCAGAGCATTTCAAACTAGGATTTGGTCAAAAATGGGTAGTCTATTGGGAAGTTTTTAAAAAAAAAGCATTGCTTTTTTTTAGAAGTAAAGAATTTTGCATGACTATTTGATAGTCATTCTGGCAAGGAAAAATTAAACTTATTCATTTATTTATTTTAAATGGAGAATGATAGACCTGAAAATTCTCAAAATTTTCCCTCACAAAGATTCAGCTAACTTCTGTGTGGTCTAGGTAACTGTGTAAGACTCTAAGTTTTAGAATGGTTTGTAACCTGCTGTTTTTGATAGGAATTCTTTCTGTTGATGAAAGCAGTTTAGACTCAAAACAAAACAACAATTTAAAAAACAAATAAAATATATTTTTAAGGAATTTTTATACTGAGACCATATGTGCCTTTTTTTTTTTTAAATTTCAAGTTATTATGAGCATAAAGTTTATTAATACAAATCATATTTGCCTTTTTTTAGTTGATTGTTTAATGATCCAATATCAAATACTCTAATGATGAATAATTCTAAATTTAGCTAGTTTGTTCTCAGATGAAAGCTTCTTAGGATCCATTATTCTGTCTATATTCAAAGTCCTTCAGTGTAATAGAACTCATCAAATCTTGTCTTCATATCACTAGTTGGGCCTTTGTAAAGCTAAGCCTGCTCCTTCACAAAGATGAGGTTTCAGAGTAGATCTTTAGGAAAAAAAGTATTCATTAAGCATGTGCTAAGTGTAATATAACTTATTTAATAATAAAAGAAGCACTTCATGATTTTAATAGCACTTGGTAGATTTTAGGTTTCATCTATTCTGGGAGAAATTTGAGTAATGCATTTATAGTTTAATTTTACAAAATACTTTCTTCTCATAACTTATGGGTATTTATTCAGCTAAGGAAAACAGGATCTAGTTTTCTCATTGCCAACAGGAATTTTGAGATATTTCTAAAATTTCAGAGTAAAGTGTGGCATGCAATATGGATGAATCAAAATATGAGAGTTATGAAAGTCCCTCCAGGGTTCTCACACAACTAGTAGTTCCCTCAGCATCAATTTGATATAAAATGCAAATACATTATAAACAGATGGTTTGGAATTCACAGACACTTAAATATTAAGAGAAAATATATGTTGAATTATTAAGGCAAAACATCTGCTGAAATGCAGAAAAGAATTTGAATTAGTTCATGACATTTGCTAAACTCACAGTTACTCGATATGTAAACAATTGAATACCTTATCAACAAAGGGGAAAGGTTAAGATTCCAAGTTTCTTCAGCTGCATACCATGTGTAGATCTTGACTTATCAATATACATATGTGGAATTTTTGTGTTATCATTTTCCTCCATATTTGATAAATTGCTTTAACTTCATTTGCTGTCTTCTATTATCATTAATTCAAAAATATTTTCTTTTTCTTTCTTTTCATTTTTTGAATGTCATTCTTGGACTTCTGGGGTGGAGCCAAAATGGTACAGTAAAGTCAAGAAACTGCTCAAGGTCTCCTATTTTCTCTCAAAAACCACATGAAACTAGGTCTCTGACCAGAGTCTGACAGAATGAAACTACTTTTCTAGCTCAAGATACATGGAAAAAACATCAAGAAAGATCAGTCTCACTGGGGTTCAAAGGGTGGTCAGCCCATGTCAGATAGACTTTGGGAAAGCCAGTCAGAGGGTCTTAATCACAGCAATCAACAACTGATACCCTTGCTTCTGACTCAGTAGAAGAGCAGATCAGTGGGGCAGCTTCCAGCCCTAGGTCAGAAGGCAAACTCTGGGAAACCAGGCTATTTCTTGAGAAGAACAAGTAAAACTACCCCATGTAAACACAAGGAACCCCTGTGCTCAAAGCCAAGGCTCAGTGCTTCACAGGAAGCATGGTACAGCTCCATCTTTACCACAGGAGCAGAGCTCCACCTTAAAAGTAAATAAAATAAAATAAAATAAAATAAAAAAAAGGAAATACCAAAATAAAAGGAAAGAAAATGAGCAAGAAACAGAAAAGAGCTTTGACCATAGAAAGCTATTTTGGGGACAAGGCAGACTAAAAACACAAACTTAGACCAAGATAGATTGTCCACAGAGGAAATATCAAACAGTGATATGAATTGGTTCCAAGCACAAAGAGGCTTCTTGGAAGTGCTCATAAAATATTTTAAAAGGCAAGTAAAAGAGACAGAAGAAAAAAACATAAAAAGGAAATAAGAGGTCTGTATGAGAGAGTCAACAGATTAGTAAGAAAAAAAAGAATTGTCTGAAATAAACAACTCCTTTAAAGTAGAATTAACTAAATGAAAAAAAGATATACAAATGATAACTGAAGAAAATCACACATTAAAAACTAGAACAGGGCAAGTGGAAACTAATGACTTTGTGAGACAGGAAGAACCAGTTAAGTAAACTAAAAGAATGAACAAATGGAACAACATGTGAAATACCTCATTGGAAAAACAGCCATCCTGGAAAATAGATCCAGAAAAGACAATTTTAAAATTACTGGCTTATGTAAAGTATCAAAAAAAAAAAAAAAAAAAAAAAAAAAAAGGCTGGATAGCATTCTATAAGAGATCATTAAGGAAAATTGCAATATTCTAGAAATAGAAGAGAAAATACTCATTGAAAGAATGATCACTTTTGAAAAGAGATCCCATAAGGAAAACTCCAAGGAACATTGTAGCAAAACTTTATTCTCAAGGAAAAAAAAAATACTGCAAGCTTCCAGACAAAAACCATTCAAATATCAAGGAGCAACTGTCACGATTACCCAGAATCAGTCATTTTCTACAATTAAGGATCACAGAGCCTGGAATAACATATTTCAGAAGGCAAAAGACCTAGGGTTACAACTTGAAAAAAAGCAAGATTCAACATCATCTTTTAGGGAAGGTGATAGAGCTTCAATGAAGTAAGATATTTTCAATCATTTACACTGAAAAAAAAATAAGCAGAAAACTTAATCTTCAAGCACAGGACTTGAGAGAAGCTTAGAAAGGTGAACAGGGGAAATTATATATATATATATATATATATATATATATATATATATATATATATATAATTTATTTACTTATATGGGAAAAGGATATTTGTAACTCTTACAAACTGTATCTATCACTGGGGCAGAGAGATGGGAGTATCACATAGAATGAGTGTATAAGAAAGTGTACATTGATGTGATGACATCAAAGAAAAAGACTTTAAGGTGTAAGAAAAGGTCAGTAATGGAAAAAAAAGGAAAGGGGAGATATGATGGGAAAATTAGTTCAAAGGAAGAGGTACAAAATGCCTATTACAATAAAGAGAAAGAAGGGAGGGGAGTGAGCATTGTCTGTAGCTTGATATTATCAAATTTTCTCTCAGAGAGAATATTTTAATCATTCATTTGGGTATATAAATTTATCTGATCCTATGAAGAAGTAGGGGTGGGGAGGAGCCAAGATGATGGAGAGTAGACAGCTTTTTACCTGAGTTCCTTCTGGTATCCCTCATATTAACACCAGATAAAGTATTTTTAACAGGTTTTGGAGTGACAGAACTTACAAATATTTGGAGTGTAACAAAATTTGAGAAGATACTTTGAAAGAACTTCAGAAAAGGTCTTTTTCAATCAGACAAAGGAAGAGGATGCCATCTGCAAATCCAGTGCAAAGAACTCTGGGCAGGGAACAGAGAGCCAGAGGGTTTTGGCATTGGCCACTGGAGAATCTATTGCAAGGCTCTCAAGCTACTCTCTCCTGCTTACAAATCAGTGGATCGGCCAATTACCTATAAGACTTGTAAAACAAATAAAAAAAGGCAAATAGTGAACCTCTGAACCCCAGAACTCCAAAAAAATGCCACACTTGGCTGCTCCTACCCAGTACCTGAAGTCAGTCAAAACACATCCAGGGCAAACTAAAGCAGCTGTTACCCTGTTGCCTTAAGAGCAGACCTCAACCTTTAAAAGAAAATGAGCAAAAAAGCAAAAAAGAAATCTGACCATAGATAGCTTTTATGGAGAAAGAGAAGAAAAACCTGAAAACCTGAAGATCCAATAGGCAACTCATCATCAGATCAAGTTCCAAAGGATGATATGAGTTGGTCCCTATTTCACAATGGTCTCTTGGAAGAATTTAAAAAAAACAGGTCTTAAAAGAAAAAGTGGGAAATGAAATGAAATTGGCAAGAGAGTTTGGAAAAGGAAAAAAAAAAAGAAATTATCTGAAAATTCCTTAAAAAGCATATAACTCCTTGCATAATAGACTTGATGAAATGGGAAAAAAAGGATTTAACTCCTTTCAAAATAAATATGAAAAAGTAACCAATCCATTAAAAAAAAACAGAATTTGTGAAATGGAAGAAAAAAATTCAATTAACAAAACCCCTCATTTAAAAGTTCCATTGGCCAAATGCAAAAGGAGATTAAAAAAAGCTAACTGAAGAAAATAAGTCACTAAAATTTAGAATTGAACAAATGGAAGTGAATGACTCAATGAGACTTCAAGAATCAGTCAACCAAAAAACTGAAAAAATAAATGTCAAATACATCACTGGAAAAACAACTGACTTGGAAAATAGATCTAGGAATGACAATCTAAGAATTATTGATTTTCCTGAAAAGGATGATGAAAAAAAGAGCCTAGACATCATCTTTCATGAAATTATCAAGGAAAACTGCCCAGATGTTCTATAACTGGAAAGAAAAATAGCCATTGCAATAATTTACCAATCACCTCCTGAAAAAGACCACAAAAGGAAAACTCCAAGAAAAATTTTAGCTAAATTTCAGAATTATCAAATCAAGAAGAAAATATTGCAAGCAGGCAGAGGAAATAATTCAATATTGAGGAGCCACAATCAGGTTTACCCAGGACCTAGTAGCTTCCACTTTAAAGGATTGAAGGGTATGGAATCTGATATTCAAAAAGACAAAAAAAAAAAAAAAAAAAAAAAACTTGGATTGCCTTCTAGAATCAATTATATGGCAAAATTGAGTATTATTTTTCAAAGGAAAAGATGGACATTACATGAAACAAGTGAATTTTTAAAAAATTCTGATGAAAAGATCAGAGCTGACTAGAAAATTTGATCTTTAAATACAGAACTCGAGGAACACAAAAAAGTAAAAAAAGAAAACAATAACTTTCTTTTAAAAGTTAAAAAGCTTATATATTTATGTGGGAAGATATGTTAAACTATTGAGACCTGTAACTCTTTTATGAATATATTTAGATTGTGTAGGTACAATTTAATTTTATTATGATGACATAAAAAGAAACTAGAGGAACTTCTTCTATTGGAAGAAGAGGAATAAGTAGAAGTAGAAGGGAGGGCTGTAAAAAAGGAAGGGCTGTTGAGGAAGGAGATGATCAGAAGCAAAATACTAGGGAGGAAGGAAAGGTGGAAAGAAAAGAGAAAAGTATAACTGTGGGAAAACAAGATGTCAAGAAATAAGAGTTAGTAATTTTAATTGTGAATGTTAATGGGATGAACTCTCTCCCATAAAACAGAAGTGCATAGCCAACTGGATAAAACACAGAATCCTACAATTTGTTGTTTGCAAGAAGCACATTTAAATCAGAGTGATACCCTCAGAGTAAAGGTAAAAGGATGGGGCAGAATCTATTATGCTTCAGCTGAAATAAAAAAAAAAAAAAGAAGCAGAGTTAGCAATCCTGATTTCAAATCAAGCAAAAGCAAAAATCGATCTAATTTAAAAAGATAAGAAAGGAAACTGCATTCTACTAAAAGTACAATAAATAATGAAGAAATATGAATATTAAACATATATGGACCAAGAGGTATAACATCTGAAGTGCTAGAAGAGAGTTAAGAGATCTGCAAGAAGAATTAGACAGTCAAACTATACTAGTGGGGGATTTCAGCTTTGCTGTCTCAGAACTAGACAAATCTAACCACAAAATAAATAAAAAGAAGTAATGGAGGTCGATAGAATTCTAGAAAAGTTAGGTATGATAGATCTTTGGAGAAAATTGAATGGAAATAGAAAAGAATATACTTTTTTCTTAGCAGTCCATAGAACCTATACAAAAATTGACCATGTATTAGGACATAAAAACCTCAAAATCAAATGCAAAAAAGGCACAAATAATACATGCATTCTTTTTAGATAATGATGTAATAAAAATTACAGGTCATAAAAGGCCAGGGAAAATATATTAAAAATTAATTGGAAACCTAAATAATCTAATACTAAAGAATGAGCGGATGAAACAACATATCATAGGGTATGCAGCCAAAGCAGTTCTTAGGGGAAGTTTTATATCTCTAGAAGCTTACTTGCATAAAATAAAGAAAGAGAAGGCCAATGAATTGGACTTGCAACCAAAAAAGCTGGAAAAAGAAAAAATTAAAAACCTGCAATTAAATACCAAATTTGAAATTCTGAAAATGAAAGTTGAAATTAATAAATCTGAGAGTAAGATAACTATTGAATTAATAAACAAAAGTAAGAATATGGTTTTATTAAAAAAAAAAACAAGATGGAGATACATTTAGTTAATTTGATTAGAAAAAGGAAAGAAAGGAAACAATTGTTACTATCAAAAATGAAAAGGGAGAACTTTCCAATAATGAAGAGGAAATTAGAACAATAATTAGGAGTTATTTTTGCCAAATTATATATCTATAAATCTCATAATCTAAGGGAAATGGAGGTATACCTACAAAAATATGGATTTCCCAGATTAACAGAAGAGCAAATCAATCACTTAAATAGTCCCATTTTAGGGAAAAAAAATAGAAGAAAGCATTAATCAAATCCCTAAGAAAAAAATTTCCAAGGCCAGATGGATTTACATGTGAATTCTACCAAACATTTAAAGAACAATTAATTCCAATACTCTATAAACTACTTGGGAAAAAAATAGGGAAATAAAGGACTCCTACTCAATTCCTTTTATGACACATATATTGTACTGATATCTAAACTAGGTAGGGTGAAAAAAAAGAAAGAAAATTATAGACCAATTTCCCTAATGAATATGCCTGCAAAAATCTTAAGTAAAATATTAGCAAAGTTATTATCTCAAGTCATCCTCAGGATAATACATCACAGTTAAGGAGAATTTATACCAGGGATGTAGGGCTGGTTCAATATTAGGAAAATTATTAGCATAATTGACTATATCAATAAACCAAATTAACAAAAATCGTATGATTATCTCAATAGAGGCAGAAAAAGCATTAGACAAAACCCAACACCTGTTCTTATTAAAAACACTAGAGAGTATATAAATAAATTGATTGATTTTTCCTTAAAATGATCAGTAGCATTTATTTAAAACCATCAGCAAGTATCATAGGATAAGGGGAAAAAACTAGAATCATTCCCAGTAAGATTAGAATGAAACAAGGTTGCCCACCATCACAATCACTATTCAACATTGTATAAAAAATGTTAGCTTTGTCAATAAGAGGAGAAAAAGAGATTAAAGGGACCAGAGTAGGTAATGAGGAAACCTAATTATTTCTCTTTGCAGATGATATAATGGTAAACTTAGAGAATCTTAGAGAATCAACTAAAAAAATACTAGAAATAATTCATAACTTTAGCAAAGTTGCAGGATACAAAATAAATCCACATAAATCATTAACATTTTTATATATTACCAACAAAGCACAATAGCAAGAGATACAAAGAGAAATTCCATTTAAAGTAACTGATGATAATCTAAAATATTGGGGAGCCTTCTGGCAAAGTCAGAAACTATATGAACTTAACTACAAAACACTTTAAACACAAATAAAGTCACATCTAATTAATTGAAAAAATATCAAGTGCTCTTGGGTAGACCAAGTTCATGTAATAAAAATGACAATACTAGCTAATTTTTTAAATGATTTTTTTATTATAGCTTTTTATTTATAAGATATATGCATGGGTAATTTTTCAGCATTGACAATTGCAAAACCTTTTGTTCCAACTTTTTCCCTTCTTCCCCCCACCCCTACTCCCACATGTCAGGTTGATCAATACATGTCAAATATATTAAAGTATAAATTAAATACAATATATGTATACATGTCCAAACAGTTATTTTACTATACAGAAAGAATCGGACTTTGAAATAGTGTACAATTAATCTGTGAAGGAAATCAAAAATGCAGACAGACAAAAAATTGAGGGATTGGGAATTCTATGTAGTGATTCATAGATTCATTCATAGTCATCTCCCAGAGTTCTTTCGCTGGGTGTAGCTGGTTCAATTCATTACTGCTCCATTGGAACTGATTTGGTTCATCTTATTGTTGAAGATGGCCACGTCCATCAGAATTGATCATCATATAGTATTGTTGTTGAATTATATAAAAATCTCCTAGTCCTGCTCATTTCACTCAGCATCAGTTCATATAAGTCTCTCTAAGCCCTTCTGAAATCATCCTTCTGGTCATTTCTTGTTGAACAAAAATATCCCATAATATTCATATACCACAATTTATTCACCCATTCTCTAATTGATGGGCATCCACTCAGTTTTCAATTTCTGGCCACCCACAAAGAGGGCTGGAACAAATATTCTTGCACATACAGGTCCCTTTCCCTTCTTTAAAATCTCTTTGGGATACAAGCCCAGTAGTAACATTGCTGGATCAAAGGGTATGCACAGTTTGGTAACTTTTTGAGTATAGTTCCAAATTGCTCTCCAGAATGGCTGGATGTATTCACAATTCCACCAACAATGTATCAGTGTTCCCATTTTCCCACATCCCCTCCAACATTCCGCATTATCTTTCCCTGTCATTCTAGCCAATCTGACAGGTGTGTAATGGTATCTCAGAGCTGTCTTAATTTGCATTTTATTGTTTAATAATGACTTGGAGTATCTTATCATATGGCTAGAAATAGTTTCAATTTCTTTGTCGGAGAATTGCCTGTTCATATCCTTTGATCATTTATCAATTGGAGAATGGCTTGATTTCTTATAAATTAGAGTCAATGCTCTATATATTTTTGAAATGAGGCCTTTATCAGAATGTTTAACTGTAAAAATGTTTTCCCAGTTTATTTTTTCCCTTTTAATCTTGCCTGCATTAGTTTTGTTTGTACAAGAACTTTTCAATTTGATATAATCAACATTTTATATTTTGTGATCAATAATGATCTCTAAATACTACCTAATTTAATCTACTTATTTAGTTCCATACCTATCAAAAGAACTTATAAACTGATCTAGAAAAAATAATAACAAAGTTCATCTGGAAGAACAAATGGTCAAGAATCTCAAGGGAATTAATGAAAAAATGCAAATGAAGATGACAGATATGTAGTAGACCTAAAACTGTATCATAAAGCAACATTCATTAAATCCATTTATTACTGGCTAAGAAATATAGTAGTTGATTAGTGGAATAGTTTAAGTTCACAGGACAAAATAGTCAATTACTGTTGTAATATAGTTTTTGACAAACACAAACATCCCAGCTTTTGGGATAAGAACTCACTCTTTGACAAAAACTACTGGGAAAATTGGAAATTAATATGACAGAAAATAGGAATTGATCCACACCTAAACATAAAGAGTGATATTATAAGCAAATAAGAAGAACACTGGATAGTATGGATCTATGGAGAAGGAAGCAATTTGTGACTAAATACAAGGTGGAGTTCATTATTGAACACAAAATAGATAATTTTGGGTATATTAAGTTAAAAACAGTTTTGTACAAACAAAACCAATGCAGACAAGATTAGAATGAAAACAATAATCTGGGAATTTTTTTTTTTTTTTTTTTTACATTCAAAGGTTCTGATAAAGGCCTCATTTTTAAAATGTATAGACACTTGATCCAAATTTATAATAATTCAAGACATTCTCCAGTTGATAAAATGGTCAAAGGATGTGAATGGATAATTTTCAGATAAAGAAATTGAAACCATTTTTAGTGATAAAAAAGATGCTCTAAATCACTATTGATTAGAGAAATGAAAATTATGGTAACTCTCGATTACCACTATACACCTCTCAAATTGGCTAAGATGAGTGGAAAAGATAATGATGAATGTTAGAATGGATGTGGGAAAACTGGGACACTAATACATTATTGGAGAAGTTGTGAACTGATTCAATTATTCTGTAGAGCAATTTGGAACTATGCTTAAAAGGTATCAAACTATGTATACCCTTTGATCCAGCAATGTTTTTACTGGGCTTATATCCCAAAGAAATCAAAAGGCATGGAAAAGGACCCACATAGCAAAAATATTTGTGGTAGCCCTTCTTGTAGTGGCAAGAAACTGGAAACTAAGTGGATGCCTACAAGTTGGCAAATGACTAAATACATTATGGTATATGAATTTTATGGAATATTTTTTTCTATAAGAAAAGATGAGTAGGATGATTATGGAGATGCCTAGAGAGACTTTAATGAAGTGATGCTGAGTGAAATTAGCAGAACCAAGAAATCATTGTATATGGCAACTAGATTTATAAAATGACCAATTCTGATGGACATGGCTCTTTTCAATAATGGGATGATAGAAGCCAGTTTCAATGACCTTGTGATAAAGAGAACCATCTACAACCAGAGAGAGGACTATGAGAACTGATTGCTTGGCATCTGGAGGCTAGAGTTAAAGGAGGGGAGAGAGGAAATTTGGAATACAGGTTTTTGCAGGAGTCAATGTTGGGAAATTATCCATGTATGTGTTTTAAAAATAAAATTTAAAAATTAATAATTTTTTAAAAGATGTAGGATAAGAAAGAGGAAAATAAAAGGGAGGTACAGGATTGAAAGAAGGGCAGAAATACTAGGGGAAAATGTAAGAGAAGGGAGAGAAGGGTTGATAGAAGATAAGGTAGTGAGTGGGGTGAGTAAAAAATAAAACATACTACTATGGATAGGGTAGAAAAAGAGGACAAAATTATATATAATGGACCAAATATTAATTGGAAACTAAATAATTTAATCATAAAGAATGAGTGGGTGAAATAATAAATCATAGTCACAATCGGTAATTTCATTCAAGAGAATGACAGTAATGAAACCAAAATTTATTGGATGCAGTCAAAGCAGTTCTTAGGGTGTTATATCTCTAGATGCTTATTTGCATAAAATAGAGAAAGAGAAGATCAAATGATTTGGGCATGCAACTATAAAAGCTAGTAAAAAGAACAAATTTAAAACCCCTAATTAAATACCAAATTTGAAATTCTGAAAATAAATGTGGAGATTAATAAAATTGAAAGAAAATTATTAAGCTAATAAACAAAACTAAATGTTGGTTTATGAAAAAAATAACAAAATAGATAAACTTTTAGTTCATTTGTTTAGAAAAAGAAAAGAAGAAAATTAAATTGTGAGTATCAAAAATGAAAAGGCTGACCCAATGAAGAGGAAATTAGAACAATTTTGCCCAATTGTATGCCAATAAATCTGATAATCTGTGTGAAATGGATGAATACTTACAAAAATATAGATTCCCCAGCAGAGGAGGAAATCAATTACTTAAATAATTCAAGCTATTAATTTCCTAAGGAAAAAAAAATCTCCAGGGCCAAATGGATTTATATTTGTATTTCATCAAACATTTAAAAAACAATTAATTCTAAAACTAGGCAAACTATCTGGAAAAATCAGGAAAGAAGGAGTCCTACCAAATTCCTTTTATGACCCATATATGTTACTGATACAGAAACCAGATAGGATCAAAACAGAGAAAGACAATTATAGAGCAATGAATATCGATGCAAATATATTAAATTAAATGTTGGCTTTCTCCCTCAGTCCTTCAATCCTTTCCTCCAATTATCTCACCACATCACATTCAGCAGGCACCAATTATGAGGAGAGCCATCACATCACCATATCATCTAAGCATATGTTTATAGAGCCATTATATCACATTGAGTAGGTATTTAGCCTTAAGTACTCTGCTGTTTTGGATTCAAGTAAATCTTTTCAGAGTTCCAGCCCTCTGCATCTTTCCAGCCCTCTACAATTAACAAAGAGATTACAGGATAATATACCATGATTAAGTAGTATTTATACAAGGGATGCAGGGATGGTTCAATGTTAGCATAAGTGTTATATCAATAACCAACTATTAGCATAAGTGATTATATCTATAACCAAACTAACAGAAATCATATATTTATCTCAATTGAGGGTGAAAAAGCATTTGACAAAATATATAACCAATTCCTATTAAAAACACTGAAGAGTATAGGAATAAATTGAGATTTCTTTAAAATGATCAGAAGCATCTAAAACTATCAACAAGCATCATATGCAATGGGGACAAACTAGAACCATTCCCAATAAGATCAGAGGAGAAACAAGGTTGCCCCATCACTATTACTATTCAATAGTGTGTTAGAAATGTGAATTTTAGCAATAAGAGAAGAAAAAGTGATTAAAGGAATTAGAATAGGTAATGAGTAAACCAAATTATTACTCTTTGCAGATAATATGATAATATATTAAAGAATTCTAAATAATAAACTAAAAAAAAAGTAGTTGTTTCCAGAATATAAAATAAATCTACCTAAATCACCAGCATTACTATATATTATCAACAAAGTCCAGCAAGAAGAGATACAAAAAGAAATTCCGTTTAAAATAATTGTAGATAAAACAAAACATACTTGCCACGTCCACTCACTAAGACAAAGTCAAGAACTTTATGAAGAGAACTACAAAACACTTTCCATATAAATAATGTCAGATCTAATCAATTGGAAGAATATCAAGTGCTCATGGGTAGGCCCAGCTAAAATAATAAAAATGACAATTCTACCTAAATTAATCTACTTATTCATTGCCATCATATCAATCAAATTTCCAAGAAGTTATTTTACAGAACTGGAAAAAATAACATAATTCATCTGGAAGAACAAAAGGTCAAGAATTTAAAGGGAATTATTGAAAATAATTCAAATGAAGGTGTCCTAGATGAACCAGACCTAGAAATATATTATAATGCAATAGTCATCAAAAACATTTGTTACTGGGTAAGAAATAGACTAGTCAATCAGTGGACTACCTTAAGTTCAGAAGACACAATAGTTAATAACTATAGTAATTCACTGTTGATAAACCCCAAACCCCTAGCTTCTGGGATTAAAAACTCACTATGTGACAAAAATTGCTGGGTCAATTGGAAATTAGTGCAGCAGAGACTAAGCACTGATCCACATTTAACACCCTGGATACCAAGATAAGCTGTCATGATTTAGACATAAAGAGTGATACTATAAGCAAATTAAGAGAAGAAAGGATAGTCAAGGATAGTCAAATCTGAGGAGAAGGAATGAATTTGTGGACAAAGACAGGAATTCATAATTGAACACCACATAAATAATTTTGATTATATTAAGTTAAAAAGTTTTTGTACAAACAAACTAATGCAGACAAAATCAGAAGGAAAGTAATAAATAGGGAAAAAATACACCCAAAGGTTTTGATAAAGGCCTTATTTCTAAAATATATAGAGAATTGACTCACATTTGTAGGAATTCAAGCTATTCTCCAACTGATAAATGATCAAAGGATATAAATGGGCAATTTTCAGATGAAAAAAAAAACATTTCTAATCATACAAAAAAATTCTCTAAATCAATATTGATCACACAAATGCAAATTAAGACAACTCTGAGATTTGTTCTCCTTTTAGATTGGCTGAGATGACAGGAAAAGATAATGATGAATGTTGGAGAGGATATGGGAAAACTAATACACTAATGCATTGTTGTTGAATTTGTGAACTGATCCAACCATTGTGAAGAATAACACGAAACTGTGCCCAAAGAGCTATCAAACTGTGCATACTCTTTGATCTAACAATGTCTCTTCTAGATCTTTAGCCCAGAGAAATCATAAAAAAGGGAAAAGATCCCATATGTGGAAAAAATGTTTGTGCCAGCCCTTTTTGTAGTGGCAAGGAACTGGAAACTGAATGGCTGTCCATTAGCTGGAGAATTGCTGGATATGTTACAATATATGAATATTAATTATATAATATTATTTTTTTTTATAAGAAATGATCAGTAGGATCATTTAAAAAGGCCTGGAGAGACTTATATGAACTGATGCTGAGTGAAGTAAGTAAAGCCAGGAAAACATTTTACACAGCAACAGCAATGTTTTATGAAATGTTGTTTCTGATGAACATGGCTCTTTAATGAGCCAGTGAGATGATTCAGACCAGTTCCAATAGTCATGTGATGGAAATAATCATATTTTTGATTTGATTTTTCTTGTGCTGCATGATAATTCTGAAAATATGTTCAGCAGAATTGCATATTTGACACATATTGGATTGTTGGCCATGTAAGGAAGATTGTGGGGGTAAGGGAAGGAGAAAAAAAATTGGAACACAGGATTTTGCAAGGGTGAATACTGAGAACTATCTCGGCATGTGTTTTTAAAATAAAAATGTTTTTATTAAAAATAAAAACATACATATGCCATAAGTTATTCAGCCTTTCCCCAATTGACAGACACCCACTGTTTCCAGTTCCTTGACACCACAAAAAGAGCTGCTAAAAATTTTTTTGCATATGTATGATTTTTCCTCCTTTTTTGATTTATTTGCAATAGAGATCCAGTAGGGACACTGTTGGATCAAAATGTATGTACAGCTTGATAGACTTTTGGACATATTTGCAAATTGCTCTCCATAATAGTTGGATCACTTCACAAGTCCACCAATAATGTATTAGTGTCCCAGTTTTCCTACATCCCTCCATCATTTATCATTACCTTTTTCTGTCATCTTAGTCAATCTGAGAGGTATATAGTAGTATTGCAGAATTGTGTTAATTTGCATTTCTTTAAGCATTAGTGATTCAGAGCATTTTTTTTCAAGTAAGTAGAATTGATTTGGATTTTAGAATCCAAATTTAGATTTCAAATTTGCAATTAGAAATGGATTTTGCTAATTTTTGGGGGGAATTAGATAGCCTACAGATGTCCTGGGAATTTTGTCTTCACTCACAGTCAGGATATTTTCTGGTATCCATGTTACCTTGCCTTTCTTTTGAAGTTGTCAAGTGATAGCTCAAAGCAAGACCTCAATTTAAGTGAACAAATATTTGGAATTTAATTCTAAAAACATTTATTAAATTTTTTCATTGTACATATAAAAAAAAAATGATCACATGGCCAACAATCCAATATATGTCAAATAGAGTAGTATAAGGGATACAAAGAAAAAAAAAATATGACATATTTTTCCCACAAAAGGCTTTCAGTTCTACAGGGGGATATGACAAGAACATAAAGTCCAAATTAGAAAATAAAATTGGAGATATGAAACAAACAAGCACAAAAGCTTAAGGAGATTTTCTAAATATTATTTTAACTATTTGGATCTCATGTTTGCCAATTTTTAAAATGTACCTAAATTCATCTTCTCTTGATTGTTACTCTCACCCTATAAGTTTTTCTCTCCAAATAAATAGCAGTACCTCTGCTTTAAATAAACAAACTAAAAATAATTAAATAAATGTTGACTTGACTGATAAAATTTCTAGTTATTACTCAATCTTCTCCCTTCATTGTTCTGACAATATTATTCCAGAGGCTGGATGACTATTTGTTAGGTAAAGAAACTATTCCAATGTGATATTAGTCAAACTAGATGGCCTCTGAAGTTTCCTCCAAATCTTAAATCCATGAGTCTCTGAATTTGTGGTCTATACTCATTGTCCACATTCAATAATCATCTTTTCATTCCCATTAATCTAAAATTTGGGCCCTCACTTCAGAAATCAAGTCCAACATTTTACTCAAAGTTTCTAATGTTCCTAGTTCTTGTCAGTTCCAGTGGTGTTTTAAACTTTTGTCCATCCCTTAAAATACTCCCCTACTCAATTTCAGAGACATTTTAAATAGATTCTATTCTATTTTGCTAATTACTCCTTTTTCATTTCTTATTCCTTTCATTTGCTAGCTTTTGATATCCTAAAGGTTTATATCTCAGTCACACACTGTTTTCATTTTTTACTTTATCCTTCAGAAAACTTGTATTTTCAGATTAAATGTAAGTAGTAGTCATTTCTGCTTTGGCTAGAAAGCTTGTGGGCTTCCTCTCCAGATTCATTTATTTATTCATTTAGATTTTTTTTTCCTTTGGACTAAGTGAAAAAGAATATTATTTGCCTTAATTGCTACCTAATCTTAAGCACTAAAGGGGTGTGGTCTCAGTTAAAATGAAACCTGCTGAAGACCTTGTCTTAAAAAGACCAACATCTCCCACTTCATCCAGGGTCATTTCCAGTTGTCCTGATCTATTTCATGGCCTAGACCCAGATGGCTGTGAAGGAGAAAGTGAGGCAGGTGACCTTGCCCAGCCTTCCCTCACAAAATCTAATTCCCTTGCATGTCATGCTATCACTTCCCTGATGTCATAGTCCTCTGCTAGAATAGACAAAAGCAACAACTTCTATCTTAGAAGTTCTTCTATCTTATCATTAAAGATTCAGTTACACATTTTTAGTTGTCCAGATGATAATTCTACTATATAATGTCATGGAATAGACTCGAAAAGTACTTTAGACATCACCTATTTTGAGGCTCAAAGACGTTATATGATTTGTGCAAGATCACAAAGGTAGTAAATGGCAAAACAGAGTTTGAAACTATATGCCTATAATTTTGAATCCTTATCATTTTCTCTTTCCCAACACTGTCCTGTTTAAAAACAAAACAAAACGAAAGAAAAAAACAAACAAAACTAAAACAAAGAAAAAAAGCCCAAAAGTTGTGTAATTATCCAAAACAATTTTATTACACACAAAATGATTTTCCACTGTCATAGTTTCTATTTTTCCAATTACCTTTGATTTAATGGCCTCCTTCATCTATTTTCTTCCCAATCTCTTTTATATTGGACTATCTTCTGAATTCTCATAGTTACTCCCCTCAAATATGACCTTATAAAATTTTAGATTTAACTGTCCACTAGGATACTAATCACATCTTTTTCATGTCACAACTTTTAAGAAGTTATGACTGTTCTGGGATAGGATATTTATCTAATAAATTGGTTATAAATTCCTCTGATTGATATTCACTGTCTTATCTTATCACACAGCTGTCAAGTGTCTTATGGATTTTTTTTTCATTGGTTCATCCTTTATCTTTAAAGGATCTTTAGATCTTTAAAAGAAGAATCCTTCCAATGTAATCCTAGTAGACTTTGGACAGAAAATGTCATCTGAATCCAGAACAAAGAACTATAGAGATTGAATGTAAATAAAAACATACTATGTTCATTTCTTTTTTCTCTCCCATGTTTTTTTTTTTCCTTTTTGGTCTGATTTTTCTCTCCAACATAAAGCAATGTGTATTAAAAATACCTACATGTATGCTCCCAATGAAATCAAATATATATGCAGAATGGCTTGATTTGCAAGATGAGCAAAATTCTGGATTCTTGGGGTTTTTGCATTTAGTTATAAAACAATTTAAGCCATAATAGTTGAATTATCATGCACTTAAAACTTCAATGTTAAGTCAAGTTTATTTGCTAGGAATTATTAATGCTCATTTTCTTTCAGGGTGCAAATATACTAGTGACGGAGAGAGTCAGAGACAGACAGACAAGCATAGAGACAGGAACACAGAGAAGGAAAGGACCAAGTCACTTAGAATTTAGAATATGCAGATAACTCTCCTACTTTTTTATAAGCTATCCATAGACTCTATAATTCAGCACTAGGTAGTACAAACTTCACTTATTAGTGTGTCCATTAAATTGATACCTAGATGAGGCCCTTAAAAACAGTTTATGAGTTTAAGGTTTGTTTTATAGTTATATAAGCTGGGCATACCACACTTGTCAGGAAAACTTCATAACCTAACAATAACCTTTTGCTATCCTTTATGGAATGTTGTCTAGACAAATTGTCATGTCGTTCAGCTGAACAAGATTGATGACACAGCAAACTGCCAATGCGCAGCTTAGGAGAATATACCCACTCGATGAACTTTGAGCTACTTTGAATCATTTCACTTCCCTGGGATGGCATGAGTCCCTCAAGGATTTTGATTTACAGGCTAGGGAATGCAAAAAACAAAGAGTGCCTAGCAAATGGAGTAATAAACTTTCTCCTCCAAATATAGTGTATGTCACTATTTCATAAGAGATTTCTATGGTGTTAAAAATAGAGGAGAAAAAGATGAGAAAAGGTTGGCACAGCAGCAAGCATCATGCCAATAAAATGCACTTCTGCAACTTTGGAGACTCCTGTCATTTAAGAAAGTGGTGAATGAATAGAGATGATATATTTATTTTAAAAATCTTAAGTATTAAAAAATACTGTTTTGAAATAGCTCCAATTTAAGTGTTTTGAGAGTTCATCATGGATGCTCTATTGGGCAGTTCTCTCATGATTGCTTTTTAATGGAGTTTTATTTACCTCTAGTAGCAAGTATGTTTCTTTCATTATACTTAATTCAGTTTTAAATGGGGTGTTGCCCATTCCAATTATATAAAATAATAAGCTGGATAAATTGAAGTTTTATTCATTCTCATAAAAAAACATGTCAATGAGTAGCAACAACCAACAGAAATTCTCCATGGAGTCCCAATTCCCTTAGAAGTATAAAATGCAAAGTCTTCAGCTAGCTAGCAAATGTCATATATGCAAAGGTGAGTTAGTTTATGTGGCTCATTATGACTTCTCTCAGATTCCCATGACTTCTTTAGATAAACAAAACAAATGAATGAGCAAACCATTCAGATATTTTATATAGTAGCTTCAGTCTTTCTAGGAAATTTGACAAAAGTTAAGACTCATCTTTTACATCTGAGATGCCTTTTCTCTTCATCCCATAATTCATACATGATCTTTGAAAGATATATCACATGAAATTGAGCTAATTTCTGTTTATACAGTGTTTTTTTATATTGTCTCCTCCAATAAATTGTACACTTTTCTGTGTCTTTCTAGTTGACTAGCACACTGTCTAGCATATAGTTAGCTTTAATAGATGTTTGTTTAATTAAATTGACTCTATGGAAATGGGGATCCTGTTGGAAAATAATTAAGGGGCAAATAAGATTGTTCTTGCAGTTTAATATATTTTTCTATCATTATTTTAGAAAACTGCTGTGAACTAAACCTGGACCTTACTGAATCATATGCTACTTTAACAGTCAAAAGTTTTCTTAATTTTCTTTGAAATCTTCCAATAACATAATATAATATGTGTATATTATATATATATATATATATATACACATGTATATGTGTATGTTTGTATGCAAATGCATATACATATACACACAAAATAAATATGCACATGTGTATATGCATGCACATGCATGTTCATGTCTGTAAATATACTGGTGTATACAAATATACACACATACATATTACAAGCATACATATATTTTTAGGCCATCTATTCTTCTTTAGGACTTTGAACTTCTCAGAAATAGTAAGGTTGAAAGCTCATTTATAATCCTTTCCATTTAATAATAAAAGCTCCCTGGAATTAAGTGTGAACTTATATAATTTAGTAGGAGTGTACAACTTTTCATTAAAATTCCTGATAAGGACAAGAGCACTAACAGAGTTTTAAAGATTATATAAATATAACACTGGAATAAAATGAATGAAATATCATTAACACATTTAAATTCTTTGAAGGATCTAATTAGAGGTAAAAGTCAGGGAATAAAAGTTTAGTTTGACAAGGTCAAGTAATGCCACTTAGTTCAACTTTTCCTGAAATAATAAATTGATACCTTTGAATCAGTTACTAAGGAATTGAATCTTTTCCTGATACTAACATATCCTTTAACATTAATTTTATTCCCTATTTGGAAAACAAAACAAAGCATAAAATAACTGTTATTTTAAAACTTAATAAATGTTATAGAATAAATAATACCTTTAATATATAGATAAATGAATCAAAATAATATTAGAAAGTATGTCATTTGTGAATAACCATGAACTACAAACAATATGAACTTTCCTTTGGATTTTGTATTACTCTCTGAGTAGCTCAGTGAATTTGTGTTATCTAACTCATACTTTACATTTTCTACTCTATAATTTATTAGAAGTTCATAATTTGAGATAGGGACAATCACTACAACAATGGAGTACTACACGAGTGTTTATTATTAAAAGTATGGGTATATATGTATGTGTTCACATGTATATGTATACATATATTATATATGTACATGTGTACATGTATATGATAAGGACACTTCTGATTTTACTAAAATGGAAGGGATAGATTTCAAAAGAAACAATAAGATTGGAAAGGTCATTGAGATATTTGAGGACAGGAACTGTTTTTTTGTCATTCTATTCCTAGAATTTTGCATAGTAATTTACATGTAGTATATACTTGATAATCTGTTAGATAAAATAGAAATGAAACAAGTTAGATTGAGAAGTTTAGATTGTCTCACACAAAAAATTAGCATTTGTTTTTCAGCAGGTCAGTTATATTGTGAAATGAAAATTTAAAATGTATATATTAATAGTTGTATACATAAGAAAGTAGAGTAGGATCAGAATGGAGAAAAGAATATTAAAAGAGAAAGCTGGAGTTACAGAGTTATAGGTACTTTTTAAAAATAAACAATATTTCTGAGTAATTGCATATGTCCTTTGGTAAAATCCTTGTGAAATCAATATGATATAAAATACAATCTCCTAATTTAATAGTTCATTTAACTGAGCTATAGTCACATTATGATATAATTCCAATTAATGCTGAATAAAAGGTTAAATGTGATTTTCTGAATTGAATCTTATCATATATATTTGAAGATCTGGCTACTGTACTTTCATTTTCAAAAATGCATAAGGATAAAAATAAACTTTTGGAATTATATACTATTCTGATACTATGATCGAGCAGAATTGTTTTATTTTCTCACTAACAACCAACAATATAAAACTGTGTTATTTACTTGGTATCTTAAAATAGAAGTCCATTATAAGCTATGTCTTTGGGGATATAGTTTAGCACTGCAGGGTAGGTTTTCCACATACCAACAGGAGATTGATCTTCATCCTTATTCCCACTATCTACTCCACATCAGGGAGTAATGTTCTGTCTAATGTGACTCACCCTCTCTCTTTATCATGTTCTTTCTTTAGACAGTCCTAATTATGTGTTTGTTTCTCTTTCCATGCCTGTTGTCTACTGGACTATCATATTAAAATCAATTATGGCTACATCTTTCCCATGTATAATCCTGCTGGATACATGGTTACTTTCTGAAGCTTGTGCCACTTAGAATATAAAAGGGCAGCCAGAACACTTCTTGCTGAAAAGTAAATATATCCCTTCCTATATATTTCAGCTTTTATCAATATATTTGTCTTCTAATCAAAGAGTAAAAGGATGATTTAAGAGTAGAGAGTACTATCTCATTGATGCTCTAATATAACATATTTTTAACTCTGGAGACATGATTTCTTTTTATATATAAAACATCTAAAATTGTCTATATAAATATGGTTTTGTGGGTAATATTGTGTCAGATTGGGAGTAGGATAATATTAATGGATATAGGAAGAGGGAAAAGAGTGTGATGGAATGAGAATGAAGATGAACATGAAGGAAAAGGTGATAAAAGGGTTCAATGTCTAAATTTGTTCAAGTTATGAAAATCTATTGTTTTTGTATAAAGAAATCTTCTTAAGATAGATAAAAACAACACATTGTAATATCCATCCTACAGTAAACAGTGCTAAATATCAATTTCTTATTTATTTGTTTTCTCAGTGGAGAATAAAAAATAATAATAATTGGCAATATTAAAATTGGTGATTCCCACCACTAACTTTGTGAAGCCTCATAATAATAAAATATGTAAGTAAAACTAATAAGATATTGACCACGAGTAAAAGTAATACATTTCATATATGTAGCAATATACCATCTCTCTTAATTAAAAAAAAATTAAATTAGCAAAAATATATTTTCTCTTTCTCTCATCTCAACCATATGGGGGGCAGGGAAAATAAATTTATTGTTAAGAAAAATGTATAGTCAAGCAAATCAAATTTCCTCAATATAAGAATACAAAACATTTTTGTCTCATTTTGTATGCTGTTTCCTATGTGATACTCTGATATCCCATGTTCTGGTATGTTCTGACTTTTAAGAAAGTTTCCAAATTTTGTCCTGGCAACAGAATATCTTTGTTTTCTGAAGAGCAGCCTAGGTAAGAATGGAAAGGTTCATTACCAGTACATTGGCTACTCTTTAATAAATTTTTCAGAAGTGGTGAAAAAGATATTGTGTGGTGCTTTATTGAAACAAACAAATTAATTAATTTAAAAAAAAAACTTTGATTTTTAAATGCAGAGAAACAGATTTCAAGCTGATTTATTTTTTGCTTTGGGTGAGTTTGAGCAAGTGACAACATCTTGAGCAAATCACATCTTTACCAATATAGGCTTCTGTTTGTTCATCTGTAATATGAGGGAAATAAAAATTTCCAAGATTTTTTCCAATTCTATTTTTGTGATCCAATGATCCCATGAAACAAAGAAATTCTAAAATGACCCTCAAGTCTGTGGACTTTAGTTACCATTTTGCATGTGCCATTCATGCATATAGTTAATAAAAAAATCATTAAGTGCTTACTTTATGTTGGACACTGTGCTAATGTTTGGGAATACAAAAGGAGGCAAAAGATAATCTCTGCTCTCAAAGGGCTTACAATCTAATGGGGAAAACAATATATGTATATGTTTTATACAGGATTATAATACATTTTATACAGGATTAATAGGAAATAATTAAAAGAGGGAAAGGGATGGAATTAAGGTTTCTTGTAAGAAAACAAAAGGATGTTAATTGGGAATTAAAGGAGGCAAGGGAATCAGTGGTTAGAGCTGAGGAAGTTCTGTCTTCCAGGCATGTAGGGCAGCAAAAGAAAATGCCCAGAGGTGACACAAGGAATTCAAATTTTTGGAACAGCCAAGATGCCAATATAACTGAATTAAAATATATCTATTAGGGAATAAGATGTAAGAATACTGGGCAGGTGTGGGGTAGCTAGGTTATGAAGGGATTTCAGTCCCAAACAGAATATTTTGTATTTCTTCCTGGAGGCCACAAGAAGCCAGTGGAGTTTCTTAAGTAGGTATATGACATAATCAGATCTCTATTTTAGGAAAATCACTTTAGTGGCTATATGAATTAATTGAAGTTGTTCATTCAATTAATTCAAGAATTAACTGAAATAGGACTATATGAATTAATTGAAATAAGAAGAGAATTGAGAGAGGTAAACCTATATCAGGTTATAATTATTGTTGCATATATTATAACCATGAAGGTTTAAGATGAGGAGGAGCTTCATCAGAGGAAAGAAGGAACCATATCTGAGAGATGCTAATATTTGAAACTGACAGGCTTTGACAGCAGATTGGATTAGTAAGCGAGGGATAGTGAGAAATACAGGATGACTCCTAGGTTGGGAGCTGAAGGGATTAGTAGGATAGTATTTCTATATTAATAGAGAAGCTAGAAAAGGGGGAGAGAGATGATGAAAGATAGACACATGGATAATGGGGAAAAGAGTACAAAAAATATAAAATTCAGATTAATATTTCAAGAGAAAGTAGTAGTGACTGCCAGGTAGTCACTTTGCTTTACTGCTCATTTCTGATGAACTTAAAGGAGGATACAGACATGACTAATGTATGCTGAGAAGGCATTCATTATTGTCTGGTGAGCTATCATTCCAAAAAATATCCAAATAAATATCATGATAGTCCCATTTAAGTATTTGAATATGATATATAGCATATATATATATAAACCGAAAGACATATACATATACAGACATATTATTTGGCTATTATTTAATATTAATTATAAATTAAATAAATAAAAAATAATATTAAAATGTTGTTAACCATTTTTAATAATTAAGTTTAAAATTATTTGTGGGCTGGGAATTTATTTTATTTTATTTTATTACTTTTTCTGTGCATCTCAGTATTTGCATAGTACTTGAAAAATTTCATTTGCTTTATAAGTGATTCTCCTCAGGCTGTTTGAAGATCTTTGAAAAGCTGCTTCTTATTTTTCTACTTTGTATCTTTTCTAACCTCAGTTTGTTCAGTTTTTCAACCAAAAAACTTATTTTCCAAATTCGTTAGCATCTTTATTCATCTTTTTTGAATCCCTTTCAATTTTCATCACCTCCTCATTGAATCCAAAAATCACAATTGAAATAAATTTATTATTTGAGTTTTACTAGCACTAAATTGAATGAAAAGATGAATAATGTCATGATTCCTACAATCTTTAAAAGTTATGTTATGCTAATTAGTATATGCACATCAGAAAACTGGCAAAATATCCATGTGCCCTCCCCCCTCAAAAATGTATCAATATCATGTTGAAACCTTAAATTTAAGAATACTGAATGTGTCATTGTAGATGGATAGCATTGACACCATGCTGTAAAACTTTTCAGATAGAAAACATCATACTTTCTCATTTCAAACTCATTCTTATGTCAGGGAAGTCAAGATTATTGCACAAGCTGCAGGGAGAGGGAATGATTTATCTGGCACTGTCTTAATTTATAGCTATTTTATAACTTCTAAAGAGCTTCCCTAGAGCCAACAAGTGGCCAAGTCTTCATCATTAGGTCATAAGTAGCTTAACTTCAAAAGAAGCTTTCTTGCCAATGAAATACTTTATTCTGCTTTTATTGGAAAAGTAGTTTACTGTTGCTGTGAAATGTGAAATCTTTAGCAAATTACCCGCTGTTGAGTTTTCTCCATATTAGTGTAGTTCCCATAAGAATCAGTGAGGCATTTCAACTCCTTCAATATTATCCATTAATATCAGGAGCATACTAAAGATGCTACTATCAATGGTCTTTCCTTTGGTCTTTAGTGAAAAGCTTTTAAATACAAGCTTCTTCCAAGACTACTTCTTAGCAATTCTAGTCAATAAATTACTAGAGCTTATTAAGAGTCATTAGGGAAAAGTTAAAATGGTTTGAGAGAAGAGCACTAATATAATAAAGAGTAACAAAGCAAGAATTGTGTAGAAAAAATCAAGGCATTAAAATGATAAATATGAAGGAGAATGCCGAATGATAGATCATTGGAGTTATTGTGAGTGAAGGACAGTATCATCATATTTTATATTTGAATATAGGTAAAGTATGGAGATTATTAGGCAGTTATAGGATCCTGATATGGGATACTTTGAAATCATTATCCCTGATTTTTTTTTAATAACCTTGAACACTTACATAGCTGAGTGAGTTGGGGGAAAATTCATCCTTCATAACATGGACGAATATAAACAAGTTGCCCTCTTAGATTCCTTTTCAATCCTGTGAATCTATGCTAAATAACACTCTGAAAGATGGAAGAAAAAGGAATTGGCACTGATGGCCTCATACTCCTTTTGCTAAGAATGATTTTGAAGATTTATACATGAAATGACTTTTGGAGTACTATTCCAAATAGCATTATTTGAAAGACTCTTCTGGGCTATCTTTTTTTGTAACATAAATTGAAGGAAGTAAGCATTTCATTAATGACCAATTTAGGACATCTGGATTTTCCTTTATTAGGTTTGCTGAAAAGTTGAGAGTTTATCATCAGTGAGGAACAAATACATTTTCAAATGAAATTAATTTATCAAGAATTTATACATAGAACCGAGCTCAGAGTTGCTTAATTGGTAAAAAAAGCATTAGTCAGCCAAGAGGACTTGTTTTTTTTCTGTTTTATTTTGTGACCTTTTGCACTATGAGTCATCTAATTTTTGTAGTCTTTCCAACAACCTGTTTGACTAAAATGATGTGAGGATATTTTAACAGCAAGCTAATTTTCAAGCAAGGTGCTGTATCAGTACAAAATACTCTAGAATTATTACAGCAGGGGGCATGAAAAAGTATCTCGGAATGTTGTAGTAGGCGATTAACATAGGGCCCACCTGCCCTTACCTAGAAGATTACATCTCTGCATGAATTTGCTCAGTGCAAAATAAGCTTTCCTCCGCAGTGATTTTTTTTCTTAATATTTGAAAATAACATAAAATTTCATTTCTCATATTGTTTTTAAAGACTTTGGAATCTCTGTTTTGCTGACAAGAAAAAAATATTTGAAAAATACTACATGAGCTAAATGTTAAAATGTATGAGTTTTACAATTTCTAACCATTTAATAAAAATGTGAAAGGGAAAAAAAATGGAATGGGTTGACCTTTGAACTGAATCTTGCATCCTCTCTTTCCCAATATTCTACATAGTGCCAGAGGATATGATTAAAGGACAAATAACTATTTAATAATAATAACATTGATCATTGCAGTTCTTATACTTTCATAAATATCAAAATTTTCAAAATATCATTGTGTTTTCCCTCACTTTTTTACTATTTTTAATTTGTCAATATTCAAGAAAAAATCTCTGTTGCTAAACAAAAAGAGATTATGTAACTAATTATATTTAGATCTAAAACTCATGTCATTTAAATCAAGAAAGTTTTTACAATGAAAATATGATTTTTCAGACAAATTTAATGAAGTTTCTCTTTAAAATATCTGAAAAGTAAGCAGTTACAAACAGAAGCACAAACTACTGTACTTGGAAAATGCTTATACTAAAATAAAAATAACAATAACTATCAAAAATAGTGTGTGTGTTTGTGTATGTGATTTAATAATCACTTCCAAGCTAGATTAAAAATACAGAATCATAAATCCTATATTTAGTCTCAATCATCAATTCAAACTGCCACCAGAGATATAAATATCCTTTATAGCATTAAAATCCAGTCTAATAAGCATTTATTAAGAGCCTATTATATTCTAGACATTGTGCTTAGAGCACTAAGGATACAATTAATTAAAAAATGACCTCAAGGAGCTTAGATTCTAAAGGGGAAGACAACACACAAAAGGATGTAGAAGAGAAGGAATGAGGGACCTGGACATCATGGGATAACTATCTCAGGGTAATCATTTTATGGAGATGAAATCAGGAAGAGTAGTAAAGGCAAAGGGAAATGAGTTTAGAGTTCAGTTTCTGCTTTCTGTTAAGGAAGGTATTAGGAGAAGTTGGATACTCTGCCCCTCAACACTCCAATAAAAGGGCAGATGGATGTGGTGTCAATCAAGACTTGATTAAGCAGTGATGTTATGAGTCTAGAACTGATGAGCTTATCCTGGAAGGGACATCTTATATGTGGAGTTTAAATAGGGCAGAAAAATAAATGCATAGTAGAGTCAGAAATCATTCCTAAGTCATTCTATTTCCATTTGAAAACTTTCTAGTAACAGTTAACCTACTTCATTTTGTGATATTGTTAATTGTTAGAAGCTTTTCCCTAATACTTATTTAATTCTATTTTATATATTTATATTTTTATATAAATGTCTGCTACATTTCATTTCTGCTTTTGCTATTTCAAACTAATAGGTATTTTATATAGGATTATTCTGAAGATATAAAGTACCCAATGTGAAAGTCTTGCAACTGAGGTCAGATGACACATTGTCATAGACACTGTGTGGAAGACCTATATTTGAGTATGAATTGAACTATATCATCATTCAGGTGCTTCCCAACAGTATTTAAAGTATTTAAAGACAAAATTCATTCATCTATTCTTCAAATCTTTGTTTCTGCATACTTAAATTTTCCCAATTGCTGCAAGTGATATTATAACATTGTTTTGAGTTGTTCTATCTTCCTGATTACCTTCTGCTGAAACGGAATTCTCAATATCTAATTTTGATTGTTTGTTTGTTTTGAGTGGTGGTGGTTAAAATGTAAACAACACTTTTTTATATGTTCTGACTACATCTCAAAAAAAAAAAAAAAAAAAACATTATCTTTGTATCTGCCTTCACTTCCACTTCAATACCTAATATAGAACATTGTGGTTTTCACACTATGATCAATAATTTCAATCAATCAATAAATATTTAGGAAGAGGCAAATATGAATATGGGACTGTGGTGGATACAGAGAATAAAAGTACACATAAAAGAACAATCCATATTTGGCAAGAAACTTAAATTCCCTCAAGAAAGAACATATATGAGCCTAAACCTAATAAAAATAAAGAGAATATATATATATATTTCATAAGTAGATATAGATTATATTCACATTCACACAGAATAAAGCAGTTGAATCAACTTTTGTGCACCTGTTTAAAGGTAGCCATTGTTTCATTTTGGTCTTCCCTAAACACTTAAAAAAGTCTAGCAACTTAATTTTATGGTGCTCAGGAAATAGATTTTTTTTTCATATTAAAAAAAAAATGAAATCCTATACTAAGTCACTAAGCAGCCTTAACTTCTGATTTATTAAATATATTCCTCATTTCATACTCTCTCTCTCTCTCTTTTTCTGGCTGATCCTTAAGAATTATGAAAAGATAAGGATGATAAATTTTTTTTCTCTTTTCCCTTTCTCCCTCTTTCTTCTCTCTGTCTCTGTTTCTGTCTATGTCTCTCTCTCTCTCTCTCTCTCTCTCTCTCTCTCTCTCTCATTCTCTTTGTGTGTCTCTCTCTGTCTCTCAGACTCTTTCTCTGCATCTCTCTGTCTCTGTCTCTCTCCACATCGCTCCATTTCTTTCTTCAAAACTTTAAATTTCAATTGATATCATGGTCTATATATAATACATATACTGTAAAGTACAAGTCTGTTATTTTTACACTAGTAAAAGCAAAGGATAAGTTTCTCTTCAATATAATGGTATTTTGTGGCTGAGGGGGGAAATCTTTGTGAATTTCCCATACTTGTAAACTCCAATAAGTACTTAAATACTTCTTGCTTATATGAGCTCTGTATAGGTGTGAACACAAGCATTATTGTCTGTCAGTTCTACTTGTTTCTTCTGGCCCATAACATCTCCTTGTAAGATCAGATCAATCATACTGAACCATGCTAAATTAGATAATTATTGTCTTTATCAATTCTAATGACTTAACAGTTTGTAAAGATTCCAACAGGAAATGAATCCCTTTTTATAAATTATTGTAGTATGTAAAGTATAAAGATTAAAAGGAAAAAAAAAAAACAAAAAAGAATCCTATTGAAATTTAACTCACCTATTATATCACCATGGCCCCAATGCATTATCCTAATTAACCTTGGACATGTTCTCTGATCTGTAGCAACCTAGATTAAAAAACAAACAAACAAACAAATAAAACCCACATAAATAAACAAAACAAGATCCTTTAACCATTATCATAACTAGAAAACTGTGACAATAATTATGTGGGTTTAATAAATCTTAAGATGGCTTAGCTGAATATATATAAACTCAAGATGATATGTTTCCAATGGTGATAATTGAATCACGCCTGAAAAACCACATTTTCATTATGATTGAATGTAGTGAACCATGCACTAAACCTTGTCAACTCAAGTATCATGAGTTCTATAATGTGGCAGAAAGACTCTTTGGTCTAATAAAATTCAAAATTTGTATTAAAATGTATGTATGGAATGTGGGGATTATGGCAAAAAAAGAGGGGACCCAATTGAGCTGTCCCAAATTTCCCTCCAAACAACTTAATTTTCTCCCTTTAATAGTATTTTATATTTTCCCCAATTACATGTAAAGAGAATTTCCTACATTCATTCTTGTAAGATATTGAGTGTCAGATTTTTCTCCTTCCCTCCTTTCCCTTGCCCCTCTCCAATACAGTAAGTAAATTCATAAAAGTTGTACATGTACAATCATGTTTTTTTAATGTTCAATTATTTATTTTTAATGCACGTTGTCATGTCAATGTCTCATGTCAATTCCCACCATGTCCCATCATGGTGGGGAAAAAAATCAGAGAAAAAGGGAAACAAACATGAGAGAGGAGAAAAAACAGAAAAAAAAAAGTGAACATAGTATGTCTTGATTTACAATCAATATCTATTTTTCTTTTTCTGGATACAGATGTCATTTTCTATCCATAAGAACCATGTCTTTCATAGTTGATCATTGCACATTCTTGCTGTTATTGCATCAATATATTCCTGGTTCTGCTTGTTTTGATGAAAATCAATTCATGTAAATCTTTGCAGGTCTTTCTAAAATCAGTTTCTTAATCATTTTTTTTGAACAATAATGTTCCAGTATGCATCTAACCTATCTCATTGATCAACAAAAACTTTATTTCTTAGTCTTTACCAAATGATTTTGAAGACTGCTGCTTTATAATGTAGTTTTGGGTCTAGTGATCCTAAGCCACTATCCTTTGTATTTTTTCATTAATTCCCTTGATCATATACAATCATATTAAACATATTTTCATATTAGTCATGCAGGGAAAGAAAAATCAAGGGAAAAAAGAAAAAATCACAATAAAGGTAAAAAAACAAAGTGATTTACAATAAAGGTAAAAAAGGTAAAAACAAAGTGATTTACATTCAGACTCCATAGTCCTTTCTCTGGATATGAATAGCATTTTTTCATCATTAATTTTTTAGAATTGTTTTGGATCA
This sequence comes from Sarcophilus harrisii, assembly GCF_902635505.1. NCBI lineage: Eukaryota > Metazoa > Chordata > Mammalia > Dasyuromorphia > Dasyuridae > Sarcophilus > Sarcophilus harrisii. The sequence continues at coordinate 410,452,856 of NC_045426.1, forward strand.
TTATATTGGTGAAAAGAGCTAAATCTACTATAGCTAATTATCACACAAATTATTCTTATTGTCCACAATGTGTACCTAGTTCTGTGTCCTTCACTCAGCATCAGTTAATGTAAGTCTTTCCAGATTTTTTGAAATCTGCTTGCTTGTATTCCATAACATTTATATACCATAATGTGTTTAGCCAAAACTCAATTGATGTATACCCCCTCAATTTAGAAAAGCATAAAAAAGGATGAAACAGAGAAACAGAGGTTAAAGAAGCATACCATAGTCACATATAGATGCATGTGAATGTATATGTGTACACATGTATGGCTAAGGAAAATCTGTATGTCTTTATATATGTATGTATAGTATACACACTATGTATGTGAAAGTATACATAATTGTGCATTATGAACACACAGCATCATATACATGCATACATATCTATGTACACACATACATGAAACATCCAAACATGTATATATGTATGTAAACCACATATGTATATGTATTTGCTTAATTGTTGACTTTTTGCAGGAGGTCATAGGGAAAAAATGGGGGAAAAGCAATAAAGTTCTGCACATCACAAAACAAAATAAACCCTACAAAAAAAGCAAAGAAAAAGTAAACAGTTCTGTACAAAAGTACAGTATTTTTTACATAAGTTTTTTTGAAATAAAAAATTATTGTCTAATATTTTAAATCCTCTTATAGTCTACTGTGCACATGGCGTTTTTCTTTTTTTTCTTTTTCAAATTAGTATTTAATCTATCCATATGTACACACATATATGTTTAAAAAAGGATAAGACTTAAGAAAAGCTTAAAAAGATAGACAATAAAGAGAAAGTATAAGGATTCAATATGGTTAAACTATTTGCATTTTTACATGGGAAGATAATATTTGTAATTCCTAAAAATTATATTATGGAATTTAGAACAAGTATACATAGAGGTCACAGGTGTTAATTGAATATGATAAAATAATATATAAAAAAGTTAAGGAGTGAGAGAGAGACAAATACACAGAGAGAAGGGGAAAGGAAGGAGAATTTTTTAAATGATCTATCTTAAATAGGCACAAAAAAGCTTTTGCAAAAGAAGGGAAATAGAGCAAGTGTGCATGTGTATGTAAGTGGTGAGATGTGCTTGAAGCTAACTCTCATCAGAATTGGCTCAAATAAGGAATAATATACGCACTCAAATAGATTTAGAAATGTTTCCTACCCTAGGAAAATAGGAAGTGACAGGAATAAGAAATAGTGGTAGGTGATAGTAGGGAGCTATGTTGGAAGAAGTAGTAGTCAGAAGCAAAACATTTTTTGAGGATGGACAGGGTGAACAGAGAGAGCAAAAGAGAGAAAGAGAAACAGACAAATGGAGGGGGGTTGACTGGTTAAAGAAAATTCACAGTAATAATAATTAATTACAGCAGAGTTCTAGTATAAAGACCTCATTTCTCAAATAAACTAGGAACTAAATCAAATTTATTTTTAAAAATGTCATTTCTCAATCAATAAATTGCAAAGGATAAGAACAGGCCATCTGCATCCAGAAAAAGAACTAAAAAGACTGAATATAAATCAACAGTGCTATTTTCACTTCTATTTTCTGTTTTCGTTTAAATCTCTCCCATGATTTTTCACTTTTGCTCTGATTTTCCTCTCCTAACATGATTCATAAAGCAATATGTATCAAAAAAAGAAAAAAAATGACAAATATTGGAAGGGAAATGGGAAAATTGAGACACTAATACTCTATTGCTAAAGTGAACTAATTCAATTATTCTGGAGAGCTATTGGGAATTATGACCAAAGAGATATAAACCCATATTTAGTATTTGACCCAACAATACAGCTACAAGTTGTTTATCTCAAGGAGGTAAAAATTAAAAAGAAAACTGATCTATACATAGAACATTGAAAATTGAAAGGATGTCCATTAATTTGGAAATGACTGAACAAATTTTTACTATATGATTTTGATGCAATATTATTATAGTATAAGAAATGATGAGCAGATTGTTAGCAATACAATGATTCAAGAAAATCCAAAGAACTCATGATGAAGCATGCTATTGCTTTTAGAACTGGAAACTGTTTTAATTAAAGATGAAAGCATGCTATTTTTCACTTTTCTTATTTTTGTTCTTTCTAGCTTTCATTATTCCTTTCTTTCTTCCTCTCATTTTTTTTTAATTCAAGTCCTCTAATTTTGGTTTTCATTTGATTGCCTTATATGTGTAAAAAATTCATGACTTTTTGCAATGTTTCTATGAGTTTAGTAAATGTTGGTCCCATGACAAGCAAAATAATGTCTAAGTGTTAATCTTAGGAAATTGTTTGTCCATGAACCATCATAAAATGTATCAATAATCTGAGTATTAACGGAAAATAATTAATTTAAAATATCTTATTAGTATTCACATGGTGCAGTGACAAGACCATTGGGTTTTGACATTAGGAGTGATCTAAGTCTGTTTTCACTTTTATGTCTATCAGCTCTGTTTCTGGGAAAATAATATGAGTTCTTTGAACCTTACTTCAGTGTTTATAAAAAGGAGATAATGATGCTTATAATTTCTATCTCATAAAGTTATTATGAGGCATACACTTTGGAAGACATAAAATACTACATAAATTACTCATTATTGTTGATTCAACATTTGCTGGATTGAGGAATAATCTTTTTATTGTACATCTACAATCAGTTATCAAGATCTCTGAATAAGGTCAAGCATTACAAAATAATCTTATTATTTCCCCCTGTTTTTCTTATCCCATTTGAGAAAGGAACAGACAAATTTCATGAAGTTGCTAAAATTGTGACAACTCTTGAAAATCATTCATCTTGTAAAATCCCTAAGGCAGATAGTAACCTGGGCTTAAATGAAGAAATACCTGAGTACAAATTCTGCCTGAAATACTTATATGTGACTGACTTTAGAACAAGCCATTTAAACTCACTCTACTTTGATTTCCTTAATATGAGTTATTCATATTGATGGCTTCAACTTGATGGCTCCTAGGATTCCTTTCAATTCTAAAGCTATCACCCTATGATTTCATGTTTATCCAGACAAACTTAATATTACCCTTATTTTATGAAGTCAACAATGCCTTCTTTAAAACAGAAAAGAAACAATTATTGACCACAGCAAAAATCCTGCTGTTCCTTTGTTTGGTAGTAAAGAAGTGATTGGATTTTTAAACTACCCACTGTGTATTGTAAATAATGCTCGTGGGGAATTATCACGATAATACACAGACACATAATAGTTTTGCAGATGAAAAACCAAATATTAATATCTTCAGGATTAGTATTGCTGTGAGGCTGATTTCTCTAAGGATTGCCTGAACAGCAGTCTTCAAAGGCCCTACTACTAAAAGCAAACTCTAGTTTGGGGTGAGCTTTACCTCAGTGCATCTGTTATTTTAGTTTCTGAATGGTTTCTGTTGAAATGCAGGGCTCTGATTTCTTCCCCTCTAAGTCTTGAAATCTCCTATCTTCTCAGGAGAGGATATTAGATTTAATGTATCTATGAATTTCCAAAAGTAGGATGCAGAGAAAATAGAATCTTATTAAGTAACTACTTTCTAAATATAAGGGAGAAAAATGCCCTTGGATAAACAAATAAAACAAAGAAATTGGAAAAAAAACAACCACTTGCAACTTTTCCTTTAACTTGTAACTTTTTTCTTCAAAATAAAAATTACCATCTCAAAATATTTCTCAAAATATTTATGTCATAAAAGAAACAGGGGCACTGTTTCATTGTGACTGCTAAAGAGCAAGTGAGGAAAAGGAGATCTAGTTACAAGAAATTTATGTCATCAAAACCCTGTGTCCATTGTGAGCCTCGCTGGAAGTATGAATGGCTTTTGATTCCCTTGATACAATACCCTCACATTCAGGGAAATCAAATTTTGTAAAAAAAAAAAAAAAAAAAAAAAAAATTCTATTTAAACCCCTGGGATTCTCTACTCTCTAGTGAAATTTCCTTTCCTTACAGGCAGAGAAACAAACCAGAAGTATTGGTTTACAAGTAGATATTGAATCTCTGGATTATATCATATCCTTGATTAATCCTAGGAAAAACTGTGAAGTAGATAGCATCCATATTAAGCAAGCTCAGGTTCTTTTTCTGTTTACTTTTTCTGAATGAGAAAGAGTCTCCCTTGCAGATAATTAGTAACTTCTCTTTATCCATCTCTCCTGTTCCCTCTCCCCGCCTTCCCCAGTTCTGATGCTTCAGGATTAGCTGTGCATCATAGATTTAAACATGCAGGAAATCTGAGAGATTGTCTAATAAAAAAAAAAAAAAAAAAACAAAACTTCATTTTATAGATAAGGAAAGTAAATCCTAGTAACCTTAAATAACTTGCTCAAAGTAACCTGGTAAGAAAGCAAGAAAGTTAACATTTAATAGCAATTCTCTGCTTAAGAATCCAGTACTCTTTCATCTATGGTACACTGGGTCTGTTATTTAGATTTACTATGAATGTGTTATAGTCTTCTTTATTTTTCTTTTCTTTTCAGTTAACCATTTATTTAAGTTAAAAAAGTAAGAAGAGAGCACCAGATTTTTAATTATATTTTCAACAATGGATCTTGGGCAGTTTTTTCTATTTGGTTTTCAACATTAACTTTTATACCATTTTGAGTCCCAAAGTTGGCTTTCTCTTTCCATCTCTTTAAGACAGAAGGTAATCTGATATAGGTTATACATAAATAACAATATTAAACATATTTCCACATTAGTTGTCGTGAAAGAAGAATCAGAACAAAAGGGGAAAAAACAACAATAAGAAAAAAAAACAAAAAATGAAAATAGAGTTCTGTAATCTGCATTCAGACTCTACAATTCTTTGTCTGGTTGTACATATAATGTTCTACCATGAGTCTTGGTAAATTGCTTTTATTTTTATAAACTTGACACAGTTCTTTATATATTTGAGAACTTAGGTCTTTATCAGAAAAAGCTTAATTGCCTTGGATTTTTTTGTAAAAAACCAAACTAAACCAAACCAAATAAAAAACCTTTTTAATTTAATGTAATTAAAATAATCTACTTTGCATTTCATTATGTTCTGTATTTTCTTTTTGATCATAAATCTTTCCCTCTTCATAGTGTTAAGGTCTAGATTTGGGGTACCTAAATGAAATTAGGATTTAGTTGAGGTCTAGTGGCAGGTTTGGGGTACAGGGAGTCAAACAGAGCTCCCCTGCAAACCCCTTGGCTTTGGCGCAAGGATACAGAGGTAAATGAGGTCTAGTAGCAGAGCGAGTCCCCAATAAAAGCATTTATTATCCCGAGAGCTAGATTGATAAAAGAGGTTTATTATTGAGTTTAGAAGTAGGAGATAGGTGAAGGTAGAGATAAGGAGGACACTGGACAGAGGGTCCAGTGGACAGAGAGTCCTCACATGGCTAGCATGTTTGGAATCTCTGTCAAGAGAGGTTCCCAGCATGGCCCTTTTATAATAACAGACTTAGCTCAAGGGGCTTTTGGGTGTAGCCCCAAAGTTGGCTTAAATCCAGATGGGGCTGGGACAGGTCCGGATCTTCTATTGGAATTCAAAGGGACCAGGATTTGTGAGTCTAAGGGTAATTTACATTATTAACTAGGAGGGGGTGGGAATCTAGAAAGGAATCTTTCCCATATCAATAGCTCTAACAGGTAAGCTATCTCTTGTTTCCCTTATTTGCTAATAGCAACACCCTTTAATGAGCAAAACCTAAATCATGAAACCATATTGACCTTACTTCGTTATGAGTGTCAAATGTTAGTCTATGATTAGTTTCTTTCTTTCTTTCTTTCTTTCTTTTTTTTTTTTTTTTTTTTTTTTTTTTAACTTAATAGCCTTTTATTTACAGTTTATATGTATGGGTAACTTTACAGCATTGACAATCGCCAAACTTCTTGTTCCAATTTTTCTCCTCATTCTCCCCACCCCTCCGCCAGATGGCAGGATGACCAGTAGATGTTAAATATATTAAAATATAAATTAGATGCGCAATAAGTATATATGACCAAACCGTTATTTTTCTGTACAAAAAGAATCAGACTCTGAAATATTGTACAATTAGCCTGTGAAGGAAATAAAAAATGCAGGTGGACAAAAATATAGGGATTAGGAATTTAATGTAATGATTTTTAGTCATCTCCCTGAATTCTTTCGCTGGGCATAGCTGGTTCAATTCATTACTGCTCCATTGGAACTGATTTGGTTGATCTCATTGCTGAGGATGGCCAGGTCCATCAGAATTGGTCATCATATAGTATTGTTGTTGAAGTATATAATGATCTCTTGACCCTGCTCGTTTCACTCAGCATCAGTTCGTGTAAGTCTCTCCAGGTCTTTCTGAAATCATCCTGTTGATCATTTCTTACAGAACAATAATATTCCATAATATTATGATTAGTTTCAGACATATTATTTTCATATTTTATGGGCAGTTTTTCTCAAACAATAGGTTCTTTTCTCATAATATGGAATCTTTGGGTTTAATCAAACAGTAGATCATTACATTTATTGTCTTTTGTACATATCATTATTCCATTGATCCGTAAGTAGAGTGATGGCTAAGAAATAAGCTAATATCAATTAGTTCTGATGATTACTGCTTTATATTATAATTTAAGAGTTTATATATAGCTTAATATCTGGGCTACCTTTCTCTTTCTCTCTCTCTCTCTCTCTCTCTCTCTCTCTCTCTCTCTTTCTCTTTAATTAATGCCCTGGACATTCTTAAACTTTTATTCTTCCAGATGAATTTTATAATTTTTTTTGCTTTATACTTTTTTGATAGTTTGATTGATATGATGATGAAGAAATAAATAAATTATGAGACACAACATTGCTAGTACAATATTAGATAATAGTGATGATAATGGGCAGCCAGCCTTGTTTCACCCTTAATCTTACTGGGAATGCTTCTAGCTTTTCCTCTGCTTGCTGATGGTTTTATATAGATGCTGCTTGTTGTTGTATGGAAAAGTCCATATATTTCTATGTTCTGTAGTATTTTTCATAAGAATAGATGTTGTATTTTAGCAAAAGCTTTTTTGACATCTGTTGAGGTAATATTTTGATTTCTGTTAGCTTTGTTAGTGGTATGCTCAATTATGCTAATAGTTTTCCTTATGATAATTTTAATCTCTTTATTAATACTGCCTTTTACATTTCTCAAAACTTACATATTATGAAAATTGGTCGATAGTTTTCATTTTCTGGTTTGGCTCTTCCTGGTTTAGATTCTAACATCATTTTGTGCTCTTTTAAAATTATAAATTATTTTATTTTTTCTGAATATTTTTGTATATTAACTTTTTAAATACATATTTATTTTTGAATCGTGTTGGGATAGACAAAAATCAGAACAAATGGGAAAAACCACAAAAGAAAAAAAAACAGGAAAAAGTGAACATAAAATGATTTTATTTATATTCAATCTCTATAGTTTTTTTTTTTTTTTTTTCTCTTCTGGATGCAGATAGCATTTTCTATCCAAAGTTTTTTGGATTATTTTGTATCACTGAATCACTATAAAGAATGAAGTCTTTTATATTGGATCATGATGCAATTTTGCTGTTATTGTGTACAATGCATTCCTGATTCTGCTTATTTCACTAAACATCAGCTCTTATAAATCTTTCTAGGCCTTTCTAAAATGAGCTTGTTCATAATTTTTATACAACAATAATATTTCATTATTTTCATATACAATTATTTATTTAGCCATTCCCCAATTAATGTGTATCTACTCATTTTCTAATTCCTTGCCACCACAAAAAGAGCTGCTGCAAATATTTTGCACATGTGACTTGTTTTCCCTCCTTTATGTTTTCCTTAGAATATAAACCCAGTAGTAGCATTGCTGGATGCAGAATTTGGGATATTTCCAAATTGTTCCTCCAAATGGTTAGATAATTTCAAAATTCCACCAAAAATGCATTTTCCCACATCCCCTCCAACATTTATCATTATCTTTTTCTGTCACTTAGCAAATCTGAGAGATATGAGGCGGCACCTCAAAGTTGTTTCAATTTGCTTCATTTTAATTAATAGTGCTTTAGAGTACTTTTTCATATGACTAAATATGGCTTTAATTCCATATCTGAAAACTATTCATTTCTTTTCACATTTATCAACAGAAGAATGAGTTGTATTTTTACTAAATATAACACAGTTCTTTATATATTTTTGAAATGAGGCCTTAATAAGAAACACTGCTTGTAAAGATATTTTCTCAGCTTTTTACTTCCCTTTTAAACTCGTTGATTTTTTTTGTTACTTTGTTTTTTTGATGCAAAAGTTTTTTAATTTAGTATAATCAAAATTGTCTACTTTTCATTTCATAATGTTGTCCAGTTCTTCTCTGGTCATAGAGTCTTCCCTTCCCCAAAGCTCTGATAGATAAACTACATCTTGATTTTCTGAAGATTTTTTCCCAGATTTCTATCTCCCTTTTAACCTGGTTTCTATTGGTAAAAATACTTTTTAATTTAATGTAGTCGAAGTTGTCCATTTTACCTTTCATATTGTTCTCTAGCTTTATTTTGGTCATAAATTCCTTCCTTCTCCAAAGATTTGATGGGCAAATTACCTCTCATTCCTCTAATTTGATTAGAATATCACCCTTTATGCCCAAATTGTGTACCCCATTTTGACCTTATTTAGGTATGGAGTATGAGACATAGGTTTATGCAGAGTTTTTGACATTATTTCCCAGTTTTTCTGCTATTATTTTCCATTTTCCCTAGAAATTTTTGTCAAATAGTGAGTTCCTATTCCAGAAACTGAAGTTTGGGAGTTTATGAAACATTAGATTATTGTAGTCATTGATTATTTTGTCATGTGTATCACTTATTCTACTGAGCCACCATTCTATTTCTTAGCTAGTATCAAATACTTTTGATGACTGTGGCTTTACAATAGAGTTTCAGTCACCCTATTTGCATTTTTCTTTTTATTATTTCCCTTAATATTCTTGACTTTTTGTTTTCCAGATAAATTTTGTTTTTTTTGTTTGATTATATATATAGTGTGTGTGTGTATGTGTGTGTGTATACATACATACATATATATATATGTATATATATATATATATATACATATATATGGCAGTTGATTGGCATAGCACTGAACAAGTAGACAAATTTAGTAAAATTGTCATTTTTATAACTGAGATCAAATGCAAAAAGGCAGAAATGGTAAATGCTTCATTTTTAGACTACAATGCAATAAAAATTATATTTAATAAAGAGGCACAAAAATAGACTAAAAATCAATTTGAAATTAAATAATCTAATTCTTAAAAAAAAGAGTGAGTCAAACAGCAAATCACTGAAACAATACATAATTTCATCTAAGAGAATGAGAATAATGAGACAAGATACCAAAACCTATAAGATATAGCCAAAACTATTTTTAGGGGAAATTTTATATCTCTAAATAGCTACAAAAATAAAATAGAAAAAAGAGATCAATGAATTGGGCATACAACCAAAAAAGCTAGAAAAAGAACAAATTAAGCATACCCAATTAAATGTCAACTTAGTAATTTTGAAACTCAAAGAGGAGATGAATAAAATAGAGACTAAGAAAACTATTGAACTAATAAACAAAACAAAGAATTGATTTTATGAAAAAATTAACAAGATAAATAAACCTTTGGTTAATTTGATCAGAAATAGGAAAGAAAAAAACAAACAAATCACCAGCATCAAAAATGAAAGGGGGGGTGGGTGGGTGGGAGGACTTACCACTAATGAAAAAGCAATTAAATACATAATTGGGAGATATTTTGCTCAACTCTATGGCAGCAAGTCTGACAATCTAACCCAAATCAATGAATATTTAAAAAAATATTAATTCTGGCAGCTAGTTGGTGCAGTGGATAGAGGCTCTGTCTTAAGTGAGGAGGACCTGAGTTCAATTCTGGCCGAAGACTCTTAACATTTCCTACCTGTGTGACCCTGCACGAGTCACTTAACCCCATTGCCTCAGCAACAACAACAAACATATCTATATCTATCTATCTATCTAGAAACTACCCAGGTAAACAGAAGAGGAAATAAAATACTGAAATAGTCCCATTAAAAAAAAAATTGAATAAGTCATTAATGAACATCCTAAAAAAAAATCTTCAGGGACAGATGGATTTACAAGTAAATTCTACCAAATGTTTAAAGGGCAGTGAATTCCAATAGTATGTAAACTACTTTCAAAAATAAGTAAAGAAGGAATACTGTCAAATTCCTTCTATGACACAAATATAAGGCTGATACCTAAACCAGGAAGAGCCAAAACAGAGAAACAAAATTACGGAGCTATCTCCCTAATGAATATTGATGAAAACATTTTAAATAAAATATTAGCAAAGAGAATACAGCAATTTATCAGCTGGATAAGACATTATGACCAAGTGAGATTTGTGCCAGGAATGCAGAACTGGTTCAAATTCAAGAAAACAATTACCATGATAGACCATATCAATAACAAAACCAACAGAAATCATATGATAATATCAGTAGATGCAGAAAAAGGTTTTAATAAAACACAATGCTCATTCCTAGAAAGCAGTAAAAACACTAGAGAGCACTTGAATAAAAGGAGTTTTTCTTAAAATTATAAGCAGTATCTATCTAAAACCTATAGGAAAGATTATTTGTAATGGAGAGAAGCTGAGCAAAAATAAGCATCTCAATAAGATCATGGATGAAACAAGGATGACCATTATCACCTCTATTATCCAACATTGTGCTAGAAATGTTGACTTTAGCAATAAAAAAAGAAAAAGGAATTAAAGGAATTAAAATAGGTAATAACGAAATAAAATGATCACTCTAGAAGATGATATGATTATATAATTAGAGAATCCTAAGATATTATCCAAAATCCTACTTGAAACAATTCACAGCTTTAGCAGTTGTAGGATATAAAATAAATCCACACAAATCATCAGCATTTCTATATATTACTGACAAAGCCCATAAGCAAGTGATAGAAAGAAAAATTCCATTTAAAATTACTGTAGACAAAATAAAATACTTGGGGGTCTACCTACCAAGACAAACCCAAGAATTTTATGAACACAATTACAAAACACTTCTCACACAAATAAAATCAGATCTAAAGAATTGGGAAAATATCAATTATTCATAGCTAGGTTGTGCTAATATAATGTAAATGTCAATTCTGCCTAATTTGTTCTACTTGTTCAGTGCCATACCAATCAAACTGCCAAACATTATTTTGTAGCACTAGAAAAAATAATAACAAAATTCATCTGGAAGAACAAAGGTCAAGAATATCAAGAGAATTAATGAAAAAAAAAGATACAAAGCATGATGATTAGCAGTTTCAAAGTAAAACTATATTATAAGGCAGCCGTAATCAAACCATTTGTTACTAGCTAAGAAATAGAGTGGTGGATCAGTGGCATAGATTAGATACACGTGATTTAATAATCAAGGCCTATTAATAATGTAATATTTGATAAATATCTAATCTCCAACTTCTGGAATAAGAAATCATCATTTTACAAACATTGCTGGGAAAATGGAAAAAAAAATAATATGTCAGAAACTCAGCATCTCACTCCCTATTCCAAAATAAGGTCAAATTGGATATATGAGTTGGGGAGGAGGATACCATAAACAAATTAGGAGCATGAGGGATAATTTATCTATCAGATCTTTGGAGAAGGGAGGAATTTATGACCATAGAAGAACTAGAGAAGATTATGAAAGGCACAATGGACAATTTTGATTACATTAAATTAAATTTTGTTTTTCACCAACAGAAACTGGTTGGTTTCACCAACAGAAAAAGGAAGCAGAAAGCTGGGAAAAAAATCTTTAGAGCCAATGTTTCTGCTAAAGGTCTCATTTCTAAAATATATAAGGAACTGTGTCAAATTTATAAAATGCAAGTCATTCCCTAATTAACCAATGGTTGAAGGATATGAACAGACATTTTTCATTTGATGAAATTAAAGTCATTTATAGTTATATGAAAAAGTGTTCTAAACTATTATTGATTAGAGAAATGCAAATTAAAACAACTCTGAGTTACCAACTCACACTTCTCAGATTGGTAAGATGATAGTAAAAGATAATGATAAATGTTTGGGGGGTATGGGAAAACTGGGACCCTAATGCTTTATTGGTGAAGTTGTGAATGATTTAACCATTCTGGAGAACAATTTGCTACTGTGCCCAAAGTGCTATAAAACTGTACCTACCTTTTGACTCAGCAGTGCCATTAACTGGTTCTTGTATCCCAAGGAAATTATAAAAAAAAGAAAAGACCACTATGTGCAAAAATGTTTGTAGCAGTTCTTTTGTGTAGCAAAGAACTAGAAAATGCATGGATGCCCATCAATTGGGGAATGGCTGAACAAGTTGTGGTACACAAAGGTAATGGATATTATTGTCCTATAAAATTGAAGAACAAGCTGATTATAGAAAGGCCTGGAAAGATTTATATGAATAGATGCTGAGCAAAACAAGCAGAACCAGGAACACTTGGTGTACAATAACAGCAAGAATGTGTACACTTTGGGCAGAAAAGGTCATCTGCATCCAGAAAAAACTAAGGGGACTGAATGTAAATAAATACAAGCTATATTAACTTTTTTTTTCTTTTTTTTTTCCTCTCATATGTTTTTTTTCTCTTTTGTTCTGATCTTTTCTCTCCCAAAATGATTTATAAAGCAATGCGTATTAAAATAAGTAAACTTACTACAGTAAAAAATGAATTGATTTTTTTCCAGTGGATTTTTTACTTTACATTTGGTCAATTACATATTTAAGTAATTATTTTCTTCAGTCAATATTTTTCCTTCTTTTCCCAAGCTATTCTTTCTCTTTTGTATACCTCTCATTGTTTTCCCTAATTTTTCCTTCTATCTCACTTATTTGCCTTTAAACTATTTTATGAGCACTTTCAAGAAACTTCTTTGGGCTTGACAAGACCAATTCATATCCCTCATTGACATTTCCTTTGTGGACATTTTATCCTTGTCTGAATTTGTGCTTCCCTGTCACCATAGTAGCTTTCTATGGTTAAGGTCCTTTTCTGTTTCTTGATCATTTTCTTTCGTTCTCTTTTTTGTATTTTCTCTTTTGTGATTTTTATGGTTGCACTCTGCTGCTGGGGTAAAAGAGGCACAATCATGAGATTCCTCTGCAGGACTGGGCATTTGTTTTGAGCACATGAGCCCCTTGTCTTTGGTATTTTGTTTTCAGCAGGGGGTAACTTCACCTGCTCTTTCCAGGAATAAATCTGGTTTCCCAGAATTTGCCTTCTGAGCTGGGACTGGAGGCTGCCCTGCTCTGCTCTGTTACTGAGCCATGACAAAGGGTACCAGTTGCTGATCTGGTGTGATTAAGATCTTCTCACTGGCTTTCACAGACTATGTCTGAGCTGGGCTGAGCACCTCTTTAATCCTAGTGAGACTGATGTTTCTTTAAGTCCTTTTAATTGTTTTGAGTTGAAGAGTGATTTGCTTCCAACACACTATTCAGAAAGTTGGTTTCATGTGGTTTTTGAATGGAAACTGCAAGCACTCAAGTAGCTTCACTCTACTATCTTTGCTCTGACCACCATTTTGTGTCCTAAAAAGGAGATGACAGAACTCTTCTTTTACTTGTTTCTCCAAGTAGATTATATAATATTGGAATTATGTTTACTTTAAATGTTTGGTAGAATTCAACTGTAAATTCATCTAGCCATGGAGATTTTTTTTTCCTATCATGGAGTTCACTGAAATCTTGTTCTTTCTTTCTTTAAATGGGATTATTTCCTTTTCTGTTAATCTAGGCAATTTATGTTTCCGTAAATATTCTTCAATTTCACTTAGACTGTGCAGTTTATTTGCTTGCAGCTTGGCAAAATGGTTTCTAAGTTTTCCTTTAATTTCCTCTTCATTAGTACTGAATTCATTCTTTTCATTTTTGACACTGGCAAATTTTTCCTTTCCTCTTTTTTAATCAAATTTTCACTGAAGTTTTGTTTGTTTTCATAAAACTATCTATTAATTTTATTTATTAGTTCAGTAGTTTTCCTGCTTTTTTTTAAAATTACCCTTTGATTTTCAGAATTTCTAACTTGACAGTTAAGTCAGAATTTTTATTTGTTCTAGTATTTTCTTTTAGTTGCACACATTCCCAGTTCATTGATGAGGCTCTGCCCAGAAAATGAGTTTCATAAATAATTGTTAAGTTGAATTGAATGAATATAATTGTGATACAATGAATAAAGTGCTGGATCTGAAATAAGCAAGAACTCAGTTCAAATTTTTCAGCAGGTTTATACTACCTATGTGATTCTGGACAAGTCAGTTTACTTCTATAAAACTTCCTCATGTGTAAAATAGGATATAATAATAGTAATCATACCTCTCAGGGTTTTTATGAGTATTAAATGGAATAATATTAGCAAAGCATTTCATAAACTTTAACATAGTATATGTATAAGTATTATTTAAAATTATTATTACTATTATTGCTTTTTATTAATAAATAGAAATTAATCATGATGGAATTCATTACTAATGAAAAATACAGTTGAATTCTATCCTTTTTTGTGAACTTCAAATTTTCTGAGATTGATGAAAGATTAAATTCCCAGTTCTAGGCTTAATTTGTCTACATAATCTTTGATGTATTGGTAAATCATTAACACAACATTTATTTGTAAGAATAGTGGATATTTTCTGCCTTTCCCTATTTTTATTCTTTTAATAACTATCTTATGGCATTTATCCTTTCCCTGTAAGAACGCAAAGGAAGAAACTTGAGTGACTATTTTTTTTTTTAATTTCTAAATTTCTAAAGAATTCTAAATTCTTTCTTCAAAAACATTATGTTTATACTCAACAGATGAGATTAAAGTATCAAGTTTCTTATTCCTCTTCTAAGAAACTGATATCATTTTATTTTGGTATACATATTAAGATTTAATATCTTAGATTCATCAGCATCCTTGGTAATAGTAGAGATGATTGCTTCCCTCCCCTGCTATTGATTACAGACAATGCTTAGGGATTGACAGTAGCAATAGTTTCTAAAATGTAATTTATTATCTACTGAATATTGCTTTTAAAAAGCTAATGAAAGTCTTAGAGGTCATTCTCATTGTGATTGTGGACATTTGCTATTAAGTTCTTCAATGATGTTTGTTAGATAACACTATGTACACACACACATATACACATATACACAGAGAAAGAGAGAGAGGGGGGAGAGATACAGAAGCCTAATGATCTTGAGCAATTAATATATTCATAAGTAATTGATAATTGCTAGAAAGCATTTATTAATGTAAATAAAATCTCATTCCACTGGAATAATTTCTGTGAGAAAAAGACCTGAGTGTTTTAGCTAATCCTTAGTTCTTACAGTGTGATATAAGCATTAAAATGTACTTTAAAATTTCAAAAATATTTTCATTTACTTTTGTGAACAATTGATTTCACTTAAATTAGATTATTTTATATTATATTCATGCTTGTGCTGGATTGTGAGTATGCATACATGTGTACATTTATACACATGTATACATATGTATTGTGTGTATACACACACATTGATTTGGTGGCTGCAAACTTGATAAGGTGTGAAATAAGATTTGTAGGATGTTTTCTCATTATGTTCTTAATTATGGCACTGTAAATATTTAAGCATGGGTTGGACTACTGCCCAAGACAAAGAGTCCAGAATGGATATCATCTTTTTTAAAGGTTGGCTTTTGTTTGTCTGTTTGTTTGTAATCTACATGACAGACAGGCTCTATTGACTGAAGTAATTATCATAAATTCAGTGGCTACTTGATCCTCTATTATCTGTGGTTGTTTAAAAAAAAAAAAACATTAGGTGCTAGGGACTGATATAAAAATTATTTTTAAATATACTAGTACTTTTTAGAGAGTTTCTTATTTTATAGCAACATGCTTATGTTTTAAGCAAAAAAAATATAATGGTATACTCTCAAATTATTTAAGATATGAAAAATCATTTCACCTTTTTACTCTGAGTTTATTGATCTGTATATGATTATTGACTTGTACTTGGTAACATTTATGCTTCTTTCCAATTCTAAAATCTTATCAATCTACAGGTATTTGTAAGAAACAATTTTGTTTTCATTTCAGTGTTTATGGGAAAGTAAAGCAGTTCAATCAAAATGGATTCATTTGTATACTAACATGCTGGCATTTTTATGGGATCGTTATGGCCAAAGAACTGCCACCTGACATCCAACAGGTATGGACACCTATGGAGACAAAATAAGCCAAATTTTGACTGGAAAATTTTGTAAACAATACTAAAATTGTGGTCCTTGAGTCAACAGGCATTTAAAGCATGTCAAAATAGCTCTTGTTTTCCAAAATATCAATAGTCTGCTATTTTGTCAGCAGGAAAATATGCTCTGGAAAGAAAAAACTGGGCCCTTTTGTGATCTAAAATTATAGAGAGTTGTTTGAGTTTTAAGTGATTTGGTCATGGTTATATGCTCACAAATATGATTTTCACCAGAGCCTTTCTTAACTAGAATTCTAACTACTGTACCATGCTGCCTATCCTTATACCCTTAGCACTTTATAATAACAAATTGGTAGTTTATTCACAGATTTTATTGGAAACAATCTAGGATTATTTCCTTCTTTTTGGCCCCCAGTACTGTTGGAAAAAATTAATTAAAAGAGGAAAAAAAAAGAAAATTTACACATCAGTTTCTCTGTCAGTTGTACATATATAGTAGATGCTCAGTAAATTTTTGTAGAATGATTTGAAATATGTGAAATAAAATTCATACAAGCATAGTCTTTATAGATTAAGAATCAGAAGATACATTGGAAACTATTGAGTTCAACCTTCTAATTTTACAAAGGAAGAAATTGAAATTGAGTCTCAGAATGGTTGCCAAATTTCACAAGCAATAAGTAACTGGTTTGAGATTTGTGGTCCAAATTAAAATTTCAGCTCTCTACCATGCCATGATATTCATAATAATTTAGATAACACAAAAATTTGTCAAGCATTTTAAACATGTTAACTGAATTGATTCTCACAGAAACCATGAAAGGTAAATGTTCTTACTATTCTGATTTTATATATGAGAAAGTCCAGACTGATAGAAGATAAGCTTCCAGCCACCCATGGTCACAAATCAAGTTATATAAGCAAAATTCCAATTTAGTTCTTTAATCTTCATACAGCATTCCATCTACCATGTCATCTATCTGCCTTATTTGAATTTCAGTTTTCAAAGATTGTTTCTAATGTCATCTACTTGGTTCAAATGGCATCTGAAATATCTTCAATTTCAATCTCTTCTAAAACATTCTTGCCTATTGAGCAACTACTTGATTTAGAGAACTCAAATTCAATGGGTACCTAATGCCCCCAGATGTAACCTATTTCACTTTATTACATATCTAATTATTTCAAAGTTTTCTTTGTATATATAATCTTATAACATTGAAATCCCTATAATAGTTTCATTTATTATTTTCAGGAAGCATAGAGTTAAAGAGAAAAAAATTCATTCTTTTAACACATTAGTACCTTCAAATACTTGAAGAGAGTTATCTATGTAGCTCTCTCCAATTGCATTTTCTCATCTAAAAACTAAAAATATAGGCTCCTTTAACAATACCTATTATGGTATGGTTTTGTAGTCCTAGTTGCCTTACTTGGCTTATTCTCAAATTTGGAAATACCTTAAAATGTAGATCTTATCACTGAATGGAACATGAAATTCCAAAGTGTATTATGACCAGAAAAACAAGAGCAGCAATATTTCTCTTTCTGCCACAGATAATTGGGTTAAGTAGAAAAAAATGCTAAATTTGAAGCTAAAAACTGGTATCAAAATTTTAGCTCTGTATACTAGCTGCTGTGACCTAAGGCTATTCTTTTAACTTCTTTGGTTATCTGATCCCCATTTATAATGTGTAAGGATTTGGATTGGATCTTTTGTTCCTTCCGTTTCTAAATCAAAATGTCCTAAACTTTCTCATCTTTAACTTTCTACAGCCTTTGATACTATCCATACAGCTTCTCTGTGAGGGAAGTCTGTGCAAGGTCATCTGCCTCACTTCAGAGCCATCTGGGTCCAGTGGCTAGATATAGATCAAAGTTATTGGAGAAGAAATGGGAGATCTTGGCCTTTTTAAGGTAAGGTCTTCAACAGGTCTCGGTCTGACTAACGCTGCCTCCATTCATAAAGCTATGTAGCAACTGAAGTAAAGAATTTTCTCTTACCTAGGCCAATATATATATGAAAATCAATTTTTTTCTCCTCTTTTGCATCTCTGAACACTCACAAAATATCTTGCACTTTAATGGCTATCTTTCTTTCTTTCTTTTTTTTTTTTTTAAATCAGGTCTTAAACCAAAACAAATCTAATTCTAATTTGCCTCCAATAGGTGCTAGTCCAAGCCCCATTTGATCATTGTTTGGGTCCTGGTTGACTCAAATTGAATATATATAAGAAGCAGTCATTTCTGCTTTGGCCAGGAATCCTGAAGGTCTTCTCCCAGTTTCATTCCCATTTTTCCTATTGCTCTCATGCCATCATGTTCCTAGTCACCAGGGTCATAATTTAGCTATCATCTTTGACTCTTCACTCTTTCACTCTTCATTTTCAATCTGTTGTGAATTCCATCTTTATAAATCTCTTTAATATATTCCCTTTACTTTTCTGATACCGACACCATCACCTGATCTATACAACCACCATTTCAGATCTGAAATAATACAATAGCCTTCTTATAGATCATCCTCTTAGTCAATAAAACCCATAGGCTCACTATTACCTCCAGATTCAAATAAAAGAAAAAAAAATGTGTTTGACTTATTTTCCCCTTCTCTTTGACTGTTAAGGCCCCTCATAACAGCCACTTCCCCCTTTTCCAATGGTCTTACATCTTACTCAGCTCAAGTTTTCCTGATTACTTCTTGAGTGCTTTTCCCCTGAGATTATTTTTATTTATCCTACATATATTTTGTTTGTAGGTATTCCTGTAGCATATTGTTTCTCCTGGTATATGATGACATTCAATGTAAATAAGGATGGCAAGCACTTAGCCTGGCACTTAGTAGATACTTAATAAATGCTTTATTTGATCCTCTATTTTGAGAAAGAATGATGGACAAAAGCATTTCAATGAAACCAACTCAAATTTCTTTCAGTATTTAAGACGATCACATCTCACATGTCCCTTAACCTTCCTTTTTGATATTTTGGAGGGATGTATGAAAGAAGAACAATGAGTAATATGATTAAATTTTACCAGTCAATCTGTATGCATATTATATTTCAATTTTGTGTTGTCTTCTTAAAATTAATCACTTTGTCTTCTATATTACTGAATGCCCTTTAAATGGGTTTCAGAATTTGTAGCACAGTCTTAGAATATTCTTCACTGTAATGTCTTCATTCTTTAAAAATAGATTAGAATTTTGATATAGAAAAAAAGTTATTTGTAGCTCAATTTGGTGAATAAGAAAAAATAGGAAGTTAAAAAATACAATTTCAAAGATAAAGAATGAGATATGGATACAAAGAAACAAGTCTAAATTTTTGTGGGTACTTTTAGAGGCAAATCCAAAAAAAAAATACAAATGGGAAAAAAAATTGTTTTATATAATGGGAACAGCAGTCACATATATTTGTAGAAGAATTGTGTCATTGAGAAGAATTTTTCAGGGTTGCATAAAATAAGGAATGCTTATTTTTTAAAATAAGGTGCTGTTTGGATCAACAAGTTACTGAATGAGTCTCATTACTTTATATTCATATCTCCTGTTATAAGTGAAACATCTTAACAGATCCTTACACATGAACTATAATAGGGTTTCTTTTATTAAAGTTATTTTATTTTATTTAAATGCTTGATTTTTGAAGAGTAATAGGAATAGATTTGCTGAAATAGCTTTCTGGTTACCTAATTACAAAAGTCAAGTGCATGAAAAATCAGGGACATCTCAAGTTTGATATACTCCTATTTGGGAAGCCTTGATAGCAAATAGGAAATCAGTATCTGTTTCTTAATATGTTCAGCATGTGTCAGAAAAAGGGTCAATGAGGTAGCATAGTATTATTGTTTAGCAGTAGTGAAACTTCAGTTGAAGTTGTGTAAAATGTGTTTGATCAGATTGATTGCCTGATTTCTCTATCTTCATTCAGAAACATGTGTAGGCATAAAGTCATAAAATTCTGAGAGTGATCCAAGGCTGAAGCTTAGATGAGTGTAATCAGTTATATTACTTTGCTCCATAAATATAGACAGACAGACAGATGGATGGACAGATAGATATATAGATTATGAAGAGTCTTAGAGATCATTTAGTTTAACATTCTAATCTCTTTCTGATAATTACACTGAGATGCAAAGGGCTCAAATGACATCTTTTAAATCTACAAAATTAATTTGTGGAAGATCTGGCACTAGAATTCAGATCTTACTTCTACTTAATGCTATTTTTCTACATTGTATTACTTTTTTCTTTATGAATTTGATATTATTGGATAATTTTGGGGAGTAGTAAGTGTACAACTCTACACTCAGTTTCCTTTAATAATGCCAATGGCATGGATGTGATTCTTTGGCAAGATTTAGGAAATTAAGAAAACTTTCAATATGAGTCCAACAAGTAAATTTATGCTGAGTGTCTAAGCACAAGCTAAAGATTCTTCATAAAGATTTATCATTAAGTGTTAGTGTTATGAAGACGCTGGTAGGTTTTAGAAGAGCTACTGAGACATAAAACAGTTATGCACAGAGATGGTTGGATAGTTCAGTAGAAAAACTGCTGGTTTTATCTAGGCACTTATTAATGGATCCTGAACAAGTTAATTGATCTCTGTTTCATTTTTCTTGTCCCTAAAATAAGGTTAATCATAGGCCCTAGCCCCATGCTAGGTTATGAGGATCAAATGAGATGTTTGTAAAAATCATTGAGCAATTGAGCATGGCACATAGTAGGTCTTATATAAATGCTTATTTCCTTATATTTAATTTCCTTCTTTTATCTCTCCCTACCCTTTCCAAGAGTGTATAAACTAATAAAATTATAAATTCTTAAAATAAACACTAAACTTTTGATTTTATATTGTCCTTTGTCCTACTAACACCCATTTGAAAGGATGATGTCCATGAAATGATAGATTATTCTGGGATGGAACCTAATTTCTTAAACTCTTCTTATAGGTTAGGTTGATATTGAAATAAAACTAGACTCTTGTGGTATTAAAAAGTTAACCATAATAGATTTGTTTAGCTATAATCAGAAAAGAATATTCTGAGGATTATATATTGAAGACATATAGTGTCTTTAATTGTGATTGTGATTCAATTGTGATTGAAGTTAATCAAATTCTGTTGCCTGAGTTACATTGAAATACAACAAACAATTGGAGCATCCCTCATGCTGCTTATTATCAGCTTGTTCATTTAGAATTGTTGAAGTAATGATGCAGACAGTCTAACAATTCCAACTAAACCAACTAAATGTCAAAGATGCTATAAATTTCTTTTGAGGAAAATTTTAGAAGAAGGAAACAAGATGGTAGGGAGAAGCCAGGAAATTTCCTGTGCTTGCCTTAGTTTCCCTTGGAAACAATATTGAATCAAACTCTGAAAAGATTCTGGAGTGACAGAATCTACAAAAAGACAGAAGGAAACAATTTTCTAGTTTAAGATATCTTAGGATTTCAGAAAATGTATGTCTCACTTGGGTAAAAGGGAAGTGGAACTCAACATAGATGGTGTCCAGGCTAGCCACAGCACAGATCGGCAATCAAATTCCTTTAGTTATAGCTCAGTAGGCTAGTGGCACAGCAAGTCAACTGTGAGACTTCCAGCCCAACAACAGAAAGCAAATTTCCATACCAGGAACCTCAACACAATAGTCCTGACTAGGTCAGACCACCCCAGGACTGTGGACAAGAAATGAATCCCAGAGGCTCTAGTGCAAAAAGCCATTGACCAGGTCCCTGACCTTCAGTGCAAACAGTTTAGGAGAGTGGCCCCTGTGCTCTAGATGAAGAGCTCAACTTTAAAAGTCATGAAATAGGACTTCCAGGTGGGAGCCACGATGGCCAAGACTACACGTTTCTCTCTGACCTTCTTTACAACCCTCAGAACAATTAAAAAATCCAGCCTCTGAATTAGCTCTGGACCAGCAGAACTCACAAATATTGGGAGTGCAACAAATTATCAGCAGAAGATAATTTCAAAGATGTCCAGAAAAGGTCTGTTTCAATTGGAAACAGGAGGGTGACAGCTAGCACAATCAGCTGAATACAAACACCAGCACAAACAGCATAGAGTCCCAGGGTGGTGCAGTTTCAGTGTGATGGTGTGAACTCCTCAGGCAGAGAATTTACAGAAGCAAACAAACCAGAAAAGATTTGTTTCAATCTGAAATGGGAGGGAGGCAGCCTAACACAAACAGCTGACCACAAACCCTAGGGAAGACAGCACAGAGCCCTAGGGCATTGGTGACTCCCCTGCCAATGCAGATACTATGTGGCAGAGAATCTCCATTGGGAGGAATTTACAGGAATCTACAGTAGTGTTGGCCACTCTACCCTGGTTTCATGCCTGTATATCAGCGGGAAGTTATAAAACATCCAACACAAACATAAAATATCAAAAGTGAATCCCAAACTGCCAGAATGTCAGGAGATCTGGCCACGCCTACCCAGTGCTGAGAGTGAATCAGCACTGAACCAGCAGCCCTGGTACCTTGGAAAACCTCTCCCACCCTAAAGGCAGATGTTAACTTTACTTTAAAAAAATGAATAAAAAAGTAAAGAGGACTCTAACAATTGACAGCTTTTAAGGGGAAATAGAAGAACAGATTTCAAACCCTGAGGAGACTAAAGACAGATTGTTTCCAGATGAAGCCCCAGGTGATATAACCTGATCCATATCACACAAGGCTCTCCCAAAAGAAACGAAAAATAATCTTAAAAGAGAGCTAGAAGAAAAATGGGGAAAGGAAATGAAAGCTTTGCAAGAAGGTTTGGAAAAGGCAAAACAAAATAGATTTAATGAAATAGATTAAAAATAGATTTGATAAAATGAAAAAAATAAAGCAACTCCCAGAAAAACAGAATTTGTGAAACAGAAAAAAAAATAACTTCTTAAAAACTAGAATTTGTTAAATGGAAAAGGAAAATAGCTCTTTAAAAATAGAATTTGTGAAATGGAAAAAAGTCCATAGAATAAAACCAAAACTTATTTAAAACTCATTTAAAAATACAATTGGACAAATACAAAAAGTAAAAAAAAAAAAAAAAAAAAAAAAAAAAAAAAAAAAAAGGTAAATGAAGAAAATAACACTAAATTTCAGAACTGAACAAATGGCAATGAATGACTCAATAAGACAACAAGAATTAGTCAAGCAAAACAAAAAAAATGAAAAAAAAATAGAAAAAAATGTAAAATACCTAACTGGGAAAACAACCGACTTGGAAAATAGATCTAGGAGTGACATTCTAAGGTTATTGAACTCCCTGAAATACATGATGAAAAAAAGAGCCTAGACACTATATTTCAGAAAATCATCAAAGAGAACTGCCCACATATCATAGAAACAGGAGGTAAAATGACCATGGAAAGAATTCACCAAAAGTCTCCTGAAAGAGACCCTAAAATTAAAACCCCAAGGAATATCATGGCTAAATTTTAGAACTATTGGTCCAAGGAAAAAAATATTACAAGCAGCCAAAAAGCAATAATTCAAATACCAAGGAGCCATAATAAGAATTACTCAGAACCTAGAAACTTCCACTTTAAAGGAACAAAAAGCCTGGAATGTGATATTCCAAAAGACAAAGGAATTGGAATGCAGCCAATAATAAATTGCCTTGGTAAATTGAGCATTTTCTTTCAGGGAAGAAGATGGACATTCAATGAAATTCCAGGTATCTTTGATTAAAAGACCAGAGCTAAACAAAAAATTTGACCTCAAATATAGAATTAAAGAGAATTGTAAAAAGTTGAAAAGGAAAAAAAAAACTCTTGAGAACTGTATTTCTATTATAGGCATACATTGAAAATATATGTATAATCTGATTTTACTGTTATAATATAAAAAAGAAATGGAAAGGAGATTATAACAGGAAAGAAGTGGGAAAGTGGAGGTAAAAATGAGGAAAATTACATCTCAAGAAGAGACAAAGAAAACATATTATAATTGAGGGAAAGAAGGGAAGGTGATGAATATTGTGTGAATCTTACTCTCATCAGATTTAGCCCAAAGGAAAAATATTACATACATTTGGTTTCACTGATAAACATCTCTCATCTTATAGAAAAGTGGGAAGGGAAAGGGAAAAAGTGAAGAGATAGGCTAAATAGGAGGGAAAAGAGAAACAGCAGGTGAAAGGCATAAGAATGGGGGAAGAGTCTCTAAAGGAGGAGGACTGCTTGAGGCAAGTAGTGCTCATAAGTAAAATACTGGGGAGGAGGGAAAGGGGAAAAGGAAAGAGAAAAGTATAATTTGTGGTTAATAAGATGGCAGGAAATACAGAATTAGTAGTTCTAACTGTAAATGTGAATTGGGTGAATTCCCCAATAAAACACAAGCAGATACCAGACTGGATTAAAAGCTAGAATACTACAATATGTTGTTTACAAGAAACACATTTAAAACAGAGTGAATCATACAGTGTAAAGGTAAAAGGATGGAGTAGAATCTATTATGCTTCAGGTGAAGTAAAAAAAGCAGGGGTAGCCATCCTCATCTCAGATCAAACATCTGATTAAAAGATTATCTGATTAAAAAATCTTGCTAAAGTGTACCATAGATAATGAAGCAATATCAATCTTAAAACAAATATGCATGAAATGGTGTAGCACCTAAATTCCTAAAGGAGAAGTTAAGAAAGTTGCAGAAAGAAATAGAAAGCCAAACTATAATAGTGAGAGATCTAAACCTTGCTCTCTCAGAACTAGATAAGTCAAACCACAAAATAAATAAGAAAAAAGTTAAAGAGGTAAATGGAATACTAGAAAAACTATTCATGATAGATCTTTGGAGAAAATTGAATGTAGAGAGAAAGGAGTATACTTTCTTCTCAGCAGTTCATGGAACCTATACAAAAATTGACCATATATTAGGTCATAAAGACCTCAAAAGGAAATGCAGAAAGGTAGAAATAGTAAATGTATTTTTTTTCAGATCACAATGTAACAAAAATTACATTCAATAAAGGGCCAGGGAAAAATAGACCAAAAATAAATAGGAAACTAAATAATCTCATTTTAAAGAATGAATGAGTGAAACAGCAAATTATAGATACAATTAATAATTTCATCCAAGAGAATGACAATAATGAGACAACATACCAAAATTTGTGGGATGCAGCCAAAGCAGTAAGAAGGGGAAATTTTATATCTCTAGAGGCTTACTTACATAAAATATAGAATGATAAGTTCAATAAATTTGGATTGCAACTAAAAAAGCTAGAAAAAGAACAAATTAAAACCCCCCAATTAAATATCAAATTTGAAATTCTAAAAATTAAAGGAAAGATCAATAAAATTAAAACTAAAAAAACTATTGAATTAATAATTGAAATTAATAGCTGATTTTATAAAAAAAATAGATAAACCTTTAGTTAATTTGATTAGAAAAAGGAAAGAGGAAAATCAAATTGCTAGTCTCAAAAATGAAAAGGGAGAACTATCCACTAATAAAGATGAAACTAGAGCAATTATCAGGAGTTACTTTGCCCAACTTTATGCCAATAAATTAGACAACCTAAGTGAAATGAATACCTATAAAAATATAGATTACCCAGATCGAAAGAAAACGAAATAAATTACTTAAATAGTCCAGTTTTAGAAAAAAAGAAATAGAACAAGCCATTAATTAACTCCCTAAGAAAAAATTCCCAGGACCAGATGGATTTACATGTGAATTCTACTAAACACTTAAAGAACAATTAGCTCCAATGTAAGAGTAAGAGGACAAAGATCTCATTCAGTGTACCAGGAAGTAAACAAGCTGTAAAGCTTCAGACCCTTGGAAGTGATATGCTGTGTGCACACAGGGATCACATTGTGAGCTGGAACTCTGGCCATATTGAGATTGCTTTATTAACTGGAAGTGTCACTCTTTCTGATTGGCTATGTGTGTGACCTCATAGACCCTATTTAAGTTGTAAGGAGGAGGAAGCTTGCTCTCTTGTCACCTGGAGCTCTGCTGGGAGTAGGAACTAAGAATATGAAGGAGGTCAGAGGGTAGAATATAGACACATGAGTAAAGATCCTGAGCTTGTATACAACTGCTCTCAAGTGCTCTATTGCATTCCAACTGCTCTTCATATGAAATAGTAATCAGAGACCTCTGAAGACTTCAGAAAGAGGTAAGCTTAGTAAACACTGCAAAAGACCAGAGGTTTCTCTGAGGGCCTGGGAATTAGGAGAGACTGCATTAAATGCAGAGTTAAGCATTTAGACTTCAATACTACATAAAGTATTTGAAAAAATAGGGAATGAAGGACTTTTACCAAATTCTTTTTATTATACAGACGTGGTACTGATACCTAAACCAGGTAGAGAAAGAAAATTATATACCAATCGCCCTAATGAATATTGATGTAAAAATCTTAAATAAAATATTAACAAAGAGATTGCAGATAATCATCCCTGGGATAATACAACAGATCAAGTAGGATTTATACCAAGAATGCAGGGCTGATTCAATATTATGAAAACTATTAACATAATTGACTATATCAATAACCAAATTAACAAAAACCTCATCTCAATAGATGCAGAAAAAGCATTTGATAAAATCAAACACCCATTCCTAATAAAAACACAAGAGAATATAAGAATAAATGCACTTTTCCTTAAAATAGTCGGTAGAATCTACTTAAAACCATCAGCAAGTATCATATGTAATGGGGATAAACTAGAACCATTCCCAACAAGATCAGGGTTAAAACAAGGTTGCCCATTATCACCATTGCTATTCAATATTGCATTAGAAATGCTAGCCTTGGCAATAAGATAAGAAAAAGAGATCAAAGGAATTAAAGTAGGTAGAGGAAACCAAATTATCACTCTTTGCAGATAATATGATAGTATACTTAGAGAATAAACTAAACAGCTATTAGAAATAATCCACAACTTTTGCAAATTTGCAGGATACAAAATCAATCCACATAAATCATCAGCCTTTTTATACATCCCTAACAAAAGGCAACAGCAAGACATACAATGAGAAATTCCATTTAAAAGAACTATTGATAATGTAAAATATTTTGGAAGTTATCTGCAAAGGGAAATTCAGGAACTATATAAGACAAAGTACAAAAAAGTTTCCACACAAATAAAGTAAGATCTAAGCAATTGTCCAATTGATAAATGGTCAGAGGATATGGACAGACAATTTTCAGATGAAGAAATTGAAAATATTTGTAGCCACATGAAAAGGTGCTCCAAATCACTATTGATCAGAGAAATGCAAATTAAGACAACTCTGAGATATAACTACATACCTGTCAAATTGGCTAAGATGAGAGGAAATGATAATGACAAATGTTGGAGGGGATATGGGAAAACTGGGACACTGATACATTGTTAGTGGAACTGTGAATGGATCCAGCCATTCTGGAGAGCAATTTGGAACTACGCTCAAAAAGTTATCAAACTGTGCATAACTTTTGATCCAGCAGTGTTACTACTGTGCTTATATCCCAAAGAGATATTAAACAAAGGAAAGGGATCTATATGTGCAAAAATGTTTGTGGCAGCTCTTTTTGTAGTGGCAAGAAACTGGAAACTGAGTGGATGCCCTTCAATTGGAGAATGGTTGAATAACTTGTGGTATATGAATGCTGTGGAACACCATTCTGTAAGAAATGAGCAGCAGGATGATTTCAAAGAGGCTTGGAGAGACTTACATGAATTGATGCAAAGTGAAATGAGCAGAACTAGGAGATCATTATACATGGCAACAACAAGATTATATGATAATCAATTCTGACAGATGCGGCTCTTTTCAACTTTGAGATGATTCAAACCAGTTCCACTTGTGTAGTGATGAAGAGAACCATCTACACCCAGAGAGAGAACCATGGGAACAAAAGGTGGAAGACAACATGGCATTCTCACTCTCCCTGTTATTTGTTGTATTTTTTGTCAGTTTTTATTTTCCTTGCTTCTTAATCTGATTTTTCTTGTGCAACCAGATAACTGTATAAATATGTATACACATATTGGATCTAACATGTATTTCAGCATGTCTAACATGTGTTGGGCTACTTGCAAGATAGGGGAGGGAGTGGAGGGAAGAAGGGGAAAATTTGCTACAAAAAGCAATGCGATCATCAATGTTGGAAGAATTATCCATGCATATGCTCTGTAAATAAAAAGCTTTAATTAATAAAAAAAATCCATGAAATAGCCTAACAAATGAAAAAAGAAAAAAAGAAAAGAACCTTGAGAATAGAAAACTGTTATGGTGACTAAAAAGGTCAAAACATAAATTCAGAAGATGGCAATAATACCTACATATAAAGTCTCAAAGAGGAATACGAATTATCTCAAAAAAATCCTTCTTAGAAAATATTTGGAAAAGAAATGTAATATATTCAAGAATCAATAGTTGGGGAAAGAAAGGACAAAAATCCAGTGACAAAACAAGTGATACCTTAAATAAATAAATAAACCAAATCGGAAAAAAAATCCACTGAAGAAAAAAAAAAGAACAACTCCTTTAAAAGTAAAATTGGGCATAGTCATTCTAGATATAAAACTATATCATAAAGCAGCAATCACCAAAATGATTTCGTACTGGATAAGAGAGTGGTTATGTACACAAGACACAGTAATTAATGACCATAGCAATATAGTGTTCAGTAAAGTCCAAAACATTCAGATTTTTGACTTAATAATTTATTAAAAAAAAAAAAAAAACAAGCTTTGGGAAAACCAGAAAATAATGTCAGAAATTAGGAATAAATCAACATTTCATACCATATTCTGAGATAAGATCAAAATGGGTACAAGATTTAGACATAAAGGGTGTTACCATAAGAAGCATAGGAGAGCAAAGACTAGTTCATCAGTTAGAGCTATAGGGAAAAGGAGAATTCATGACCAAACAATAGATAGAGAACATTATGAAGTGCAAAATGGATAGTTTTGATTGTAGTAAATTTAATTTTTTTTTTTGCAGAAATGAAGCCAATGCACCCAAAATTAGAAGAGAAGCATTTAATTGAGAAACAATTTTTATAGTCAGTGTTTCTGATTAAAGTATCAGTTTTAATATTTAATTGATTCAAATTTATAAGAATTCAACCTATTCCCCAATTGATTAATGGTCAAAGGATATGTAGCAACAGACAATTTTCAGATTAAAAAAAAAATAATGCCATTTATAATCACATGAAAAATGTTCTAAAACACTGCTGATTGGAGAAATAACAATTAAACCAGTTTTGGGGTACCACCTCACATCTATTAGGTTGGCTAATATGAGAGAAAAGAAAAATGATTCATGATGTAATTGATGCAGGGAAATAGGAAATCTAATACACTGTTGGTGGAGTTAGGAACTGATCCAAAGATTTTGGAGAGCAATTTGGAACTATCCCAAAGGCCTATCAAACTGTGCATATTATTTTTCTAGCAATATCACTACTAGTTCTAAATCCTATAAAAATGGGAGAAAGGCCCCCATGTACAAAAAATATTTTTAGCATCTCTCTTTGTTGTTTCAAAGAATTAGAAAATAATGGAATGCTCATCATTTGGGGAATGGCGGAACAAATTGTGGTATATAAATACAATGAAATATTATTGTTCCATAAGAATCAAAGAGCAGGCAAATTTCAGAAAAAAAAAAAAAAAAACTTGTAAAAACTTACATGAAATGACACTGAGTGAAGTGATGCCAACCAGGAGAAAATTGTACATATTAACAACAACATTGTATGGATGACCAGCTTTGATAGATTACTCTTCTCAGCAATAGAATCATCTAAGCTAATCCAAAAGACTCATAATGAAAAATGCTATCTATACCCAAAGATAAAACTACAGAAAATTGAAATATTATATTTTCACTTCTTTGTTGTTTCTTTTCTTTTTGTGATTTTTACCCTTTTGTTCTGATTCTTCTTTCACAACATGACTAATGTGAAAATATGTTTAAGATGATTATGTATGTCTAACCTATATCAGATTGTTTCCTATCTTGAAAAGTAGGGAGGGAAGGAAGGAAGGGATAAAGAAAAAAAAAATAGAACTCAAAAACTTACAAAATTGAATTCAACTTTTTTACATGCAACTGACAAAATTATTAAATAAAAAAACAAACAAACAAATAAACAATCAAACAAACAAAAAAGAAGAAAAATCAGTCAAACTTGCAAGAGTATAGGTTTTCAAAAAAGATATTCCCTGTGCATTTGGAATGATTTATCTCATTATGACCTTGGTCATCTAAATGCTGAATAGGCAAAGATAGGAAAGCTGAGTCACATGCTCTTGTGGGAGCTAGCCTAGAAAGTATTCTTAAAAGCTCATGGCAAAAAAATGAGAAATAGCAAGAAGCTAATCAATATGTCAGAAATCATCAAACAGAGAAAAAAAGAAAATAAAGATGAAAAAATTCTTAGATATTCTGTAATGCCCAAAATTTGTTGTTTGGGCCAGCATAGTAACATCACCTAATTACCAAAGTCAATATTTGAAAGAGGAGGTGTTTCAGTTATATTCCCCATTGTTTATTATGCTATTTTTAGAATAACCCATCTGTCCAGTGCAGATTTCTGGTAGTGGTATTGAAAACGAGGCATTTTGTACCATATTTTCCAATGAGATTTTACCAATATAATAGAAGACATACCCATAGAAAAAGTGACAATTTGTTTTAACTGGAAGAAAATTAGGTAGAACTTTTAACTTACTCATTATATAACTACTTTACCATCTTTATACTAGGAATAAAGCTTATCCCAATATTTAAGTCTTTTACAGTTATGCTATACTAAAACATACCCATATTTATCTATATTTGTATCTATATCTACAACTATATCTCTCTATATGGGGAACTCAGAATGCGGGGATCTGGTTTCTAATATTAATAGCATATATCTTTTAATGTTATTGTGAGGAATACTTAAGATGATATTACTAAAGCTCTTTATACAATCCCTGTTATATAAATAATAAATACTTAACATAATTGTTACTATTATTATGATTAATTACCACTCCTAACTCTTTTATTTAACACCAATGTGACTTTTTGCATGTCTCAACCTCTATGAACCTCAGTTTCCTAATTTATAAAATGAAAGGTTTGGGTTAGATTATCTCTAATGTCCTTTCAAGTTCTAAACAAATATATGTTATTTGGGAGCTACCTTCTGGTATAATATCCTTGTTTTACTGTCCCTTGGTCATACCATGTCTCATATATAGAGCTGAGTGGAATTCTCTATGAGTCAGTGAAGACCCAGAAAAAAACTGAATAAATGAAACTCTTTTTTGAACCAAGGATTTTAATCTTTGTTAATCTCCCCTTCACAAAGTTGATGATAATTCTAAAATGACTCAATGTAATCTTAATCATCTTGTCTTGATATTCTGGAATTAGATGTAGAGAACAGAGAAATTATAAGCTATAGACCAATAGAGACAACTCAAAGGAGCAAAATATTTTTTCATTGATAATGAAAACGTACTTACAATAAGAAACACAAGTGGTGTGTTTCCAGTCTGTAAAGGTTTTCAATTGGGTCCAATCACAAAATTATGTAGAAAAACCTTACTCTTTGGAGAGTGGGGCAAACTGAGGGAAGGAAGGCTAAAACATCAAAAATATGCATATATTTAGAAGCAGAAATTCTTTGTCATTTTAATAATAAAGGCTGTTATCAGATGCCAAAGGTTTTACTTTTTTCTTTTCTTTTAGGAAAAAAAGTTTGTTTACACTGCATTTAAATGTTGACTACTCTTTTGTTAAAGTAACACAAAACTTTAGAGATCATGGTTTGTCAGCTTTGTTAAAATTGTGTCCTGTGTTTATTATTTAATCAATATAATTTTCATTTAGGTAAGCATTTTATTTAATTATAACTAATAGGCATGCTGGGAATTTGCCTTATTATTTCTATCAATAAATAATTCTTCAAAGTACCAATGTCACTAAAATATAAGCATGAAACATAATTGCATAAAAGAAACAATTATACTCAAATTGATTTGAAATAAATTATTTTTTACAGCAAAAAAAGAAATTCCCAGAAAAATGAAATTACATTTTTGTTTTGGCAATCTCTTAAAAGGGAACTCAACTACAAAACCTATAAAACATGCTCCTAAAAAGACTTGCCAATTTCTCCAAGAAGAATTCACATTTTTATTAGAATATTTCCTAGATCAAAGCTTTTTTTGAAAGATTTGATGACTGATTCCTTACAAAGTTCATCAAACACAAATGTTCATTTGTCATCATCATACTCATAATAATTTAAAACATTGAAAAAATATAACTAAATAAATTGGCACTAAATTCAAAAGGAAAGACAAAATGAATATAGTTATGAGGTATTACAGATATTTCAAAAATAACATTTTTCCCCATTTTCTGCACTTGTATTTACTATAATCCCAATCAAAGGAAAATAAGTGAATTTATTCTGAATTTGAAGGAAAAAAGACCACAGAAAAGAAAAGAAAAAATTAAAGGTATTCCTGTTTGTGTCTGTAATCTTGCTTCATTATCTTAAACAAATAAATTTCAGAAAACTATTGTCTTATTAAAAATATCAGGAAGCTGAATGTCATTTGTTGGTATAAACTTTTCCGTTAGCAAATCAACAGATGGAATATGCTATTTTAAATATATCTTATTGTGGTAATTTTAACAGGTATAAATTTTGTACTAATTTCAACATAGAGTATGCATTTATCTTTTTCATATATATGTACTTTTAATTTATTCACCCTTAACATTTGAAATATTAAAAGATGAACTATATTGAAATTATCTTATAAGATTTTTTTTTTAAATCTGAAAAGAGCAGTATACACAGAGATATATACATTTTAGTGGGAAGTTATAGCAATATTTATTCAGAGCAAGTGTAATATAGTAACTTGCTACAAACATCTTGTGAATTAAAATTTCAGTCATATTTGCTAGAACATGATAAAATGGCTCAATTTACCGTTTTTCAGGAATTACCCTAAATTTTTTTTAATAATATAAGCATGGGTCAGGAAATAATATATTGCCAAATTGAAATGTTTAAATGTCTCTTTAAAATACCAAAAATTTTTACTTGCCCATAATAACTTACATGTTAGGATGAGATGGTGGTATTTTTACTTAATGTTGAAAATATTATTAATCAGGATCATTGTGTTTAGTCATCCATGGCTACTAGATTATCCTCACCTACAGTATAACAAAGTTAATGAATTCCATGTCTAGGTCAAAATGCAGTCCTTAAATTACAGATGTACTTAGTTAAGCAAATGAGAAAAGAAGTATTTATTTATTTTAGAAAAGAAAATTGCTGTTACTCTGTACAGCTGTACTTAGTTAAGCATATCAGGACAACTCTGGATCCTTATTTCAAGATGCACAATATTCCAAATGCTATATATAACTTTAAATTGAATTCTTCACTAGATATGTTAATCAAACTAGTTTTATAGCAGTAATCTTTTATAATTATATACATATACATATACAATTATTTTCTATGTGTATGTATGTATACACACATGCACACACACTTATATATATATATATATATATATATATATATAAACACTTATCACTGTATACACGCATGTGTGAGCACATTGTGATAAGTTTAAAGATGAGGAAAAGATAATGGCACAGTCAATAGAAGACATTTTGAATTTTTATTCTAGAATAAACTAGATAGCCTTGGAGATGATTCCTAGCTCTGAAATTCTGCATGTTTTGTGTGTTTGTTGAGAAATGGGAATGCAGGTAGAGCAGGGAAAAGTCTGATAATCAGTGAGAAAAGAGAAAATAAGAAGAAAGAAATGACAAGAAGCTTAATATCTACATGACATTTTGGAAGACAGATAAAATCAGGTACTATTTACACTGGGGATTTAGGAAAAAAACTTCTAATTGTGGATTCACTATATCTGAGCAGTCATACAAAGCCTGTTGAATATCAAGAAAAGGAATAGATGAGAAAAAGACAAGAAAGCCAACTAAAGAGAAAACTGTTGGAGCTGCCAGTGATCGGTCAATTAGGAGACTTGATAGGGTGAGATCAAAGGAGTTTTGTCTATCTTAGCTAATGCAAAGATGGTATCATTTCAAGAGGAAGGTCTTTCTAGGGATAAATAAATACATAGCTAAATAATTAGATATTTTATATGAATAATTATAATTATATATAAATTATAATTAACAATTAATATACAATATAACTAATATAAGTATAAATAATTCGATTTATTAAGCATTTACTACTTGTCAAAGTTGCAAAGTGAATAGAGCACTGGGCTTGGCATCAGGAAAATATCTTTATGAATTAAAATTTGGCCTCCAAGCGCTTAATATCTGTATGACCCCAGAGTAGCCACTTGATCCTATTTAACTCAGTTTCTCCTCTGTAAAATGAACTAGAGAACAAAATGGCAAACCACTCACTCAAGCATTTTTGTCAAGAAAATCCCAAATGTGATCACAAAAAATCAAAGACAAAAAAAAAAAAAATGATCAAATAACAATTGTCAAGACCTTTACTAAGATGACAAGAAAAGATAATGAGTTATGTTGCAGGGGATGTGGGAAAACTGGGAAGCAACTACATTGTTAGTGGAGTTGTGAACTGACTCAACCTTTCTGGAGAGCAATTTGGAAGTACCACCAAAGGGCTATCAAAACATGCATATACTTTGATGCAGCAGTTTTTCTACTGGGTTTATATCCCAAAGAGACCTTAAGGAGATAAAGAAACCCATATATGCAAAAATGTTTGTGGCAATTCTTTTTGTAGTGGCAAGAAACTGAAAAGTGAGCATTAGCTGGGGAATGGCTGAATAAGTTATGATACATGAATGGTGTAGAATATTGTTGTTCTATAAGAAATGATCAGCGGGATGATTTCAGAGAGGCCTGGAGAGACTTAATGTGAACTGATGCTAACTGAAATGAGCAGAACCAAGATATCATTATACACAGCAACAACAAGATTATACATTGATCAGTTCTGATGGACATGGCTCTTTTCAACAATGAGATGATTGAGGCCAGTTCCAATGATCTTGTGATGAAGAGAGACATCTACACCCAGAGAGAGCACTGTGGGAACTGATGTGGATCATAATATAGCATTTTCACTTTTTTGCTGTTGTTTGCTTGCATTTTATTTTCTTTCTCATTTTTTCCTTTTTGATCTGATTTTTCTTATGTAGCAAGACAATTGTATAAATATGTATGCATATATTGGATTTAACATATTTTTTAAACCATGTTTACTATTTATTGGATTACTTTCCATCTAGGGGAGAAGGTAGGGCAGAGGAGGGGAAAATTGGAACACAAGGTTTTGGAAGAAGGGTCAATGTTGAAAAATACCCATGCATATGTTTTGCAAAAGGCTTTGATTGAAAAAAAAAAAGAAGAAAGAGAAAAAAGACATTTACTAAATGCTGGGATATAAAAAAAGAAAAAAAAAGTGATCCTAAATTCTAATAGGGGAAAATCAAACATTAAGGGTAACCTGAAAAGAAAAGAGAAAGGGCAACACAACTACCTGACAGGAGGAGTGTAGGTAGCTATGAAAAAAAAAATCACTTTGTCTATAGTTTCTCTGTTTTGGCTGTGATTCTGCTTATATTGACCAAGTCTTTGCAACTTATATTTATTGAGGAAACAAAATATTTAAAAAAGTTTCTGTCTTTTAGAGCAAGGATCTGTGAAGAAATAATCCATCCAATTACCTTCCCTCTTACACTTACCCAGTCTCATTTTGAATGCCCCAGCAAGCCTTCACAGTTCAAAGGGTATCCTATACCCAAATTACCTTCTACCTTATTAAAAGGTATATAAGCTTTGTCCTTTTGTTTCTTAGAGGAACTCTTTATGGGTGCGGTTCCCATGTTGATGAATTCAACAAACACTTGTTGGTTCCTAAATTTTCTGATTCTAGTATCAGCTTGTTTCTCACTGAAGTTGAAGATGAAGTGAAAAGTTGGGATGGCGCTCAAATTATGATGATTCCTGATAGGAATTCACCAATATCTTCTGAAAATATGTTTTGTCTTTGTTTCTGTCATTGTCAAGTAACAATTGTATGTTAACAAAGTGTTAACTATTCTTCCTGATAGAGGTAAAAGGAATATTGTTTCTCTATCCATCTTATCAGATATAATGAGGTATTACTTGAAGAACTGAAGAAGCCTTTCAAATAGTTTTTTTTTCAATCAGCATTACTAAAATGGGTTCATGCAAAATAAAATTATACTAGACTAACATCAGTTTTCTTTTCTCATAGATTGGTACATAAGATGCTGGCTGAAGAAGTAGTATGTCTGGATTTTAGTAAGGCATCTGGAAAAGTCCTTTGGAAAAGTCACAGTAGAACAGAATGACGAATGTGGCCTAGATGCTACAGCAGCATAGAATATTCATAATTGATTGAATAAATTAAAAGGCTGGACAAGTAAATAAACTCCAAAGAAGGCCTCTAATAGAGATTGACTAGTAACATATATATATATATATATATATATATATATATATATATATATATATTTGAGAACTACTCTTATTCCGGTTCTAGGGAACTTTTTATTATTAGTGTCTTAATTTCACATATGAAATTTTAGAAAGTATAACCACCATGGTGAAAGTGATGTGGGAAAACTTCCTATCTTTGATTCCCAAACCCCACTAGTTAATGTAATTACCCTTTGACTCACAAATCCTGGTCCCTTTGAATTCCAATAGAAAATTGGGATGTGTGTCCCAGCCCCATCCGGATCTGAGCCAACTTTGGGGCTACACCCCAAACTCCTCAAGCTGAGTCTCCTATTATAAAAGGGAGATGCTGGATCCCCCTCTTTGCAGAGATTCCAAACATGTTAGCCATGTGAGGACCCTCTGTCCGGTGCCCTTCTTATCTTTACCTTTGCCTATACTTTAACCTTGCTTACCCAATAATAAATCTCTTTTATCAATTTAGCTCTCCAGGCCAATAAATTCCTTTATTGGGAACTTGCGCCACTACTAGATCTCATTTACCACCGTATCCTTGTGCCGAATCCAGGGGGGTTGCAGGGGAGCTCTGTTTGACTCCCTGTACCCCAAACCTGCCACTAGACGTCAACTAAATCCTAATCTCTTTTAGGTACCCTAAATCTAGACCTCAACAAAAGAAGATTTTGATATGCTAAATAGATGAGTCAGATTTCAGAAAATTAAATCTAATGGTTACAATTATGAAGTATTTTTACTGTGTCTGTTTTTCAAATTCTTTTTGCTTGGTAGAAGCTATTATTTTGTAATCCATTGAGATAACCTTGAAGAATCCCAGGTTACTTGTTAACTTCCATGACTCACTGGAGTGGGAGGCTGATAGATTTTGTCTTCTTTTTCAAAATGAGTCTAATAAAGTATTTAGGAAACATAATGCCAGGACATTGGCAATTAGATATTTTTTGGCCCATGAAAAGGTAAGAAAATAAAACTAGAGGAATTTATGGTCCTTTTTTTACTTTTCTAGTGACACAGAGATATTGTTAACAATTACAAAGGAGATAGACCCTAATAAGAAATTATTTTAAAGTTTACAAAATTCTTTATATGCACATCCAGATATATTTGTGCATAGATGTATATATATGTACTTATATATACATTTTTATATAACATGTAGATTTCCATATATTTGTACACACACACACACATATAAATCTAAGTCCTTACTATTTCCTGGTAAGATAGGAGCTTTCATTATTTCCATCCTATAGATCAGGAAACTGATACCTAGAGAGACCCAGTAATTTGTCCAAGGTCACACAGATAAATAAATTCTCTGAAGTTGTTTTTAAACTCAGATCCTTCTGATTGTCAGGCTAGAATTCCATCCATGGTGCCACCTAGTGTCTCCATATTTTATGAACAATATTCCAAGAATCTTCAGTTAAGTACAACACTATTCTACCTCCTAATAACAATTCTTAAAATGGATTGCCTTTGTATGTATCTAGTAGCTTATTTGGTGAAAAATATCATAAATTGCATTTTAATATTGTACTTTCAAATAAAATATTATTTCTATAATGATTTCTTTTCCATACTGTTTCGTTAAAGGATAATAGTGATCACATTGGGCTATAACTCTACCTTAAGAAATGTCCCAATTAGAAGACCTAAATTAACATATATAATCATAGACCAGGAGAACCCCTGGGAGAAAATCTAGTCCAATCTCCTGCCTTCAGACAGGTCTATACTTAAAACTTCTTAGATAGGTTACATTTATCCTTTTTTTCCCCCTACAATTTTACCAATGAAGAATTTCCATAAATGTATTCATTGTTCATTTTTACAGTTAATAAATTCAGAAAAGGAGTGTTTTAATGGGAAAAGTAGTAATTTAGAATATTTTAGTGTGGACTTTACCTTTGTATCATTGGGCAAATCAATTAATATCTCTAGGGCTAAACTTTATTCACCTCTGAAATGAATTTGGTTCTCATGATTTTTCCTTTTTGTTCTGATTTTTCTCTCCCAACAGGATACATGAGGATGTATGTATAAAAATGAATGTATATACTATATGAGAACAAAAAAGTTGCTACATGTAACTGGAAAAATGAACATTTTAAAAATTTAATTAATTTGAACTAAGTATAATAGATCCCTTCAAAATGAAATAGTCTATGATTTTGATATGACCATTGTGTAGAAACAAGATTGGTCTGTCTAGTAACACATAGACAATGTTAAAACATCAACAAACTTTTAAGGAAAATGATTACTGTAGACCCTTGTTTAAAAGAAACAAAACACATATTGGAAGATATTTAAAGATCTAAGAATTTCTTTTCATTGAAAGTTACTGAAATTTTATTGATTAGGTAAATAGGAGATTTATTCAGCTTGGCCTTCTTATCAAAAGTCCAAGTTAATATTTCTGTTTTTTTAAAATAATTCCTACTTTGCTTTGTATTAGAAATACATCATTTCATTTGCAAATGGATGTACTAATTGGAGAACAGGCAAGTTTCTTCATATGGTCAATATTTGGTAACATCTCTGCCCTACTCAGTTTTACAATAATCTTTATCAATGTCTAATCTATATTTGCATGAATATTTATATTTGCACATGTCTATATTTGTAGATATAACTCTATTTTTATATTGCTACCAAATGCATCATATTTAGATCAACAAAGAGTAAATAAAGTTGATGCAAGTTTTCTTTTGAGTTGATGGAGTAATTCTTTTGAAATACTTGGAGAGGTTCAAAGAAGCAAATATGACTTGGGAAAAATTAAGTGAAACACAATTAACTTAATGTACAGGGGTTCATTAAATTTGTTTCTTTATATATATATGTGTATATATACATATATATTTAAATATAGCTCACCTACAAGTTTAGCTGGTTTTTAATTAAAACTTGTTGTGGTGCAAACCATGATAGCCTACTATGTTTATTACTGTTTGTATCTGTAGAGCCCATATTAACAACTCTCACAGGAAACATTTAGAAATGTCCCTGTTTTTGAAAGAGTAGATGATAAGGATGTGGGAGTAATGCAGGTGCAAGATAACAAATGAAAATTAGTACCCATGAGTTTGCAATCAGCATCTAAGAATAAAAAAGCTTTACAAAGCTTGAAAAGGCACAGTTTTCTCGTCTTTCCACACAAGGTTAACATTGCATTCCTATACCTAAATACACATCTCAGCACTTCTCTAGTTTTGGAGGAAAATTATTAAAACTAGTAATATTTTAAAATTCATCATTAATAGAAGAGACTTAGGTTTTTGACTTCACCTGCATGAAGTTTCCTGACGTGGAATTAACTTTAACATTCATAACCCTTCAACAGAGATGAAAATTCAAGTAGTAAATACTTATGATATAATAGATATAATTAGCTTTTATATACTGCTTTAAAGTTTTCACTATACATTGAATATTATATTTCTGCAAGATAGATTTTCTTACTATCTTCATTTTACAGAGGAGGAAAGAGATAGAAATGTTATGTAACTTTTTTTTTTTTTTACAGATGCATTTAATAAATATGGCAAGAAAGAGTTGAACTCATGTATTTCTGATTCTAAAATTAATACTATACTATTTCACCCATCTCACATACATAAATATATTTGTGTATGTGTATCTGTATATAAATTATAAATAGAATCATACTGCAACACGATCATAATTCCAATTTCACTTTTAAGAGTACTATTAGATATGAGGCATTGCTTTCATAAATAAGTGATAATCATAATATTGTATAGTGATTTAAGATTTGCAAAATTCTTTACTATTATTATTAAATTATATTCTCACAACAAATCCAGGAAGCAGGTGCTACTGTTATTTCCATTTTTAAAGCTATCTGAAGACAAATTTGAATTCAGATCTGTTTCCCGGTTCAGTACTCCAT
Source organism: Sarcophilus harrisii (assembly GCF_902635505.1). Classification (NCBI taxonomy): domain Eukaryota; kingdom Metazoa; phylum Chordata; class Mammalia; order Dasyuromorphia; family Dasyuridae; genus Sarcophilus; species Sarcophilus harrisii. The sequence continues at coordinate 410,493,541 of NC_045426.1, forward strand.
TGTGCTCAATGAAGAAATGAATGAATAAAAAGAAAAGAAGATTTAGGCATGAATAAAAATTTCCTAACCAAAAAGGTAAAAGCAGGATTTTTTTTTTAGTTTTTTTAATTAAAACTTTAAATACATTATTTTATGTGATTATGTGATTGTTTCCAACTTGTATAAAAACTTCAAAGTAACCAGTTTTCTCATCATTACTTCATATTGAACTTCTGAGATTACTTCTAGTAATCAAATTTATTTTCTCATTAACAATTCTAACATCTATGTTTTCATAAATTTAGACATTATACACATATATATGGATATATGTATACATGTGTGAAAATTATTTATGTATATATTTATATAAAATATGCATACTTACATATATCGATGTGAATGTATGAAAACATGCATTATGTTTTTGAAAGAATAAAAGCTTCTTTATCCTGATTTGCCATTTTTCAAGCGTTTTGATGATGTTAAAAATAATATGTCACTATTCTGCATAGAATAATATATTTCTAGTAAAGTATTAAAATTTCATGTCATTATTATGGCAATGCTCAGCTAGTTAATATAAAGGGAAAAACTTTCACATTAACATAGAGAAGCAAAATAAAATGTGCATATTTAATAAAATATAGAAAAATTGTCAAAATTTAGAATCTAGTTGACTTTGAAATACATATACTATAAAAGTAAATTTTATGCTTTCTTCATAGGTATTAACAAATCAAAGGATTTTATTCTTTTTTTTTTTAAATTAGAAAAATGGCCCAGTAGTCACTGATATAGATATAGATATAGATGTAGTACATATAGATGGATATAGATATAGATTTTTTATTTTAATGTACTAATTTGGTTTTTTTTGCAAGTTAATTGGAATTGTGACTTGTTCAATATCACACAGCTGGCAAGTGTCTTATGGATTTTTTTTTTCATTGGTTCATCCTTTATCTTTAAAAGATCTTTAGACCTTTAAAAGAAGAATCCTTCCAATGTAATCCTAGTAGACTTTGGACAAAAAAGGTCATCTGAATCCAGAACAAAGAATTATAGAGATTGAATGTAAATCAAAACATACTATGTTCATTTCTTTTTTCTCTCCCATGTTTTTTTTTTCTTTTTCGTCCAATTTTTCTCTCCAACATAAAGCAATGTGTATTAAAAATAAATTGAAAAGTGAAAAAAGGAAAGAAGAGTCCAAAGAGACACTAACATTTATAGTATGGAGCAATTTGGAGATTTTTTTTTCTTTACTATGGTATATTACAAATATAGCCATTTAAAAGGCAATACAATATTAAGCTTCTGTAAAGAAGTTCTGCAAATATCAATATGAGCAAAATGTATCAGAACTATCTTTTCAATCTTTCATTTTTATGTACTTTTTTTCCCATTTTTTTTTTTTGTTGTATTTGACTCTTTGTGATAACTTTTGAGGTTATTTTAGCAAATATATTGGAAGCGTTTGCCATTTCCTTCTCCAGTTTATTTTACAAATGAGGAAATGAAGGCAAACAGGTAAGTTTCTATGAGTGTCTAGCAAATGTCTGAGATCAGATTTGAACTATCATCTTCCTGACTACAACCTCAATCCTGTATCTACTGAGATACTTGGCTATCCCTTCCATCTTTCAGCAAGATTTTAATATTGTGATTTTGTGGGGTATAAAGGAAATTTTTAGGTTTGTTATTAAAAATTAAACCACTTATAAACATTATTTATATGCTGTGCTTAAAATGTAAGAAACAGAATATTTTTTTTTAAATTCATAGGTATTGGCTTATATTTATGAATGATTCACAATCAAATTTGTTGATAAGGACTTCCAGGAGCCAAGTTAGTGGACTAAACAGTGAATCACTGCAACTCTCCCATGCTCATATATATATATATATATATATATATATATATATATATATATATTACCTCAAGAACACAGAACCAGCAAGGAGAGAGGGTAGAACAAGTTTTTAGCCTAGTAAATTTGAAAGATCTATAGAAGGGGTCCATCTCACTTGGGTAAGTGGGGCAGAGGGAAGTTGAGTACAAGAATTTTCCAGTGAGCCAGCAGCAAGTCCTGCCTCAGCAAACTAGTAGGACATCTTGTGCCCTCGAAGGGTGAAGTGGGTGAACATCAGTACTAAGACCTGTTATGTGCCTTAGCATAACTAGGGGAGCTAGCATTTTTTTCAGCTCCAAGAACCACCATGTGCTTTGGCGTAGCTCTGGAAAAACCGGCATATCCAGCAGGTAGATCTCAACTTGCCTTAGCAGAGCCCTAAGCAAACCAGTATATGCTAACCTTACATATGTATCTAAGCAAACAGTAGTCACCAGCATCAATTTCTACATACTTTGGCATAGTTCTGGGCAAAAAGGTAACCTCCAGAGGTCAAATTGTGGCTTGCTTCAGTGAAAGCCCCAGGGATATGCAAAAACATCACACTGGGCCTCAGAACATTTCAGACATCACCCCAGATCAGTCACAGTGAAGCTGCTAGACTTCTACAGACTCCTAAAGCACCATCTTCCCTGACTCCATGTCTTCAGTGAAGAACCTGACAAAATGTTCCCCTGACAGACAGTTCTCCTACTCTGGGAGAAGAGATAAAACTTAAAAGAAAGGAAAACAGCAATAGCAACAGAATCTTCCAATAAAATTATTATGATAACAGGAAAATGAAGATTCAAATTCAGGAGGGGACAAACAAGTCAAAACAACTATGGGCAAAAGTCCCAAAGAAAAATGGGGAGTAGTTGCAAACCCAGAAAGAACTCAAGAAAGAGCTGAAAAAGGAGCATAAAAATCATGTAAAAGAGTTAAAAGAAAGATGAAGAAAATAAATGATAATGATGCAAGAGAATTATGAAAGAGAGAGGTAGAAAGAAACAGAGACACACAAAGAGAAAAAGACAGAAGAGAGGGGGGAGTGAGAGAGCACAGCTTGAAAAATCACTTAAAAAGTAAAGTTGGAAATGATCTAGGAAGACATCAGAAGAGGTTGGTAAAGTTCTCTATATTTCTACCACAAAAAGAACACATTTGCTCCTCAGGGCAAACATAGACTTGGAGCAGAACAGAAATACCCCTGGAAAAACCCAAAAAGATCAGAAGAAAGACCCAGGAGAGGATTTAATGTGAAGTGCAAACACCTCTGGGCTAGCTTTACAGAAACAGCAAATAGGAGACCCTGGGGCTAATTGGGTTTAACTGGAGCTCAATAGGAATTTGAATCTCCCAAATGGCTTGTTGAAATGGGAATCTGAGTCCATGAGTCTGGGACTGAGGAAATTGAGGCATTGAGGAAAAACTAACACTAAAAATCAAAACCATCCAAGAAAAACAAGATTATGAAAAAAAAAAAAGGTTAACCAAATTGAAAAGGAGATAGAGTCTCAAAGATGAAAATAAAACATAAAAGCAATCTAAAAATATAAGAACTATATTGGACTATTATAAGTTATGACCCAAGAAATGAATCTTGATACAATAATTCAAGAAATAATCCAAGAAAATTGTCTTGGAGTGATAGAAAATAAGGGAAAGTAGAAAAAAGAAAAAAAAACCATCATTCAATATCTCAAAGAAATTTTTTGTGAAAAAAATAGGAATATTATTGTCAAATTTTGAAAACCCCAGATCAAAGAGAAAATTTTGCAAGAAACAAGGGGAAAAAAACCCAATTCAAATATACTGGAGATACAGTTAGAACTGTATAGGACTTATTAACAACCACAATAAAAGATTGTTAGTCCTGGAATCATATCTACCAGCAATCAAAAGAATTATACATGCAGTCAAAATATATTCAACAAATTATTGATACAGTTGAATGAGAAAAATGGATATGCAATGAACTTACAAATTTCCAGGACTTTCTATCAATCAAACCTAGACTTAAGAGAAAATTTAACATATAAGGAGAAGAGGGCTTGGTATTCTGAAAGTCTACTCACAACTGGAATAGGTTAAATAGGTAATATACCATGAAGGATATAGTACCTTCCAAAATCCATAAAGAAATAAATGGGGAGAGATTGTCAGAACAGGAAGCAAAGGGTAAGAGAAGCAAATAAGGAAGGGATCCATAAGTAGGAGGAGGTTAAGAAATAGCAAGGAAAATTAAGGAACAGAATTAAAGCAAAAAATTAGCAAAGGTAGGAAAGATATATCTCTGTCTATGTATGTGGGGAACAGGTATGCTGTGTCTGCATATAAATGTATATATCTATATCTATATTTACATAAACATATCTTTGTGTAACTATAGACTGCTTTGGGGAGATGGAGTAGATGAAAGAAAATTTCTTCATGCCTTTGATTCCATGTGACTTTGATTTCTTCAACTGAAAACTCCCTGTTAATTATTCATTTTGCATTTTCTAGAGCTTTCTATTTTTTGGCCATGAATTCTTCTCTTCCCCATAGATGTGACAGGTAAACTATATGTTATTCTTATAATTTGCACTTTCATAGTTATAATTACTATATATTTTCCTCCATTCTGTTTTTCTCCTGTTTTACTTCTCTCTCCTTTCATTCTTTCCATTCTCAGCAGCCATTCCAGAGAGCAATCTGGAATTATGTCCAAAGGGCAAAAAACCTGTGTATATCTTTTGATAAATTGTTCTTTCTCATTTTTTTGCCTTTTAATGTGTTTCTTCTTTCATAACTGTCCCACTGATATGAATATATGTTTTACATGATGATACATGTCCAAACTATATAAAATTGTATACCATCTTCAAAAGAAGGAAAGGGAGGAAAGGAAAGAGAAATATTTGGAACTCCAAATATTGTAAAAATGAATACTGAAAGTTTTCTTGATATGTAACTGGGGAAAAATAAAATATTATAAAGTCAAAAAAATAGGGATTAAAAAATCAAATATCTTACCAAATTTGTGAAAGAGAAACATAAGACATCTTCATTTCCAAACATATAACAATTTAAAAAAGGATAGGTGTAGTGAGTGGTTAAAAAGAAACAAAACTATGTTCAACTGTCAATAGTTAATATGACACATATACTAAGTTTAGGTATTGGATAGAATATTAATCTGGAGCTGCTCCTTCCCTTAAGGTTCTTCCAAAACAGTGTATGAGTGAGCAAAATACAAATATATGATTTTGAATACAAATAAAATACTTACATTTAGCTCACAGGCACAATGGAAGAAATGTTGGAGTTGGAGTCAAGGAAACTTGGGTTCAGATTCTGTCTCTGATATTCCCTAGTGATATGATTCTTTTATTTATTTACTAAGTAAAATGTGTACTCAACGGCAATATAGAAACTTGTCACTTCAATTTCGAACTGGTGAAATTATCTAGAAAGAAGATTTTCACTGATTGTTTGGTTTCAGTTTTTAAAAGCAAATCACAAAATATAATTCAGTTTCCACTCCAGTTTTCCTACTTCTTTTTGACTGTTTTCCGAAATGAGTCATCCATTCCTTAAGCAACTCAATAGTGTGATCATTCAATCAACAAATGGTTAACATTTATTTGTTCTGGTGAAGAAAATACCCATATAAAGAATTCCCTATTCTGAAGAATCATAGATTCCTCATTCCTAAACCATTTATATATATATACACATATATATATACATATATATGTATATGTATATGTGTGTCTATGTGTGTCTATGTATAGTTATATTATAATATGTCAATGCCAAGGATGTAAAATTTAGAAATAATGAAGGAATTTAAGAGTGGAAAATGATGTATAGAACTGCTGAATCAGTTAACCTTGGATCTACTAAAGCTCCTGGAGAAAGTTTTTTTTTTTTTTTCCTTTTTGCAATTATGATTTTTTTTAAAAAAAAGTGATTCATATGTTTGTTTTAAAATCAGATAAACACATATTCCAGATAGTGTTTACCAATGAAATATTTAGTTGAAAACCAAGAACAAGCACACTACACAGGATGAAGAAATTGACATAATTATTCTGCCTTTTTCTTGCTAAGTCAGCATTCATCCATTTCTTTTAACTTTTTGAAGTCAGACCTCCATTCTTTCATTATCTAGTTTAAGGCATTTTCCACATGATTCTTTATCATTATTTTTAAAAAATTATTTTATTATTATTTTCATAGCTACCATCTGGTAATAGAAATGCATTTGTTTGTCTAGAAAATGATATAAGCATAATTAAAAGAAAATAACCTCAAATTTTACTTTATTTTGCCCATGATACATTATTGATTCAACTTTAATGTTCAGTCTACAAAAACAATCAAATACACAAAACAAAATCCTTTTTCATATAACCTACAGTATAGTTACAATTCCCCTATCCTAAGCACATCAAATAAACTCTGAGCATTATTGAGAGGGCATGTGCATATACATATGTATGCATATCATATGTACACACAGATATATGCATATATTTGTATACGTATATATACATGAATGCTTGTACATTTGTGTATTGTATGTGCATATACACATATACATACATATTCATATACATGTATGTATAAATAAATGCATAAATACATAACATTTTTACTTCATGGAATTGTTACAAAAAGGTGCATTAGTGAGCTATGGATAAGATTTGTGGTGATTTTTTTAAATCTTAAGATCACAGCTATAAATTGTGCCCATTTAAAAAAGACCAGTCCTTCCAATATGTCATTTTTCTGTCAATATTCTCTTTGGGTTTTTGGATAATTATGAGTTGCTATAAAAAAAAATAAAGCTGAACACCGTTTTCTAGAAATTCTCTTGTCTTTCTGAGAAATATCTAAATCTATCCCTCTACCCAACTACCTATCTAGCATTTTTTTAGACATATTGGTAAGATATCAGCCAATGCAACAATTATTTGTCAGCAGGCATCATACTAATACTTAATATTTACTGTGGCATAGTAATAAGTGATTTGTTTTTTTTTTTCATTTATCATACTCTCACTTCCCAAATCGTCTTCCCCTTGACACTGCTAAGGACCAACGTCGGATATTTGTCAGTTCTGGATGGACTAAGAAGTGGGCATCATATCCCATAGGTAATGTTACAGATGTTGGATTCTATGCACTCACATGTCAATATGTGTAGAGCATTAGATAATATTAATATATAAATACTTTTGGCCTTGGTAGCTTATCATAGTCAACTTCTTGGTTTAATGTCTCTTATCTGAATAATAGTAACCATTCAAAGAAGTGTTCATAGTCACAGGACAGTTTTTTGGTCACTTTCAGTGGCATGTGCTGTTTGGGATACTTCCTATAGAGAGTTAAGTTGATAAAAAAAATACATATATATTCAAACTATGTATGTAAAGAGAATTGATCCTTGAGAAGTAAGAATCAGTGAATTTCAGTGGAAAAAGCACATTCTCCTCTTATTTTGTTTTTCCTTTATTCATAGCTTATGGTATGGAACTCTTGCAGCTAGTCATTCTTTCTTTGAACTTTATGAGAAAAGGGGAAGGGAATTTCTCTTTCCTCTGAATGCATTACTTTCTTTAGGTGAATCTGATTTTGGATCTCACAGCTCTAGTCCTCTGATGTACTTTTTTCTCTGAGTATAGGTGAATAATAGTTAACCTTAAGTGAACACTTTATGAGTGCAGAAGTCAGAAACTTCTGTATTGTTGCCCAGTATAATATTATTTCTGAAATAATTTCTTAAAGAAAACTATGACAAATCTTGTGATGAGCCAAAGCCATGCCCTCCCTTGACAAAAGACATAAAAGTTAAGTGTGTTGCTCAGACAGTACAGAGAAAAAAACAAGTTGAAATGCTTGCTCAACAATTCCAGAAAGTCTTTCATATTTTAATGTTTAAAATGTCATTCTTCTGAGAAAATATAATGGGAATTATGAGTTAATGTATCATGTATTATATGTTTGTCAATGCCTGCTTATGAGTCTTTTATGTTCTAAATATTTCTTTTATAGCTAAAGAAATAATTACAGAATTCCACTCCTGATCGACTTTGCTCATTAAATACTCCAGAACAATTCTTTCAATTCATTTAAGGGAGTCACTAATAAATGAATCAGACATAATTAGTGTGTGTATACATATGCATGCATGTATGTATGTCATATATGCATGTGCATATATACTTAATTGTATTATGCATATGTACATATGTGTGCATATATACAAGTGTATACATTGTGTTTATATGTGTATGCAAACACATTATTTAGAAACACATTAGATGTGTGTGTATATATGTATATTATATATGTGTGTATGTACAGAAATGGATAAATAGATAAACACAAAGAGAGGGACACACACAATGAGACAGAAAGAGAGAGAGACATATGGTGCTCTCTAGAGTAGGAATGACTCAAGGTGAGAAAAGCCCAAATCCCCTCTATAAGCCAGGTTGTCTAAGAGGGGGGGAGGAGGTCCATTTGTGAGAGTAATCTCTAATGCCATGATAGCAAGTTTTTACAGATTAATAGGTTATTTATGACAAATTTATTATTTAAAACAAAAAGTTATTTATGCTAGTTTTGAAGAAATTATAATTAAGTCCTATCATCCACATTAGGGCAGTTAAAATTAAATTACATTTTATAAAGTATCTTCTTAAAACATCTCCATCTTTGGAGATAAAAGGGTATTTCCAAATTTATTTTGGATATAATGAAAAGTTCTTGTTTCAACATGAGATATGAAATTTTTTTTTTGTTTTCCAACCTGAAAAATTCTATACCCACTATGGAGCAAGCACACTTAGCAAGTCTCATTTAAATAAAGGATCTGCCATATGGACATTTTAATGTGAAGAAATTCTGGAATTAATTACAGAATTGAAAAACTGCAAAGCATGAAAATGTATTTTTGTTCAGGAGTTCTTTCTTTGAGTCAAAGTGAATGGCAATTTTCATCCTCCAAATAAAATATATAGATGTAGAATATAAATTATCAATTTCTTGCTGCTACATACTTAAACTCTGGGATTCCTTTTTCACCTTCACCTTCTCCCTATCCCCCAAACCCTGTGGGATATATCCCTCTGCCTTTCTTTTTTGTTTTTTGTTTTTTTTTTCTTATATTATTTCAAAAGTATTAATGACATTTATTTTAACATCATTTTCATTTCCAAATAAATAGCTACTCTCTTCACTGTTCAATGGGTAATTTTTTCCACAATGAATAAATATATGTGTTTTTGTGTACACATATGTACAGAGACAGAGACTGAAAGAGAATTAAAGAGACCAAGAGAGACACAGATGAAGCAGAGAAAAAAGCATTTCAGAGAATCAGAGAAATCAATTAGCACTCCAACTCAATCTGCAAGTATCTATGCATGTGCATGTCTCAGTAATTTTCAATCATTCCCTATCTATAAGATTGTTCATACTGCCTATAAATCTATACATGTTAACCAAATTAAAACAAACAAAACAAAATAAAAAAGTAAGCAAAAACAAACAAACAAAATTTACCCTTTTTCATTATCATATTATATCTCTTCTCTCTTCTATGGCTAACACCCTTGAGAAGACTTTTTAAAATTGATTCCTGTTGACAGGCTAGCTCCCTGAAGGGCCTGGGGGTCAACCAGAGTCAGGATAAATTAAAGTCCTTGGTCTTTAGGGGGAGAAGTGAAGGAGGCAGGCAAACTGCCAAGAGGCTTGAAAAAGATGTATCCTGAATTCTGGAGTTCAGAGTCACCAGCCTTTCTCCTCCTCATCCTGCCATCAAGTTATCTTTGGCCTCTATCCCTCCACATTCCAGTCCTTGCCTAGGATTATCTTAACACCAAACATTCAGCAAGCATCAGCTGTGAGAAGAGCCATTTATCCAAATATATGCTAATAGAGACATTATCTCACAGTCAATAGGTACTTAGCCTTAAGTGTTCAGTTGTCTGATTCAAACATACTTTTTTGGAGTTTCAGTCCTCTACAAGTTCCTCCTCTTCCCATCCTTTCACTTTTTTCTAAGTTTATATAGACTAGTTGTAGATCTTTTCATTTAAATAAAATTGTTCTCTTCAAAGCCATTCATAATATTATAATATACATAATTAAAGTTCCTTTCTCAATGTTAATTCTTTTTGACCTCTCTGAAGAGTTTGATAAGCTTAATCACATTTTTTTCCTTCACATTCTTTTCTCTTTGAAATGGATATCTGGGAAATAACTCAAATCCAACTTGTTTAAAACTAAACTTCATAGTTCCCCCTTGCTCTCAAACTACTCTTTCTTTTTAACTTCTCTATTGCTGTTGAGGTTTTAACCATTCTTCAAGTAACACAGAGAAGTTGAAAAATCTAGGGAAGTTTAATTTTATAATATCTCTCCTGTATCTTTTTTTTCTCCTGATACTGCTACTGGAATCCAGGCTTTCATCACCTAATTTCTAGTGTTGCTGGAACAATCTATCTGATTTCTTTGCCTCCAGTTTCTCACCTTCCATTCTGTTATCAAAGTGTTTTTTCCCCAAAAAAGTTCTGATCTCGCAATACCAATTCCTCTTTCCTTACACTTATGCTATTTGATATACTCCTATAACTCTCAATGACCTACAGGATCAAAAGTAAAACACTCTATTTGGCTTTTAATACCCTATTTAATTTCTCCTGTTGTTCTTTTAGAGTCCTTTTACACTTTTTCCCTTTCATGTACTCTATAATGTAGGGACACTGACCTCTTTATTGTTCTTCACATAAGATATTCTACCTCCTGTCTCTAGATATTATCACTGTCTGCCTCCCCAGATGTAGAAGACCACAGCTATTGGGGAACTCTAAGAAAAGTATACTTGAAGCAAAGATACTTATGACAGGGTTTTTACTCAGTGTGACTGATGAGATAGTGGTTCTCTAGTACACATATACTTAGTACTTAGTGTGATATGGTGATGCAATGGTTCTACAGTAGGCACATGTTCAGGATGCTGTAAAGATGCAATTGTACTAAGGTATTTAAGGGCTGAGAGGACTAGAGAGAGACTGTGAGTGAGTGTGTGCTTCAGCTTAATCTCCGACTCAGAGACTCAGACACAGACACAGACACAGAGAAGACTTCAGACTCCAGACTCCAGACTCTATCCCTGACCATCCTCATGGTGACCCTCCTGCTAAGACCAAGGCCCTGCTGGAGATCCTCCAGAAAGCTATCCCAGACATTACATTTTGGTGCCCAAAGTGGGGTGGGAGATGAAGAGGACCGCAAATATTGGTGAACTCTGAGAAAAGTATACTTGAAGCAAGGATACTTATAGTGGGGTGTTTATTCAGTGTGATTGATGAGATAATAGTTTTCTAGGGTTACCTGTAGCAGATATTGAGGAAGTATACTTTTCTCAGAGTTCCCCAATATTTGTGGTCCTCTAACATCCCCATCCTTTGAATTATCTCTCATATCATATTTACCTGCCAGATCCTGTTTATTTCAAATCTCAGATTAAAATCTGAGACTCCACAAGAAGTCCATTCTCATACCTGTTAAGATTCACATCTTATTTGTAATTATCTCCAATTTATCATGCCAGTATCTTCTTTGTATATTGTTATTTGAATGTTTTCTCCCTCACTAAATTCACCATTAAATTTTTAGGCAGTCAATCAATTCATGTTTCCTGAACTTGATTTATTTATCAGAATGATAGAGTTCTTCTAGTAATAAATAAACATGTTTTTTTTTAAACAATTCATTATTACTTCCCCTATCTGCTCTTTATTATTCCCCTTCATTATTGTCTTCACCATTTTGTCAGAAAAGGGGTATGTTATGAAATTTCAGAATTGTTTTGATTTCTATTCTCTTATTACCAATAATTTAGAGCATTACAATAAAGAGTTGTTAATTTTTGATTCTTATTTTGAGAAATATTTGCTTATCACCTCTCTGGTTCACCCCAGATACAGATTCATGTTCTTAACACTTATTGTTTGAGAAATAGTCCTTGTATTTAGGCATTTGTATTATTTCCTTGCACAACCTAGAAACTTATTAAATATATTTGGTGGAATTTCCTCCCTTTCTTTTTGGTTCTTTATCTTATACTACACAAATTGATTGTTTGGGATAAAATATTTCCATATTTCTGTAATTTAACTAGCTATTGTTATCATTTTAATCTCTACCATACCTTGTTTAGTAAATAATTCTTCCCCTAATCATATTTTTAAAGACATTATCTCATTCTCATCTAATATTGTATGTCATATTCATGTTACATACATATTTTAAATGGTTAAAACTGGTAACAATTTTTGGTTAGTGACCGATTTTTGACAAACTGCAATATTTTCATGACAGTTGTCAAATTAGGCATAATTTCCCAAGTAATTTATATTTCCATGTTTTTTGAACAATTGATTATTAACTTTATCAACTTATTTATTTCAACATTTTTACCTACCAATTTTTAAATAACTTCTGTTTTATTGAATAATTTGAGATTTATAAACATCATTCCTCTACATTCCTTTTTAAAATATAATTTTCCTTGAGATTTTTAAAACTTTTCTGTTCCATCAAGTAAAGTCAATGAATATTTGTTAAGCATCTAAAACATATTATGATCTGGAATCAAGAAGACTCATCTTCCTGAATTCAAATGTGGCCTCACACTGAATATCTATGTGACCCTGGACAACTCAACTATGTTTGCTCAATTTCATCAGGTGTAAATTGATCTAGAAAAAGAAATGGCAAAAGATTATTATGTTTGCCAAGAAAACCCTACCCAGGTTCACAAAGAGTTGGACCCAACAAAACTTTATGTACTAAGGAATCTGCTAAGCACTCAGTACACAAAGAATCCTCTTTCTGCTCTAAATGTTACTGCTCTCAAGATTACCACAATTTAATGGAGCTAGATAGCTAATATCTCTTTATACTATTACTATTTTGTATAATTCTTTAAAGTACATTCTTTTGGTAATTTGGTTGCTATTGCCATATATTCATTAACAAATTGATTTATGTAAATTTCTTTAAGGTGGATACCATTTCATTTTTTGTCTTTTCCTCCAGCAAACTCTCAAAACCTAATAGGTACTTAATCAATGTGTTTCAATTGATTTAGGAAATATCATTATATTTATTATATTGTTACCCTATACTTATAAGCAATAAGCATCCATCTAGTTAATTAATTATGTAAGGAATGTTTTGTAGTATATATGTTGATATGAATTTAAAAAAAACTTCATTGTTCCCTAGCAAATTGATTTTCAATGTTCATTTTATAATCATTTAAGTAAATTTTCTATTATTTTCTAAATTTTACTGTTATACCAAAATACTTTTGACTTTTTTTATTACATGCTGCTACTTTATCTGAGCAGTAACTTATCTAGATTCTTATCTTCACTGATTGTGGGGTTTTTTTTTTTAGTAAATTACCATACCTCACAATAAGACTTGTTTTGTTGCTTTTACATTTATGCCTTTAATTTTATTTCTCTTATAGCTATTACTAACAGTATATATATGTATCTATGTATGCATGACATAATCAACATACCTATTCTCTCCATTAAGGCAAATCATAGTCCATGAATCCAGTAAAATCTTGTATAAATGTTACTTGTGGCCTTTCATAAATTGTTAGCAAGAGTTATAAAAATGTTTTGAGGGATTCTTAGTTGGTACCTTGCTATTACATTTGTGCTAATAGTATTGGGAAAATACTTATGGGTTATCTCCAACTTTCATTATATAATTATATTTTCTTACTACACATTTCTTTGATAATCTGTCACTACTCACTCTATCACCACTGGTAATATGCTATAGCCTGTATAGGCCTGGTATAAATTTATTCATGGTCCTTTGAAGAACAAAATATTTTGATGTTCACAGATTCTGGTATTCCATGAATTATAAATATAAAGCTTTATTATAAAATATTTCATTTCATTAAACTTTTCAAATAACATTAAAATTTAACATTAATTTTAAATTTTGAATTTTCAGTTCTCTCCTGTCATCTTCTCCTCAATATTTAAGAAGGAAATCAGTATATATCATATACAGGAACTCATTCAAAAACATATTTCCACAATGGCTATCTTACAAAAGCAATCACATATGCTTACACACACAAACTAAATAATAATAAAGTGCAAAAAAAATGCCTCAATCTTCACTCAAAGTTCATCCATTATCCTTCTGGTGATGGACAGCATTTTTCATCATTATCTTTCAGAATTATCTTATTTTGTTACCAGTAGCTTAATCAGTTAGAGTTAATCATCATTATAAATTGTTGATCCTGTTTATAGCAGCATTGCATTTCTATTCACCTCATTTTATCGGTTCAAAAATATTTCAAAAGTTTTCTGAAACCATTCATCTTATTTTTTATAGCATAATAACAATGCATCACAATCATGTACTAAAATTACTTCAGTCATTCTCAAAATTAATGGGCATCCCACCATTTCTAATTCTTTGCTTCACAAAAAGAGGTGTTATAAATATTCTCATACAAATACTGCCTCTCCATTTCTTTAATCACCTTGGAATACAGACATAGTAGTGAGATTGCTAGGTCAAAGGATTTTCAAATTTATAACTGAATGGACATGTTTCAATGTTCTCCAAGAGGAAAGAGAGGTAAAATGAGGTAAATTATGGCACGATAAGAGGCAGGGGATGATATTTACTTTGGTATAGAAATTTGTCTCACCCACTAAAGAAGTAGAAAGGGAAAGGGGGAAGGACATGGAAGGCTAATCCAAGGAAGGTTAAAGTAATGAGAAAGTTGGGGGATTGAAAAAAGGGAGGGTAGATTGAGGGAGGTGGTAGTCAGAAGTAAAGCTCTGATGAGGAGAGAAAGGGCTAAAGGAGAGAGGAAAGTATAATTTGAAAAAATAGGATGGCTGAAAATACACTTAGTAATCTTAACTGTAAATGTGAATGGAATGAACTTTCCCATAAAATGAAAGCAGGTGGAAGACTTGATGAAAAGCCAGAATCCGAGAATATATTCTTTATAAGAAACATATTTGAAGCAGAGAGATATACACAGAGTAAAGGTAAAAGGCTGGAGCAGAATATAATATGTTTCAACTGAAAAAAAGTGGGGGTAGTGATACTCATCACAGATGAAGCAAAAAGAAAAATAGATCTAATTAAAAGATATAAGGAAGGAAACTACTGGATACCATAGAAAATGAAATAATATCAATACTAAAAATAGATGCACCAAATGACATAGCCTCCAAATTCCTAGAGGAGATATAAATCAATTGCAAGAAGAAATTAACAAAAAAAAATTATAGTAATGGGGATCTCAATCTCCCTATATCACAATTAGATAAATCTAATCAGAAAATAAACAATAAAGAAGTTAAGGAGGTTGAATAGAATTTTAGAAAAGATAGTTATGATAGATCTTTGGAGAAATTTGAATATGGTTGAATATGATATGGTCTGTATCATAAAAAAGGTCATAAAAGAAGTAAAAGAATCGACATGTGAAAAAATGTTTGTTGCAGTCTTTTTTGGTATTGGTAAGGAACTGGACATTCAGGGAATAGCCATCAGCTGGCGAATGACTGAATAAGTTATGGTATATGAATTTAATGAAATATTATTGTTCTATAAACAATGATGAAGAGGTTGATTTCAGAAAATGTGAGAATTTATATGAACTGATGCTAAGTGAAGTGATCAGAACCAAGAGATCATTGTAACAACTCTGGTCAAGTTGGCTCTTTTCAACTATGCAGTGATTCAAAGCAATTTCTACAGACTTTTGATGGAAAGTGTCATCCTCATTCAGAGAAAAATAATTATGAAGACTGAATGGAGATCAAAACAGAGTATTTTCAGTTTTTTGTTATTGTTCTTGTTTGCTAATGTTTTTTTCCCCTTTTGATCTGATTTTTCTTGTGAATATAGAAATATGTTTAGAAGAATTGCATATGTTAAGCTTTTATCAGATTGCTTGCTGTCTTGGGGAGTGGGACAGAAATGGATAAAAATTTAGAACACAAGATTTTGCAAAGATCAATATTGAAAACTATCTTCTCAAGTATTTGAAAAATAAAATACTATTTAGAAAAACTTTGGACAGTCCAAAACTCCATCAACAATCCTTCAGTGTTCCTTTACAGCATTTGTAATTTTCTGCACCTCATTTTCTATTTAATCTCTTTCTGAGCAGTTGCCATGTATCCTTAACATTTTTAGCTTGGGATCTCCTAAAAATCCATTGTTGTAGCACTCACCACTTAATCCCACCACTGATGTTGCTTCCTAGTGGACTCATATCATTTTCTTCTCCCATCTAATGGATCTCTTCTCCTAAGTTGTCTTGGTTTAAAAGACTATTTCATCCTAAACTTTTATGTTCTCTATAGTTCCAGAATTCAATATGAGATGTTATGTTTGTAAGAGAATGTTGGAGAGTATGGTTATACTGCTTCCTCTACTTAATCATCTTTGCTTTAATCTCAGAATTCAAAAATACAGTTATAAGAAAATGGAATTCTTTCAAAGGCATGTGTAGATTCATTAAAAGAACTAATGTATATTTTGCCAAATGAAGGCTAGCTATTTTCTGATCTTATGGACCCATTCACTTTTTCCCTCAGTGCCTGTTCAATAGATATTGATGAATGAAATTGCATATTGTGCAAACAAAAGGCATTCTTCATGTACTTATTTTTCTTGTTAAGATAATAATATTCTGTTAAGGGATTTTAAATTTTACATAGGACTTGGTAGAATATTGTCAGTATTTTCTGTAAAAAGAATTATCTAGAAGATGCCATCATCTACAGAGCATGTCTAATACTTTCAAATTTTGTGCATGACATTGGCAGATGCTTTCAATGATTGACTTAATGAATAAAATACTTACTAAGCTCTTGAACTGAGCAACTCATTCTGATAAAAATAGAAAAGTAAGACAGTCCCTGCTCTCCAGGAGCTCACAATTGAATGGGAGAGATAACACATATGGAAGTCAGATGGAAAAGTTTCATGTTCCTTAGGGTATGACTGACAAGCAGATGTTAATGATTTGTCTTTAATGTTATTTTCATTGATAAAATGATACCAGTTTGTGATGTTTGATCATTTGACAATGTCAAGGACTTTTGTAGCAAGAATGTTCTTGTCTTTATTTTTAGTAGCGATGCCTGTAGCACCTGCAGGAGCAGTTGCCAGGCTACATCTCCACAGGGGTTACTTCCCAGGATTATTGAACATAATCACCCTGTTTTATGCCTTATTTGATAATAATAATGAGAGTTGTCATCAGGCAGAGTGTTAATTATTTTTACTATTCAAGATAACTGTCACAAAAGTAAGGTTCTCATTGTGTTGTACATCAATGGTTTTTCCATTACTCACAATAAGTTATGTTTAACAAGTGAATGCTATACCCTTTTTTAGGCCTGATGTTCCTCCAGGAATTATATTGAGCTCATAAATATATTCTGCTTGTTAGCATATATGTCTGTCCATAGATATTTTTGTATTACTTGCCTATATTCATATTATATTCACCCCTCTATTCATTTGCAATCTGACATTTTTATTGCAAATGACAAACTTCTCTTTTTTTGAAGATATATTCAGTTGTAGAATAGACCAACTAAGTATTCTTATGCTTTTCAAAATTTAATATTTATTGACTATTTTTGCTATTTTCCACTGATTAGGGGGAATGATACTCCTGCTATTCTACCAGATGGCTACAGAAATTCTCTATTATGTCCCTTGATTAAAAACAAACAAACAAACCAACAGAAACAAGCCCAGAAATGAATTATATTTCACACAACTTGAAAAGTCAAGCCAAATTAGGTATCAAATGTATATTAAAATGGAGATACCCCAGATGAACTTAAAAAAATAAAATCTGTTCATGTGTGTATATTCTGTCCTCATATGCATTAAGCCAACCATAATTATAATTAAGTAATTAAGAACTAAAGCAAAATTAAAAACAAAATGAAATAATAGAAGCATGGGGTAGAGAATATACAAATTAGAAAAGGAATTTAAAGATCTTCCTTAGTGATAACCTTTGTTCGTTCAATTATTGTTGTGTAAGCTCAGACTCTCTAAGCCTTAGTTCCCTCATCTGCATCATGAGAAAAAGTATACTTTCTCTACTTTCTTAATAAGATTGTGATGATCAGATAGTATGAAAAATGTAAAAAATATTTTAAAATGCCAAATTATCTTATAAATTTTAACTGAAATATAAACATAAATATTCATTAACATGATTATTAATTGCAAGAAATATTTGAACTTTCTCATTAATTCTAAACCTTCTTTATTTAAGTACCCCCTATGCTATGTAAGGCTCTGAGGATACACAGCACTAAAAAATGACACAACTGTCTTCAATGAGCTCACACTCTTAGTAGAAGAAAGTTGCCAATCAGTTTGAAGAAAAACATTTTAAGTAGCTACACTATGTATTAAATTCTAGGCATACAAATCCAAAAGGGAACCAGTTCTTGAATTCAAGGAACATGCATTCTACTATGCATTCAAAGTCAAAATGTGATGAAGATAAAGGAAATGTTGAGGCAAAAGACATATAAGATACATCTTATAAAGAAAGATCACTTTCAACATCAGGATAAGACAGGCTTCATAGATGGAAGTTATTTGAGCTGAACTTTAGAAGAAGAAGACATAATTATGTGGTCATATCAGATCAGGTGGTAATATGCACAAATTCAATAACCTGCAAACTTTAAAGAATTTATTTTCATGGAATCTCAAATATTCTGGTGTCTTTGAAGTATTTTCAGCTTTAATGGAACTTGTTTTTTACAGTGTTTACAATGTTGTCATGGAA
This sequence comes from Sarcophilus harrisii, assembly GCF_902635505.1. Classification (NCBI taxonomy): domain Eukaryota; kingdom Metazoa; phylum Chordata; class Mammalia; order Dasyuromorphia; family Dasyuridae; genus Sarcophilus; species Sarcophilus harrisii. The sequence continues at coordinate 410,512,321 of NC_045426.1, forward strand.
TTTCTCCTTGGTATATATCAATATGGAATGTACAGTATCAGTAGATTCTGAACATTTTCAATACCTACAAGAGTCATTCATTGTCAATTCACAGTCTACCCTTATGATAAGAAGGGCTTTCTTACTGCAGGACTTTTTGAGAAAGCTTGATTTTGTTAGTTTATCAAAGTCCTATGTCTTAATTAGCAACATGTCATCACATAAGGATATATTCATTAGAAACATTATTATTAGGATTACCTATTGAGGACATTTAAATAGTTGATTTGATCTTTAAAGAAAATCTGAGAGCATTAAAGAATGTTGGAGAATTTGAAATGAAGTTATTAAAAATTATTTTGAATTGAGCATTTTTCCATATAAAAGCCCAATACAATGATACATGTAAAACACCCTACCTGAAATTCATTCATTCTGAGTATTGATATAAGAAAAACAAACAAAAAACATTTTATGAGATGGTCACATGATAAATATATAATATGATAATTTATAAACACCAAAAATAAGATATGAATGTTGCCATTTGTTACCTATTTTATCTTCTAAATTGTTGTGTTCTTTTTTTTTTATTATAGCTTTTCATTTACAAAACATATGCATGGGTAATTTTTAAACACTGACCCTTGCAAAACCTTTTATTCCAAATTTTCCCAGGTAGCAAGAAGTCCAGTACATGTTAAATATGTTAAAATATATGTTAAATCCAATATGTGTATATATATTTATATAGTTATCTTGCTGCATAAGAAAAATTGGATCTAGAAAGAAAGAAAGAAAAAAAAACCTGAGAAAGAAAACAAAAATAAAAGCAAACAATAACAGAAAGAGTGGATATGCTATGGATATGTTATGGTCCACACTCATTTTCCATAGTTTTTTCTCTGGTTAGCTGACTCTCTTCATTAATAAACAATTGGAACTGGTTTGAATCATCTCATTGTTGAAGAGAGCCACATCCATCAGAATTGTTCATTGTATAATTTTGTTGTGCTGTATATAATTATTTCCTGGTTCTACTCATTTCACTTAGTATCAGGTCATGTAGGCCTCTCCAAGTCTCTCTCTTTCTCTCTCTCTCTCTCTCTCTCTCTCTCTCTCTCTCTGTCTCTCAATCATCCTGCTGGTCATTTCTTACAAAACAATAATATTCCATAACATTCATATGCCACAATTCATTCAGCCATTCTCCAATTTATGGGAATCCATTCATTTCCCTAGCCACTATAAAAAGGGCCACAACAAACATTTTTGCACATATGGGTCCCTTTCCTTTCTTTAAGATCTTTTTGTTATATAGCCCAGCAGTAACACATCAAAGGGTATTAACAGTTTGATAACTTTTTGAGCATAGTTCCAAATTGCTCTCCAGAATGGTTGGATTCCTTTACAATTCCACCAACAGTGTATGAGTGTTCAAGTTTCTCCACATCCCCTCCAACATTTGCCATTATCTTTTCCTACATTCTTAGCCAATCTGAGAAGTGTGTGCTGGTATCTCAGAGTTGTCTTAATTTGTATTTCTCTGATCAATAATGATTTGGAGCATCTTTTCATATGCCTAGAAATAGCATCAATTTCTTCATCTAAAAATAGTCTGTTCATATCCTTTGGTCACTTATCAATTGGAGAATTGCTTGATTTCTTATACATTTGAGTCAATTCTCTATATATGTTGGAAATGAAGCCCTTACCTGAAACTTTGAGTGTAAAAATGTTTTCCCAGTTTATTGCTTCCCTTCTAATCTTGTCTGCATTAGTTTTGCTTGTACAAAAACTGTTTAACTTAATATAATCAAAATGATCTATTCTGTGATCAATAATCTCTAGCTCTTCTTTGGTCACAAATTCTTTCCTCTTTCACAGGTCTAAGAGGTAAAGTATCCTATGTTCTTCTAATTTATTTATACTCTTATTCATTATGTTTAGATCATGAACCCATTTTGACTTTACCTTGGTATAAGATGTTAAGTGTGGGTCAGTGCCTAGTTTATGCCATACTAGTTTCCTATTTCCTCAGTCGTTTTTGTCAAATAGTGAATTCTTATCCCAAAAGTTGGGGTCTTTATGCTTGTCAAACAATAAATTACCATAGTTATTGACTATTTTGTCCTGTGAAACTAACCTATTCCACTGATTACCTAGTCTATTTCTTAGCCAGTACCAAATGATTTTGATGACTGCTGTTTTATAATATAGTTTCAGATCTGGTACAGCTAGGCCACCTTCTTTCATTTTTTTTTTTCATTAATTCCCTTTTCTTCCAGATGAATTTTGTTGTTATTTTTTCTAGTTCAGTAAAATAGTTTCTTGGGAGTTAGATAAGTATAGCACTAAATAAATAGATTAGTTTAGGGATTTTTGTCATCTTTATTATATTCATTTGAACTATCCAAAAACACTTAATATTTTTCCAGTTGTTTAGATCTGACTTTTTTGTGTGTGGAAAGTGTTTTGTAGTTTTGCTCATAGCATTCCTGACCTTCCCTTGTCAGATAGATTCCCAAATATTTGATACTATTGACTTATTTTAAATGGAATTTCTCTTTGTCTCTCTTGCTATTGGATTTTATTAGTGATAAATGCTGATGATTTATGTGGATTTATTTTGTATCCTGCAAATTTGCTAAAGTTGTAGATTATTTCTAATAGCTTTTTAATAGAATCTCTGGGGCTCTCCAATATACCATCATATCTTTTGCAAAGGATGATAATTTGGTTTCCTCATTACCTACTTTAATTATGTAATCTCTTTCTCATCTCTTATTGCCAAAGCTAGCATTTATAATACAACACTGAATAATAATGGTGAGAGTTGGGCAACCTTGTTTTACTCCCTATCTTATTGGGAATGATTCCAGTTTATCCCCACTACATATGGTGCTTACTGATGGATTTAGATAGATGGTACTGATTATTTTAAGGAAGAGTCCATTTATTCCTATCCTCTCTAGTGTTTTTAATAGGAATGGGTGTTGGATTTTATCAAATACTTTTTCTGAATCTACCGAGATAATCATATATATTTTTCTTAATTTGTTTATTGATATAGTTAATTATTTTAATATTTTTCCTAATATTGAACCAGCCCTGCTTCCTGGTATAAAGCATACTTAGTCTTGGTGTATTATCTGTATCTAATATGCTTCCTGGGGATGATTATCTGTAATCTCTTTGTTAATATTTTCTTTAAGATTTTTGCATCAATATTCATTAGAGAGATTGGTCTATAATTTTCTTTCTCTCTGTCCTACCTGGTTTAGGTATCAGTATCATGTCTGTGTCATAAAAGCAATTTGGTAGGACTCCTTCATTACATTTTTTTTTCAAATAGTTTATAAAGTATTGAAGTTAATTGTTCTTTAAATGTTTGGTGGAATTCACGTGTAAATCCATCTGGTCCTGGGGATTTTTTCTAAGGGAATTGATTAATAGCTTGTTCTATTTCTTTTTCTAAAATAGAACTATTTAAGTAATTTATTAACTCTTCTGTTAATCTAGGCAACCTATATTTTTGTAGATATTCCTCCATTTCACTTAGGTTATCAAATTTATTAGAATAAAGTTGGGCAAAGTAACTCCTCATTATTGCTCTAATTTTCTCTTTATTGTTGGTCAGTTCTCTCTTTTCATTTTTGAGACTAACAATTTTATTTTCCTCTTTCCTTTTTCTAATAAAATTAGCTAAAGGTTTATTTATTTTGTTGGTTTTTTATAAAACCAACTCTTACTTTTATTTATTAATTCAATAGTTTTTTTTTTTTACTTTCAATTTTATTAATCTCTCCCTTTATTTTTAGAATTTCAAGTATACCCATATTTGATTGGGTGTTTTTAATTTACTTGAATGTAATTTTTATTGCATCATGATCTGAAAAGGATTCATTTACTATTTCTGCCTTTGTGCATTTGGAATTGAGGTCTTTATTTCCTAATATATGATCAATTTTTGTTCCATGAACTGCTGAGATGAAAATCCTTTTTGCCTCCTTTCAATTTTCTCCAAAGATCTAAATTTTCCAGTGTTCTATTTACCTCTTTCACTTCTTTGTAACTTATTTTGTGGTTTGATTTATCTAGTTCTGAGAGTGCAAGGTTGAAATCTCCCACTCTTATAGTTTTGCTGTCTATTTCTTCTTGTAGGTCTCTTAACTTCTCCTTTAGGATTTTAGATGCTATACCACTTGGTGCATGTATGTTTTGTATTGATATTGCTTCATTATCTATGCTGCCCTGTAGCAAGATACAGGTTCCTTGCTTATCTCTTAATTAGATCAATTTTTGCTTTTGCTTGATCTGAAATCAGGATGGCTACTCCTGCTTTTTTGACTTCAACTGAAGCATATTAGATTCTGCTTCAGCTTTTTACCTTTACTCTCTATGCATCACTCTGCTTTAAATGTGTTTCCTGTAAACATATCGTAGGATTCTGGCTGCTATCCTATTGTAGAAGTCTGCTATCCACCTCAGCTTTATGGGAGAGTTCAACCCATTCATGGTTAAAACTAATTCTGTATTTCCTGCCATCTTATTATCCCCAAATTATACTTTTCTCTTTCATTTACCCCTTATCCACCTCCCCAGTATTTAACTTATGGGCACCACTTACCTCAAGCAGCTCTCCCCTTTAGACTATCTTCCCCTTTATGGTCCCTCCCCCTTACTTATTTCTTTCCCCTACTATTTCTCTTTTCCTTTCTAATTAGTCTGACTCTTCCCTTTTCATTTTTCCATTCCTACTTTTCAATAATGTGAGAGAAGATTCTCTGTAAACCAAATATGCCTAATATTTCCTCTTTGAATCAAATCTGATTAGAGTAAGATTCACACTATGTTCATCTCCCTCCCTTCTTTTCCTCAAATACAATAGATTTCCTTTGCCTCTTTGTGAGATGTAAGTTCCCTCTTTTTACCTCCATTTTCCCTTTTTTCTGGTACCATCCCTATTCCTCCTCTAGTTCCTTTTTTATAATAAAACAATAAAATCAAAATGTACATGCACTCTCTATGTATACCTATAACAGAAATACAGTTCTCAAGAGTTCTTTTTATCTTTTTATCCTTCTCATGAGTCCTATATTTGAAAGTCAAAATTTTTTTAACTTTGGTTTTTTCATCAGAAACAAATGGAATTCACCTATTTCACTGAATGTCCATCTTCTTCCCTGGAAGAAAATGCTCAGTTTAGCTGGGTAGTTTATTCTTGGTTGCATACCAAGTTCCTTTGCTTTTCAGAATATTAGTTTCCAAGCCCTTCAATCCTTTAATGTGGAAGCTGATCCTTATTGTGGCTCTTTGGTATTTTTTTTTCTGGCTGCTTGTAATATTTTTTCCTTGGTGTGATAGTTCTGAAATTTAACCACAATATTCTTTGCAATTTTAATTTTGGTGTCTTTTGCAGGAAGTGTTCAATGAATTCTTTTAATATCTATTTTACTTTCTTTTTCTATGACATCTGGGCAGTTCTCTTTAATGATTTCCTGAAAAATAATGTCTATGCTCTTTTTTTTTTCCATCATGGTTTTCAGGGAGTCCAATAATCCTTAGATTATCTTTCCTAGATCTGTTTTCCAGGTGTGTTTTTTCCCAAGTACATAGTCAACATTTTTTTCCCTATTTTTTTTTCATTTTTTTTGGGGGGGGGGGTTTGCCTGACTGATTCTTTATGTCTGAGGGAGTCATTTATTTCCATTTATTCAGTTGTGATTGAATGATGGAATTGGAAAGAGTCAATTTCAAGACTAGCCTCTAGAACAAACTGGTTCTAATTTTGAATTATATATTATCTCAGTGTTCTAAGGTAACTCTTTAAAAATACAAATTACATTGGTTGAGAATTTATTCACTAAGAGTTTGCCCTCCAATGAAATCATGGGTTGGGTAAAAATAATACTTCCATATGTATAGATTGACATTATCTAATATTTTCTTAGGATTGATCTGAAAGAATCAATTATATTGTAAATTTTCAGTGATATATCTTATAATCCACATCTTGGTTTTTGCTGCTGCTTCTCAAATAGAAACTGCTATTTTTCTCTGTGAATTCTAATATTCAAATTTATTTATGAAAAAGAATTTATTGCTTGAATGTAAAATAATATCTCAGGAATGTGGCAAAAACTTGAATATTATATGCTATTACCATCATAGAGTGAAAAATATATTTCTGTTTTTTCTTATTAAAATTGAGTGAAATCCAGGGGAATGATCTTAAGTCATACTCATGAAAAGTATTTTCCTCTACTTACTTTGTTATGTTCCTCCTTTATTGATAAAACTTATATTTTGCTCAAAGATATTTTACTTGGCATGCATATTTTGTAATACTTTATAATCCTTTGTTGTCTTCTCCTTTTCCCTCCCCCGTCTTTTCTAATCTTTATCCTTCTTCATCTCTTTATTGCATTTTCACTATTGGCTACATTGTCCTTGTGAATAAATTCTCATCTTTATAATGCTATATTTCCTGGTTATATTCCAGCATGTCTAATCATGCTTCAGTCTCCTTCCCTGGCTCCTCATCTATATCATGTCTCCAACTTTGGATACTCTCCAATATTTTGGACTCAGTTTTTTTTTTAATTTTTTTTTCAATGAGTTTTTTGAGTTACCACAGAAGTTCCTGATATTTAACAATTATCCCTATTTAGATGTATAGTTGACTATTATAAAATTTGCAGTCTGTTTTCCAAAATTCTTATTCATCTAAAGCTCTACTCTATAAAATCATCAATCATAGCTCAATTACCAAATGAAGTAGCCTTTTGTCAATTTTTATTCTTGACTGTTATGGAATATTTGCCTCTCTTTTCACCCATTGCCTCTCTCTCTCTCTCCCCCTCTCCCTTATTCTTTCCCTCTTTCCCTCTTTTCTTACTTTCTCTCTCCCTCCTTCTCCCTCTCTTTTTGTATCTGTCAATCTGTCTCTCTCTCTTTTATCTTCTATCCTTTCCTCTTCTTTCCTCACACTGCATTCACATATACAGTTCAATAAACATTTATTAAATACATTCTAAGTTTTAGGCACATTATTCAATGCTGAGGCTACAAAGACAAATAAAAAAAGAAAGACGTTTCTTTCCTTCAAGGAATTTACAATCTAATGGGGAAGAATAACACACAGAAGGAAGCTGGGAAAAATAATGAGGGTGTGGAAAAGTAGAGAATGAGCTAAAACAAACAAACAACATGACTAGTGAGAAATTGGAAAACTTTGCCTGGACCCTATGGTTTTGCCCTCCAATAATAGGATCCTTTCAGAGGATGAAAGGACACTATGAATAGCTAAATCCCTGGGCTAACACAGTCTTTTGTGATATTGAAATTCCCAAAGAATGAATTGTTACCTAGGACAAATTGTATACATTTTGGTTAGTTTCATCAATTGCAAGTGAGAGGTAAAATTAGCATCTACCTCCTTGGGTTGTTGTGAGAATTAAGGGAGATAATATCATACACACATATGTCCATATATATTCTTATCTTTTCATATAATAGAGAGTCAGAAACAGGGAAAAAGTGAAATGTTGGGGTAAAACCTATATGTAATTATACATTTTCTACATAACTAAAATAATATGTATTTGTTATTACTTGGTGAAAAAAGAATTGGTACAAACATTTAGTACAAAAAAAGAAGTAGTACAAAAGAAAAAAAAAAGTCTATTCATCCTTGCTAGATCAGCCTACTAGAGCTATCATACTCCAAACAAAACTGTAAGATTTGGCTATACCTCCTTTAAAACTATAATATTTTGAACTGCCATGTGGTACATGTAACTCCCTGAATAGTTTTGTCATTGTCACCCAGGAGTTATCTTTAGCATCCAATTGCAAGACATCACCTTCAGGACTGAGTTTTTAGAAGACAAGGCAAAAACATTAAATAAATGCTCTCTCCAACTCAGGACTTCTGGGCAGTGTGGGTACAAGATGGATGATCCACAGCAGGATGCCTAAGCTGCTGCTATGTTCTGAGATTGAGTGAGTGGGGTGACCATAAGTACAGAAAAACAAAAGCATGCTCTGAGGACATTCTCAAACCTAACCTTGAGCAATATAGCATAGCTGTCAAATTTGGAGAAGCAAGAGAAGCCACAGTGATCATGGAAAAAGTCAATCCTGGCAACCTTCAGGACACTATAATTGCAGCAGTAAATCATAATGTTAAAACCTCAATTCATCAGAACCTGGTCTCGTGGCTGTCATTAGACAAGGTAAAAGGGGAAAGGGAGCTGTTTTGTGAGAAAAGGTGACATATCATGGGTGATGTGATGAGCAACAAATTATAATAAATTCTTGAAGCCAAAGAAATATAGCTATTAGAAATGGAAAGAATTTTAGAAATAAGCTAGTCCAGAATCTATGTTTTAGAGGAGAGGAAACTGAAACTTGGAAATAGGACACTACACAGAAAGGAAGGAAGGAAAGAAAGAAGGAAGGAAAAGGAAGGAAACAAGGAAGGAAGCAAGAGAAGACAAGATGAATGGAAGGAAGGAAAGGAAGGGAGAGAGAGAAGAGAGAAGAAAGAAAGAGAGGAAACAAGTATTTATTGCACTCCTACATGTGTCAATCACTGTGGTAAGGTTTTTTACAAATATAATTTCAATTCATCCTCACAACTCTGGGATGTACATGACAATGTTATCCTCTTTTTATAATTCAGAAAATTGAGGGAGACAAAGGTTAAATGATTTGCTACATAATTAGTGAGTGAGGCTAGATTTGTGTGAATCTGTGAGAGCAACATGCGATTGCTCATGAGAAAATACACACATGCACACACATATATATATGTGTGCCCATATATAGTATGTGATATTTATATTATTTTTTTTAATTTTTTCCCTACCTAGAATAATAACTAATTGTAATTATCTGTGTTTATGCCAAGGCTAGTTGCTTAGGAGAGAATAATACCAGCATCTATTTTAAAGGAGTAAAAAAAAAAAAAAAAAAAAAAAAAAAAAACTTAAAAAATTCAATGAAATAGAAAAAAATTAAAATTGTCAGGTGAACAGCAGAACATTCAGAAGAATTCAGAATAGGTTACAAAAATTTCTATTTCAAAAGGGTATATATCCTATACATTATTCAAAACTGCCTAACTTTTCTTTCCTTCCTTGTAGATTTAATTTTGTTTTCTGATTTGCACTTTTGACTTTATTATTTTTTTCCTTTCTTCTCTCTTACCTCTTCAAGCAAAGTATAGTTAAGCATGAATATATTCATGTATATATACACATATATGCATCTATATTCATATATACATGAATATATACAATTGTCTTTTTTCAAACCCTGCTATCTTTTCTGTTTTACTTCTATATGGTAATTTGCTTTGCTATTACTTAATACTTAATACTTTTCTCTGACCCAAAGAATCCCTCCAGTATCCTCTCTTCCAATTTTCCCCTCCCTCTATATGTCTTTTCTATTAACATACACATCATATCCCACTTCCATTAATCTATACAACCTTTTCCCTTCTCTACCTTGCAATCATTGTATTTCCTTTCCCTCTTATTTCTTTATACTCTTCTAGATACACACACAGAGATATGTCCACACACAGATATAGATATACACATATGTGTGTGCAGGGGTATGTGTGTGTGTGTGTGTGTGTGTGTGTGCGGTTTGTGTGTAGGTGTATCCTGTTCCTGCTTTAATATTATTCTCTGGGGTAGAAGTGGAATTTTTTGTTCTTTGTTTTTGCTTCAATATCATCCTCTGAAGATGAATTCTGGTTTTCTTTATTCCCATATTAACTTTCCAGAATTGAGTTTTTTCTCATTTTCCTGCTCATTTTTAAAATGGGACATTGTTAGTGTAATTACCTCTAATTCTAGTGTGTGTGGTGTGTGTGTGTGTGTGTGTGTGTGTGTGTGTTTGTGTGTGTGTGTGTGTGATGGTGCCTCTGACTTCAGAGCTTCAATTACTCCCTCTAGCCTGGAATCTAAAACCAAGTATTCCATCATACTGTAAATATCTGCAGCCAATAGCTTTCCTCTCTCACTGCTTCTTCAGTCACAAAACATGTGCTGGGTTTTTATTATCCAAGGTAGCATCTCAGCAGAACAGCTGGGTTTAGTGTTCCTTTTTAGCATAGGTTCCCTCAATATTCTAGAAGTCAGACCCCTGACTCCCCACACAACACAGGAGATGAAAAATTCTATGGTTATGACTGATGCTGCCTCCAAACCCAGTTAATCCCAAGGGTCTCAGCTTGCTGTTTCAGTGGCAGTAGCCTGCAGTTGCTCACAGTTTATACTAACTAATTCTATGTCCAAGGGTCTTTCTCAAGTTGTCTCAGGTAGACACCTGTTCAGCCCCAAATCTTATTTGTTTTTCATCATTTATGTTTACCCTGAGGGGCAATTTATTGTGTTTGTGGAGAAAATCTGTAGAGCTTGGAATTTTCTGGCCTATTCAGTCATATTCCCAGAATTCTCTTAAAGGATTGTTTAAGGAAAATATCTTGAAAAACTTAAAGTATTCTGTTCTATGAAATAAGACAAATTCAGGGAAGAGGAAAATATTTTCTTAAGAGGGCAAATTTGATTCTGAATAGGTAAAACAAAAAATTGATATCTTCATGAAAAGATAGTCTCTACTGCCCTACTGAAAGCAATCAAGCAGAAGGCTCCACTTTGAAGATTAAAGAAAGTTTGATACATCTGAAATTTATCTGTTTATCAAAGTTGAAATTCATAACTAACAGACTGAACATATGAAACACAGATTTAGAATGTTTGTGTGAAACTAGAACAGGGTCATGATTAGTAGTGCCACTTTGTGTTAAATTGTACACTCATGCTATATCATAAAATTAGCTTCACAACTCAGAAAGGAGCTGCTTATAAATTATAATTATAAATACTTATAAAATATAAGTACCAAATCTGAAGCAGTCTTTTTGCCTACAATAAAATCCTCATTGTTTTTCTCAACATTCTTACTTTTTGATTATCCTTCTAAGTATCATTACTTTTACATCAGTAAGCACGTTGATTCATTAGTCAATTTCAGACTACTCTCATCCTTATTTGTATTCATTTTTCCATTGGGAAAGAGAGAGAATCACAGTTTGAGACCCTTGCTGGGCTATTTAGGGTAGTGCAACAAAAGACTATTCCCATCAAGAAATATGCTTCTAGCTCTAATGTCATTAAATAGTTTTTATGCAAATATGTCATTAGGTAAAATAATTTGTAAGGAATCATTAGTATCATAGGAACAATGATATAAATGAATGATTGCTTAGATGATTCTTAAAAGAGGTCACTTTTTGTTCTTGGTTTTTTTTTGGGGGGAGGGAGGTATTTATTTTAATTATCTGCATCATAATTACAGAACTCTGCAGGTATTAAATGTTTAATAGGCAAAAATTATTTAGCTTAAGTGATTTTGGTAGGGAAGAATAATATTAGGGATATAAACAAACATAGATACATTCATGTGTATATATAGACATATGCATAGATATAGGTATATGAAGACATCTATATCATATATACATATATGTGTATGTATGTATATAAATAGACATATATGCGTATATATATATATATATCTACATTGAATCTAAATATCTATATCTATCTATTCTATTGTTGAGGTCATAGAGTAATTAAAATATTCTCTTTAAGTCAGAATATTTGGAATTTGGTAGCTAGTCTGGCAGTGATATGTCTTCTAATAAGAGAAGATTGTCAGAACGTTTCTAAAAAACCTAAAGTTCAGAATGTAGAGTCAAGAGAATTGCCTTTAAACTCCCATTGCCTTAGAAATCTAAGAAATAAATGATATTGGCTAATATTAGCTAATATTTTGAAACTGTGTAAGAAAGAAGTGACATTTTCTAACATAAACTGTTTTGAAACTTAGAAGCTATTTTGGTAATAGTAATAGTGATTTAAAATGATTTAGAATGTACCTGTCCCTTAATAAAAACATATCATTTTATATCTAAATAACATAATACTTTTCCTCATGGAGAAGAATTGGGGACAAGAAGTCTCAAACACACACACACAAACACACACACAAAGTAACTTATCAGCAAAAAGTTTTCCTTCCAACAACAAAAAGGATACACTTGTACTGTAATTACATTTTATACCTACATATGTTTGTATGTATGTATGTGTGCACATACATATATTTACATGTTTGTATGTATATATATATATATATATATATATATATATATATATATACATATATGCACATTACATATATATTAAAAAATGAATGCCAATTGTCTAAAAATTAGAATCAGTCCTTTCTCTTCACTTTGGCACTGGACCCCTAACAGAAGTAGAGATAGAATTTTTAAATTTATTTTTATGATAAAAATAATCAAATAATAAAGGACTAAAAGGAAACAATACAGCAATAGGTAATGTGATTTCTAAGTAGAGGACAGATTATAGACTTTCCAAGCTGGGAGAAGAAAAGGTATGGTTGCAAATTCCTAAATTTTTTTTTTTTTTTTGAGGGGGAAGTATACCATTCCCTCAGGCCTGTGATCAATCAAAGAAACATGCAATTGACAACTTATTAGTTACTAAAAGGTCAGTTTTCAGATGAGATACTTAAGATGTATAACTGTTGAACAAAACAACCAACAAGTTTGGGTGTAATGTTTGGGCTAGCTTTCTGGAGGTCCTCTGAAAGGGCCTTGGTCTCAGTAGGATAGACACCACAAAAATGGACAAGAATGGAGTCCAAATTCTTTATTGTCTCTCACACAGTCTGTGTCTGTCATAATCTGACCCAGTCTCAATCTGACCAAGTCTCCTCCAGCAGTCTGATAGTCTGCCAGTCTCAACCAGTCTCCCCCTCAGTCTGACTTTGTTCCCAGTTTAGATACACTATTACAATTGCATCATTACAATGTACTGAGTATGTGTGAACTAAAGAACCATTACATCACCATGCTAAGTACTAAGTATATGTATACTAGAGAACCATCATCTCATCAGTTCCACTGAATTAACATCTTGTTTCAAGTATACTTCTTTCAAGTATACTTTTCCAAAGTTTAGCCCTCTATGGATATGGATATGGATATGGATAATTCCAAATATTAATTCATGTTATTTGTTACATCACTATTAGTCTGTGTTATATTACTATGTGCTTGTGTAATACCTCCCATGCTGATGGATTTATGTATTCCTGTTTCAAGACCCTTCATCCCAGAGGAAGCATGCTAACAATGTCTGGTTTGGTGTTCTCATCTTTCTGAGAAGTCAGGGAGGGCGCAAGCACCTGTGTCCTAAAACAAAAGAAAGTGGGAGATGTAGAGGGCCAAACTTGGAGAAGTATACATGAAAGAAGTATACTTGAAACAAGGTGTTCACTCAGTGGAACTGAGGAGATGATGTTTCTCTAGTACACATATACTTAGTACTTAGCATGGTGATGTAATGGTTCTCTAGTTCACACATACTCAGTATACTGTAATGATGTAATTGTAATAGTGTATCTAAACTGGGAACAAAGTCAGACAGGGGGAGACTGGTTGAGACTGGCAGACTATCAGACTGCTGGAGGAGACTTGGTCAGACTATGACAGACACAGACTGTGTAAGAGACAATAAAGACTTTGGACTCCATTCTTGTCCATTCTTGTAGTGTCTATCCTGCTGAGACCAAGGCCCTTCCAGAAGACCTCCAGAAAACTAGATAGAACAATACATCTGAGTTACTAGTTAGTATATGTTAGTTAAGGGTCTCTAAATGATAAACAGAAGTGGTACAACTTCCTAGTCCCTCATGGTTAGGTAGCATGAAGTGTGTGTGTGGGTGTTTTCTCCCAATTCCTATGAATGAATAAATTTTTCTTATAGGACAGACTAGATTCACAATAGAATAGGGGAAAAACTGAGCTCAATCCACTCAAGGTGGAATCACTATGGTTAACTCAATTACTCAATTTTCTCAGTTGTCACAGAGGGAATATCTGACCTCTGCATTAAAAAAAATTATAAAGTCTGTCAGAATTTGTTGTTGCTGTTGTTCTTGGGTGACTTTTCAATGCTAGATAGGTTATAGACAATCAACAATATGTATTTAAAGTTGAATTCTTAGAAAGTGGCTATTTTATCCATGTACTCATCAATTACTTTGTGTATGTGTTTGGGGAAGGTAGGGAATGCAGAATGATTCTGCTGCTCAATTGGAAAACATTGTCTTCTGTTGTTATTCCTTAAGTCTCATGTCCTTTACCCTTATAACAGGAAAAGAGTGTATTCCCTTTTTCTATCTACCACCCAAGGGATTATAAAAACCAAGAATCAAATAATATGAGGATAAATTATAGATAGATAGAGACAGTGAGATTGAGAAGAGAGAAATAAATTGCTATTTAATTTACAAGATATTAAAGCCATGATTATTATTTCATTCAACATATGCATAATATTTTTAAAAATTACTTGGGGAAAGATAAACAACAATGGGATGAATCTTGCTCCAGTCTCTGGATAAACTTGATATGGTTTTCTCACTCTAGGTTAGAGAGATTCTTTTTTTTTGGAAATCAGAATTAAGTTATAGATAACTTCATTTTTTTCATATTTTATCAAGCATCCAGGTATACAAATATATTTGTTATTGCTCTTGTCCACCACTGGTTTGTGGTCATTTTTGTCTTATCCATTTTAGACTTAAAATAGTACAATTTGGCTCATACTCTGGATGGTTTATTCTAGGATATATATCTTATTCACAGTTGGTAAGGAAAGCATGAAGAACTAAGTAAGTAGTCTTTAAGGATATACAAAGAAGGTTCTCTATCAATCTGATGGAATGATAGGGTAATTGTGGGGTGATCATCTGTGAATAATTTTGTTATTCTCAGCAATACAATGGTCCAAGACTACTCAGAAGGACTTATGATAAAAAATGCTATCCAAGCCCAGAGAAAGAACTGATTATGTCTGAATACAGATATACTTCTTTACTCTATTTTTCTTGAAGCTTTATTTATTTCTTTATTTTTTAGAAGGGAATTATGTTTTCTTTTGCAACATGGCTTTTATAGAAATTTTTCATATCTCAGAAAAGTACTAGCTTGTAGAAAGAACTCAACTCCTAAGAAATAATTGTTCTTTGCCTTTGCCATCACTCTTTTTCCACAATGAAAAGATTTTGGTGGGGGATGTTACTCTTTCTGAGAACCTGCTTTTCCTAGCCCTATCACTTAACTTCAGCAGTGGCTTATTGTAGTGGTGCTACTTTCTTAGTAAAGTAAACCTCACTCAGCAGAAGGCATGTCCATATAATGTAGCTGGAGCCGAGTTGACTAGAGCTGAGTTGATTGAAGTTGAGCTTCAGAAAGGAATTATCCAGAGAACCCAGAGGAGGGGAATGCAGGGTAGAGAAATTGCACTGGTTATGTGGGTGTGTGGAGTGTGGGTAGATGTATGAAGATACCATAAAAAAAGAAAGGCCTATCAAGACCTCACTGGGGCAAAGATTAATGGCCATATGTGTTCCCATTTCTGTTTCTTTCTTTTGTTGCACATTACAGAGTATGTCTAATTAAGAATAATTATTCCCGAAGAATAAATTTATAAGAGTAAGACTATAGACAGTAATCTGGAGGATATAATATATCGAGGTTTCTATGTAGTCTTGTAATGGTATTCTTTTGTGAAGTATAGTCAATTCCAGCGATGGAATATTTTCTACCATTCAGCTATGTCCTATTATTATGCTTCAGCTTTGGGATAGATTTACATTACTGTTTTGATCTGGACCTTTGATTTTATGAAGGTAGTGAATTCTCAATTAGATATCTCCCTTCACTAATAGAGATCAAATCATTTTACTCATAGTATTACAGCAGCCTGACATATATGCAGTGTGCTGAGTACAAGGTCTAACAGCTAAAAGAATTAAAATATGTTTTTTTCTTATTCTCATGTTGATGTATATATGCTATTATCACTTCTCATATCAGATCCTTATTGTTTCCCTCATTTGCTAGGGCATCCCCAAGAAAAATGATTGACACATAAGTGTTTAATAAATTTTCCAATTTCATGAAATTAGTTTTATTCATTTTAAAAATACATGTACATGGTTCTCCCAATAAAATGTAAGTTTTCATTTTTGTTTTTATATTCTCAAGATATGCCATAGTGTCTAGGACTTATTATTCCACCAAATAATCACTGATTAGGCTTTATTTAATATCTAATATGTGCCAGGAATGCTGATAGATTTTGGAATTCAAAGAAAAAAATGGTCCTTATCCTTGAGTATCTTTTAGTGTAAAAAGGAAAAGATCATAGCAAGTCTTTTTGTAGGAAGTAATAATAATAATTTTAATTTATATAGCACCTATTATGTGCTATGTCTTGTGCTAAGTACT
Source organism: Sarcophilus harrisii (assembly GCF_902635505.1). Lineage (NCBI taxonomy): Eukaryota > Metazoa > Chordata > Mammalia > Dasyuromorphia > Dasyuridae > Sarcophilus > Sarcophilus harrisii. The sequence goes on from NC_045426.1 coordinate 410,528,714, forward strand.
TTCCAAATTATCTTATTTGAATCTTATAAAAACCCTGTAAGATAAGTGCTATTATTATTTCCATTTAATAGCTGAGGAAATTGAGGCAGAGAGAAATTAAATATTTGTGAAGTGTCTGAGGCTAAGTATGAATCCTCATTTTCTTGATTCTAGGATCAGGTCTCTATCCATTATACTATTTGGTTTATGTCATACTTGAGTTAAGTCACAATAGAAACTGGGATTCTAAGAATTTGAGGTTTAAAGAGAGTGCATTACAAAGCAAAGGAGACAGTTTGTGATTAGGAAACAAAGTGGGAAATGGATTGTTATACATGAAGAATAGTTTAAAAAAAGTCACATTATCTATACCATAACCCAAATGGAGATGATCAATATCAACTTAACATGGAAAGGTAGACTGGAACTAGATTGGAAAGGTCTCTAAATTGCAAATAAAAGTCTTTATATTTGATTGCAGAATGCTAGAAAGCAACTGGAACTCACTGATCAGGGAAATGACATGGTCAGAAATTTGCATTAGGAAAATTATATTACTAGCTATGTGGATAATGGATTGGAATAAGAAGAGACTCAAGACAGCAAGGGAATTCAGAGGCTGGTTTAAAATTCTGGAAGGAAGTGATAAGCATGATATGAGTAGAGTAAAACTGGCCATTGAAATCATGACCGCTTTGTGGCCAGTCATTAGCAAATGATGCTGAATTTTAGCTGTTTTTTTCCAATTTCTAAAATCATTCACAAATGTGTGGAAATTTTACCACTGAGACTCATAAGTTTAATCCTTCACAAATTAAAGAAAAGTATGAAAATGAAAAGAGTACATTCTAGTTTGTGGCAGCCCTCTTTGTAGTGTCCAGAAACTGGAAACTGAGTAGATGCCCATCAATTGGAGAATGGCTGAATAAATTGTGGTACATGAATATTATGGACTATTATTGTTTGGTAAGAAATGACCAACAGGATGATTTCAGAAAGGCCTGGAGATATTTAAACGAAGTGATGCTGAGTGAAATGAGCAGGACCAGGAGATCATTATATACTTCAGCAACAATATTATATGATGATCAATTCTGATGGACCTGGCCATCTTCAGCAATGAGATGAACCAAATCAGTTCCAACGGAGTAGTAATGAATTGAACCAGCTACATCCAGTGAAAGAACTCTGGGAGAAGACTATGAACCATTGCATAGAATTCTCAATTTCTATATTTTTGCCTGCCTGCATTTTTTATTTCCTTCACAGGCTAATTGTACAATATTTCAGAGTCTGATTCTTTTTGTACAGCAAAATTATGGTTAGGACATGTATACTTATTTTGTATTTAACTTATACTTTAACATATTTAATATGCATTGGTCATTCTACCATCTAGGGGACAGGTGGGGAAAAGGAGGAGAAAAATGGAACAAAAGGTTTGACAATTGTCAGTGCTGTAAAATTACCCATACATATAACTTGTAAATAAAAAGCTATTAAAAATTTTAAAAAAAGAGTACATTCTAGAGATGGTATTCTTTGAATGTAGTTTCAATTAAAAATTACATTATATTCACAAATTCTTTGTTTTTTTTGCTTAAATTTACATAAGCAGAATATTTAATAAAGTTCATTCAAACAAAAAACATTGGGGGAATTTGGTTTTCCAAAGGTTGCTCAACTCTCACCTTAGAAATAGTTAATGCAATGACAGAAGTAAATAAAAGGAATGCTTTCACTAAGACATTTTGATATTTTGTTTTACTTCTTTCCTCTCTACTCTCCTCTGTGCTTTCCTTATAGAAGGATACTAAATATGGGAAAATTTCCTCTGCCAGCACGGATTTGTAACTATTTTGAGGCAGCTGGTGGTATAGAGATTAGAGCTATGGGCCTGGAGTCAGAAAGATCAAAGTTCAAATATGGCCTCAGATACTTTGTTAGTTGTGTGACTCTGAATAAGTGATATAACTTCTGTTTCACACAATTTCCTCAACTGTAAAATAGAGAGAGTAATAATAATACCTACCTGACAGAACTGTTGTGAGGAAATGTGATAATATTGGCAAAAATCACTTAACAGGGTGCTAGGCACGTAGAAGATCCCATATATAAATGGGATATATATAATTATATATATATATATATATATATATATATATATATATATATATCCCTATAAATATATAAATTACATTCTTCTTTCCTTGCCCAACTACTTCTTTGCTATTCATAATCTTTGATAGTTTTTTTATTATGCAAGTAGGAAATAATGTGATTTACCCATGTTCACAAGAGAATCAAGAAGACTTGAAAAGTGATTGATTATATGGAATAAGTAAGAGTTATGAGTTGAAGATGGCAGGGAACGTGTCCACTCAAGGAAGTAGAAGAATGTTGGGTCTTTCATTATTTTTGGATAAGTTTCTAAACATAATGTCAGAAAGAAAAAGAGTTATATATGGACATGTTGAGTCCTATTAGATACTCAATTTGAAATGACGACTAGATATTTGATGTACAACTTGAGCTCAGGAAGAAAAAAAGTGATACCTCATCATTTGCCCACATAAGGGTCTTTCAAACACTTGAAGTTGGTTAATGTTTCCTCTAAGCAAAATATCACCACATAGCTCCTTAAACTAATTTTCCATGGTTAGGTGTCCAGCACCTACATCATCTTATTTGGTGTACTCTTGATGCTATTGAGCTTGCCAGAAATGTGGCAGCTAGAACTGAACAGAGTACTCCTAATGTAATTAGAGCCAAGGGAAGTATTTTAGGTGGCACCTAAATTTTCCTTCCTTGTTTTAGTCACTAGGCTTCTCTTAATGTGGCTGGTTTTCCTTAGATTTCTCTGGCTACCTGATTTACAGTTATGTTAAATTTCAAGTAAAACAAATTCCATACACCTTTTTCATATGAATTATTATCTAGATATGACTCGTTATCATGAGATTAGGTATTGGTTATTCTTATTAGTTTTTAATATACAACTTTTTTACTTCTACTAATTTCATCTTAAAATGTGGCTTAAAGTACGAGTCTTCTGAGATTCTTTTCTTCCTGCATAATCATCATATGCTAGCTTCTAAGTGTTAGCTACAGATTTGATGAGTCATTTTATTGTCAAAGAACTTTTTCTTTCTTTCTTTCTTTCTTTCTTTCTTTCTTTCTTTCTTTCTTTCTTTCTTTCTTTCTTCCTTCCTTCCTTCCTTCCTTCCTTCCTTCCTTTCTTTCTTTCTTTCTTTCTTTCTTTCTTTCTTTCTTTCTTTCTTTCTTTCTTTCTTTCTTTCCAAATAGTATTTTATTTTTTTCTGGATTTAATATAAAGATAGCTTTCAACATTCATTTTTTATATGATTTTGAGATCAAGATTTTTCCTTTCATACCTTTCCTCTTTCCAAGAAGCAAAAAAATTCATAAAAAAATGAACAAACAACCACAAAAAGTAAGAATGGAATGCTTTGATCTGCATTCAAGTGAACAATATTTTCCCTTATGAATCTTTTGGAATTGTCTTTCATATCTGCATTGCTGTAAAAAAGCTAAGTCTATCATAGCTGATCATTGCACAATGTTGCTGTTACTATGAAAAATATTCAGGTCCTCACTTCACTCAGTAGGAGAAAGGAACAGGTTTTTTTTTTTATATCTAAAAGTTACTATATACATACTAGTTATTATTGGAGTTATTATTATTGTTATTATAATTAAAAGAGAAAATTGTTGTTGGTTGTCCTTTGTTCTTCAAGAGGACCATAACATCAGAAAGGTGATACCATGACATGCAAGTAAATTAGATTTAAATGATGGAGGGCTATGCAAGCTCACCTGCCTCATTTTCTTCTCCAGTGCCATCTGGGTCCAATGGCCAAATATAGATCAAGTAACTGGAGATGCCCTTGGATGAAATGGGAGACCTTGGCCTTTTTAAGCTAAATTCTTCAACAGGTCTCAATTTGACTGAGACCATACCCATTCAGAGAGAGATTAAGCCTAGATACCAATTAAGGCAAAAAATATTCTCTTTCACCTAGTCAAAAAAATGAATCTAGAAGGGAAAGACCCTCAGGTTTTCTGGTCAAAGAAGAAATGATTGCCATTTACATTTAATGAGTAGTTTCAGTTGAATGATAAAATTGGACACTAAATTGTACATTGTTAAGAAGAAAATGAGGAAGAGTGGGTTAAATATACATCTATATACAGATCAATTTGAGATCTAATTTTTTTCTAATTATAAACTTTCTCCTGATCTTCCATGCCCTATCATGAACTTCCTATTAAGCACATCAATGTGGTTATCCTAGAGACATCTTAAATTCAATTTATCCAAAACATAGCACATCAATTTTCCCCCACAAACCCTCTACTTGACTTTATTATTTTGAAAGATAAAATTATCTTCCAGCTCAGGATCCCAATTTCAATGTAATTCTTAACTTTCCATTCACATTTGCTTTCCATGTCCAAATATTTGCCAAGTGTTAATATATCTACTTTCAGAATATCTCTGCCATATGGTCCTTTAACCATACTTGCTTAGCTGTTTTTACCTTTTGTTGCCACACACAGATAGTAGCTGTAGAAGTTCTTATCATTTTATGCCTGGGTTACTCCAATCACCTTATTATTGGCCTTTCTCCCTTAAATTTATCCCCTTGCCAGTGCATCATTATAAAAGAAGCCAATGTGATCTTCCTAAAATATAGGACTAATTGTGTAATATATCACAAATAATGATGATGATAAATAGTATTTACATAGCATTTTAAGGTTTTCAAAATATTTAAAAAATATTACTATACTTCAATCTTTATAATGAACTTGGGAAGTATGTGCTATTGTTACCCTCAAATCACAGATAAAGAAATTAAGTCCAACAGAGGATAAGTGAGTTGCACAGAGTCACAATGGTACTTACTACCTAGAAAGTATTTAAAACTAAGCAAGACTTCCTGCTTTTAAGTCCTATACTATATCTACTATGACATTTAGCTGCAATAAATTTCAGTGGTTCTCTATTACCTCCCAGGATCAATAACATGATATAGTTTGGGTTTAAAGTATTTCATTATATTGCTCCTTTCCTAATTTTTCATCTTTTTTTATAGTTGATTTCCTTCCACATACATATGCTGTAACACATAAAAAAATAATGTTCCTGGGAGCCAAGATGGCAGAGAGTAGACAGGTCTTTGTTTGATCTCTTTCTGGCTTCCCTCAAAATCAACAGTAGATCAAGCCTCTGAACAGGTTTTGGAGTGATAGAACCCACAAATATTTGGAGTGTCACAAATTTCCAGCAGAAAATACTTTGGTAGAACTTCAGGTAATGTCTGTTCTTCACCCAACAGGAATCTAGTGGAAGATTCTTAACTAAAATACAGCAGTGTTGGCTACTCTGTGCTGGTTCAGAAGCCAGTAGATCATTAGACTACCTATGAGACCTTCAATGCAACTTCAGAAGGCAAATAGTGAGCATCTGAAACCCAACAATAACAAGCAGGACTTGGCCATACCTCTTCATCATGGGGCTGACAACATTAGCCCCAGGGCAGCATAAAACCTTTGTCATATGTAGAGGAAACTAGTGACAATCTCCTCTTTGCCCTAGGATCTCAGACTTTAAAAAATGAGCAAAAAAATCCCCAAAAGAGTCTGACCATAAAGAGTTATTATGAAGACAGGAAAGAACAGACCTCAAACCCTGAGGACACTAAAGGCAAAATGCTCTCAAATGAAGCTTCAAAGGATGGTATGAGATGTTCTCCAACTAAGAAGGCTCTCTTGCAAAAATTCAAAAAAGATCTTAAAAGAGAGTTAGAAGAAGAATGGGGAAAGGAAATGAAAGCTTTACAAGTGAGTCTGGAAAAGGAAACATCCCCTGAAGAAAATAACTTTTTAAAAACTACATTTGATAAAATGGAAAAAGAAAAGCAATTTCTTGAAAAAGAGAATTGGTGAAATAAAAAAAAAAATCAACTCCCTAAAAATAGGACTGGTGAAATAAATGACAATTCTACCTAAATAAATCTACTTATTTGGTGTCATACAATCAAATTGCCAAGACTTTACTTTAAAGAACTAGAAAAAAAATGATAAAAAATTCATCTAGAAGAACCAAAGGTCAAAAATTTCAAGAGAATTATTGAAAAACAAATGAAGTGGACTAGTTGTATCAGACTTAAAACAAGATTATAAAGTAGTACTCATCAAAACCATGGCCAAGAAATATAGGAGCTGATCACTAGAATAGGTTAGGTTCACAAGACGTGATAGTTAATGACTATAGTAATCTAGTGCTTGAGAAACTCAACGACTCCAGCTTATGAGATAAGAACTCACTATTTGACAAAAATTGCTGGGAAAACTGGAAAATAGTAAGGCAGAAACTAGGCAGTGACTAACACATAAAATAGTAGTATGAAATGAGATCTTCCAACTGAGAAGGTGGTAGAGGGGTAGCATGGGAGGATTAAGGTGAAAAAAAAAGATAAACAATTTTGAACAGGACTGAATTGAGTTGGATGGAGGATGGGGAATCTAAAATTTTGTCTTGCTACTGTGAGCACACCAATAAGATTGCATATTATACACTCATATGCATACACAAACATGCATGCATATACATATAAGTGTTTGATATATAATTAGATTTTGGATTGAGATTGGATACAATACATACATATTTTATATAATATCCAATATTATATATATGTACCTATATACAAGTGTCCAGTATCAAAAACATCTTCACAACACAGCAACAAGACAGTTCTTTTACTCTGTATGTTTCTGTGTATTTATATGTATGTGTATGTGATGGATTATTTAGAACACTTTTGTATCATTCAGTTATGTTTAGAAAATTACAAACAGGAACAAAATAAATGCATGGTGGGAAATTTCAAAAGCTGAAATCTGGCAAGATTAAATCAGTGATAGAAAAGTGAGCAAAGGATTTGAGAGTAGAAGAGAATGTAGAGTTAAATTGGTCCACCAAACCTTGTAATAGAGAAGGGAAATGAGTGTTGTCAGAGTGGGATTGATGACCTAAGAAAGAGAGGAGTAGATGAATGCAGATTATAGTGATGGCAAAGAATAAGTTTACAAGTATTGAGGCCTAGAGTTCCTGTCACTTTTAACCAAGCACAAATTCCTCCTAGTTAGTGAGAGCTATAATCATATGATAAAATTTCTTGTTTGTTGTTCCACCTTTAGACAGATTAATTTATCATTCTGAAAGTCAAAAAACTATTAGATGCTATGCTTGTGTCAGCATTATTTATACCCATAGCTGGATAATTGAAGTACTCTCTCATATTTAGCTCACTTTTTTATGTAGATTTAGAATCTGTTTCTACAATTTATCTTTTATATTACTTCTCGTTCTGTATTTTTGTTGTTTAGCATAATCTAATGACAATATAAATTAAATGGAGCAAAAATGAAAAAAAAACTCAAAAGCTCTAAATTGAAAATTCAAGAGAAAAAATCATTTATAAAGTATGTAACCTCAAATGTTATACAAATGACCCAGATTTAGGCAATAATTGAGAGAAATAAAAGGACCAAATACAAAGAAGAGACTTTGACCATATAGGTATCACTGAGACTTTGTAGAATAACCTATGACTGGAATATGGTTTTAGGTGTTCATAGTATTTAAAAGAAATACTATAGGTGAAATGGGAAAAAATATCATCATATATTCAGAAAGCACACAAGTGCTAGAAAATTCAGTAACTGAAACAGGAAATCATGTTGTAATATTAGAGTAAAGAACAATTAATGCAGAAGCATACATGTGTAAATATGTGTGTATACACACATGTGTGTGCACACAAACACACACACACACACACACATATATATGTCATTAGATTATACTAAAGAACAAAAATCCAGATATTGGTTATAAATATTGTGTTTTTGTAAACAAAGCTCTCATCATTAGCTATTCTCAATTCTGCAAAATTAACTTTTTTATTTTTAAAGGGATTATTATGTTTTCATATGAAAATATACTGCACAGGTAGAAGGGGGAGGAGATTTTGTCTTGTGGAATGTCACTTTCTAGATATAAAGAATCACAAAGGAAACATCAAACAATATGAATTTAAACCTAAACAACTTTCGATTTCTTCAGTGTATTCAGCTCAAGAACACATGTACAACTTCCATGCAAGGTTATTAATTCTACTTATTCTTAAGAATATTTGTTATTTGGAAATATAATATGATTGGAATAGGTTAAAGAAAAGATTAGCATTGAATAAACTTTAATATGAAGGATATTTCTGGTAAATGGGGGAAATATAACTAAATTTAAACAGGCAATTAAGACAAATAGATATTTTTTCCTAGTCTCAAAAGTCACTTTCCTTTAAACATTTTTATTTTCAGGATGATATTGTTCTTTCATTCACAATGTAAAATCCCCCAAATAAAATGACATGCTTGAGGGCACTTGAGTTTGGGGTTTAAGGATAAATTTTGTCTCTTACAAATTATAATGAACCATCAGTATGCCAGCTTCAAGCTTTATAATCTATTGAGACAATACCAATTCCCAGTAAAAATAGTAACCTTGTTAAAATAGGATAAAGAATAGCTCCACAATATAGAATAATTCAGTATGTCTTAAATGGCTATTAAACAAATGAAATTTCCTTGGAAATTAATTTTAAAGTAATGAAAGTTCAAAGCACTTATCTAATGAATACAAGATGGTTCTAGATGGAGAGTTTGTTAAAGGCTATTACCACACTAGGCTAGTTAACTCCAAGGCTTTTGACTGCAGGCTGTCAAACTGACTACATTCCAAACTTTCACAACTGGGAGTTGTTTTTCCTAAGTCTAGCCAGTACAGAAAATGGAGGGTGGATTTCTTTTTTCCCCACTGCACCATTGTGTTCATGAGTATTGGTAACTTCCAACAAAGAAACTCTTTATCACTGAAAGAATTCTGTTACTTCCTGTCATAGTTTGATGAGAGAACTAAGAATTTAAATCACTTGCTTAGGATGACAGAGCAGGTATAAGTCAGATACAGAAACTGAATCCAGTTCATACAGAATCTAAGCCTAGAAGTATGCTATTCTGCCTTTCTAAATCTGTCATAACTTTAAAAAGAAAATGTCCTAATGATGACAGGAAAGGAAAATCTTCCATATTCTAGTATTAGTACATTCATTCCCTTTTTATTGATGTTTAATTTAGGTACATTTTCTTTAAGGGCAGGATTTGATTCACAGTACTTTTAAGACTTTATCTGGGAAAGATCCATTGTAAAGTTAACACAAGGTAATAAAATTCCTTTTATTTTATTATTTGGTTATTATTTGATACTTTACCACATAAGCAAATTTTAATAAGGAAAATAAAGTTTTCTGGAAATGAATAGGACAGAAATCATAAAGTTCTATGGATATTTTATCTATGTTTATTATAAGTAACTTGACTACTGCCACTCATGCCAAAAACACATTCAGACCAGAAACATTATATAACGTCCCCTTAAGTCATTTGATACCCTTTTCATTTCACCTTTGGCCCTAGTATTCTACTAACAGCTAATAAAAGATGAAAAGATGAAAATTATTTGGAAATTTTCTTATGTAGGAAATCCTTAAGCTACTGTCTTAAAAGAGTTGAAATTTATCATAGAGCCATCAAATATACACATAATTCAAATGACTTTAATTATTTTTTTAAATTTCACATGTAATTCTTTATAAGAGTTGTTATAAAGGCAGTTTTCTACTTTTGGATATTCAAACATCATAATCATAACATTTTAATGCTTTAAGCTTCCATGAATAATTTCCTTTAGATACATGGAATAAATACTCTTATCCTTATTTAGTGCATAAGAGAACAGCATCTCTGCTTGTGTCACAAAGCAATTAATGTCTGGGGCTGAATATAAAAATAGAACTCTTGATTATAGAAATATCTACGTTAGTGAAAGCATCAATAATTGTAGAGCAAACAAAAAATTTTTTTTGGTCTCATTGATATTTATAGTTCCTTCTAATATACAGGTCACAATTCATAATTCATTCATGCCTTCTTTTTATGTGCAAATGTATGCTACATTAATCCATTCATCTTTTATTACCTTTTTGCCAAAGATGCTGAGATACTTCTCTAGATATCTTGGAATAATTTGTATATGCAGAATATAAGCTGTCCATCTGGCATCCTTTAACTAAATTAATTTTCACCTCTATGTACAGTCCTATAGCCAGACACCAATCTTCTATGTTCTTTTTTATCAATCAAATTCTAACAAAGCACCACTAGCATTTCTAACATGTAAAATAAAAATTAAGAAGTGGGTTATTTTTACCTCTTCATTTACTTAGGAAATTTTTGATGTTTATAACAAATAATGCCAGTTTTTGGTTTTAGCTATATTATTTTTAATATATTGATTAAAATAAATTTTTTCTAAGTACATGCTTTTGAGGATTTTTAGTACAAGGTACTGTTGTACTTTATCAAATGTATTTTAAAATATCTTTTTTGATGTTTTCATGATATATGATACATATGCTTTTTTTTTTTCATCTTGTATATGATATGATCATATGGTATGGACATTTTTGATATTAATCAATTGGTCAATTGATAAGAATTCATTAACTTACTATACACTAGACACCAAACTAGCTCCTGAAGACACAAGAACAAAAGATGAAACAATCCTTACTCTAATGGAACTCACATTCTAGTGAAGGAAACAAGAAATACAACACATATACACCCTTGTTCATATAAACAACAAATATGAAAGTAATGATATAAATATATTATTCATTAAATTCATTAAATAGAAGATACTTTGGATGGGAAATCTCTATCAGCTCTGAGTTAAAGAAAAACTATATGCAGAAGATGGTATTTTAGCTGTATCTTAAAGGAAGAAAAGGGCTAGATGAGGGAGAAGTAAGGACAGATTAGATTTCAGGCTTGTGAGACATTTAGTAAAAAAACAATATAGGAGACGGAGTATAATGTTGTTGCTGCTGCTGATTCAGTGGCTCCCAAGGCCTGATCCTGATCTGTTGGTGCTGGGGCTATGCTAGTATGGTCTGTACTGGATTGTTTTCCACTCTCAGCCAGATGTCATCTAGGGGAGGGAGTGGAGGGAAGAAGGGAAAAACAGAAGTTTTTGCAAGGGTCTATGTTGAAAAATTACCCATGAATATGTTTTGTTTATAAAAAGTTATAATAAAAAAGACTGAGAATTTAACATGAAACGAGCAGTGAAAGGGCAAGAGGAAAGACATTTGAGAGTAGAGAATATCATAGATTTGATATTGGTAACTTCTGGGCTCAAACTGGAGTTAGGTATATAAAATCAGAGCAACAACAATAATCAAAGAAAGTATTCACTATGTGTGGCTGAAGTGGAAGGAGATCTTGAGATATAAGGGAGGGAGAATGACCTTTTGGGCCTTAGTGAACTACAATTACTATAATTTGGATTTAATAGAACATTTTAATTGATTAGAGTATAAAAGAGGGGAAAATAAGTTAAAGAGGTAAAGAGAGGTTATGGATGTGTCAATAGAGAGCAAACACAATTCTGATGCTCTCTTGTATCTAGAATGTTTGTGAATGGCTGAGGAGGTGGCAGTGAAAAAAAATTATGCCTAATGATATGTAAGATAGGTGGATATGTCATTGAGCCCTCAAAATACAAATCTGTAATATATTCAGTAAAGGGTCTTAAAGTTTTAAAATCTATAGAATTTATAAATAAGTAAATAAATAAATAAATAAAATAGAATAAAATCTATAGAATTTTCTTTCCTTGTAAAAATTTCTCTTATGTTTGTATTCCTTTGCACTTTTCCATAATGTCCCCAGGAACCACCTTGACTTGTAAGAGAGAATCAGTCTTATTATTCACATCTCCTCAAGACCCTGACTACCCTCTGGCCTTCTGATTAGAGAACTGTGCAAATAGCTCCTCTCAAAGACTTCATTTAAGGGGAAGCTTCAAGCCAACAATTTTTTTTTCATTTTATATCTGGTCACACTATTTTGTACATCTTCATCATGCTTCTATTTGGGTTTACCATACTCTCGCTTTCGGTTCTCTTTTTGTTATCCCCATCAAATAGTTGTGTTTCTTTAAGTCAGGGACTGCCTTCCTTTTTACCGTTTAAATCCCCAATATATAACATGTCTGGCACTTAGGAGGCATTTAATAAATGTTGATTAACTGATATGTGACGTAATATTAAATATTAAACAAAGTATTATTCTTAACATGAGTAACATTAAAATGTATATGTGTGCATGCATATATTTAGATATATGCATACACACATACACATGCATACATGCATACATATATTTAGAAGACTATTGCTGTGCCCCACCAGATGGTCAATCAAACAAGATCTTTTTGTTCTCCAAATAAAATCTGCTAAATGAAAAATCTTTTATAAAAAAGTGTTCCTTGAGTTCTGTCTATATGGGAATTAATTTGTATAATTACTTTCCAGCCAAACTAGAACTACTAGTTATATTTCCTGTTTTATTTCTATATTTTCCTTCCTTTGGGCGTTCATAGATGTTATTCATTATGCCTACCATGCCCTCTCCTGTTCACCTCTGCATATTAGTAACTTTTCCCCCCTTTGAAGCCCAGCTTAGCTGGCCCTTTTATTATGAATTTTCGATTTATTTCCTCCACTGAGCATTGTCTTTTCTTCATCAGATTTTCCAATGATATCTTGTTTGTTTCTTTCCTTTATTCCTTTCACATTCCACCTTATCTTATACTTTGCTTTGTAGATTCCATTTCCTCCCACAAATGATAGAATACTTGAGGGTAAAAGCTCTTCTTTTTTCTTTCTATCTCTAATACCCAGCACACTCTTTCCACTTAGCAGCTGCTGAATCAATACTTATATAATTGAATTTAATGAGGATGCCACATTAGCATTATGTGTATAATATGGATGGTGTAATTCAAGATAAGATAGTGGTTCTGAATATTGGACAAGCTGTATGAAATATGACTTTAGTTATTTTTTTTCTCCTGTTTCAGTGTGGCATTCTGGTGCTATATAGTTGAGCGTTTGGTAATGAAAACTTCCCTTATAGATACTAGAGTTAAATAATTGCAAGAAGGAAGTCAAGGTCATTGTCAAGGTGAGGGACAAGGGAGAATGAAAAATGGATCTTAGGTTCTTTTAGTAGGAATAACCCAAATACAAATGAAATTAGAATTTAATCAATTTTGATTTTTTCATTAAACTTAAAAACAAAATGTTTGTCCACATGAGAGAGGATGGTGCATTCAGGATTAGGAACTTGGAGACCCTGGTTCTAGAGCAAATTAAGCTAAAATAATATGGTAATAAAATTTTGTATAATGTCTTTTAACTTTCTGGGTCTCAAGTCTTCTCACCTGAAAATAATGGGATTTGACTAAGTGATCTATAATTTCCCTCTTATCTAAATTACCATAATAAATTATAGTGGTTTGTTGTAGGCATCTAGGTGGCAGGAAGATCTAAATTCAAATTCAGACTAAGCATTTACTAGCTGAGTGACCAAGGACACTTGACTTAACTTCTGTCAGCATGAGTTTCTTCATTTATAAAGTGGGGATAATATCAATACCACTATCACAAAATTATTATGACTATGTAATGTTATACTATATATAAAAACCAGTTTCCAAGCCCTTTTTAAGTGATATGTAAGTGTTATTATCATCATCATGATCATTATTTAATAACAGTAAAACTTTTATTATTTTGGAAACTTCAAAGATACAGAAGTTTTCTAATAGATTACTTTGTGGGAAAAAAAATCTCTATAAGTCTTGAGAATCAACACAGAATCTCTTCTTCCCATTAAAAATTTCTTTGAATTATGACCTCACAGCTTAGGAAGCTTCATTCTCTATACAATTAAATATAAAGAAAAAGTAAGCAATTCTAAAATAAGCCAGGAGTCAGATTGTTTCCCCACCCCCACCCCCACCCCCATACTGTCTGTCTTTCCTTTGTCATTACCAAAAAACCAAATGAAATCAAAACAACAACAATAACAAAATAAATCAAAACAAAAAACACAGCTCTCCTTAGAATATTTTATGAAGAAAAAAAGAAGAAATGGATTTTGAGAGTACAAGGTATGGAAAGAGAGAAAAAAAGGAGACAGTGATAGAAGTTAAAGAGATTATACAAAACTGGATAGGGTATGCCTCAATTCATGAAACTAAAAAAAAAAGTAGTTCAAATGTAATTAAAGGAACACTTGAATTGGATTCTAATCCAATTTGGGGGGGAAGGAAATTTTTGAGTATTCACTTAAATTCTTGAGTCAAAGCTAAATTGAAGTATTTCTGGGGATAATTGAAAATTGGGAATCCTCTTAGTGTTACACAATTAGAGGCTATTTATTTTGCTCATTACTAGTGCTTACTTTGTCTCTGCATCTGTTTCCTCAGACGATTCTCTAAGAGAGTCAGTTTCAGAAGCTGGGAGTTCTAATCAAAAGTCATTAACATAATCTCATAGATAGAAAATTTTAGTAAATATTTGTTGAATGAATGAGAAGATATTATATGATTTTTAATTTCTCTTCTAAATCTTTGCTTCTACCAAACCTTAATAATGTCACATGAAAAGATTTAATATAAATATGGTTGGAAGGATGAGAGATTTAGAAGTAGAAGAGATGTGAGATATTATTTGGTTGAATATATTCATTTTATAGATGAAATATGAGGTACACAGAACTGTCTTGGCTAGGTCAGCAACGCATTCATAAATATATAGCATCCTGCTCTCAAAAATATATACATTTCTGTTTTGAATACATAAAAATTTCATAACTTTTTTTTAAGTTTAAATTATCAACAAAACAATGAATAAAATCCTGATTTGTAAAATCTACTCTTTTCCAAGATTCCAATGATCACACTGAAGATTTAACAGTTGGTGTTTAGTCTGGTAAGTTTCCAGATTGATTCCAGGAAACCTGTTGTCAGGGTCAACAATTAGTAAGTTGAACAATCAATACCTGAATCCAGGTATTTGCACTCCACATCCATATCCATATCCATATTCTTTCTCTGATACTTCAAAATGGTGTCCTCAAATTTTCTTTTTTCCCCCTCAGAATTGATATTATTTGAGTACATGATATATGCTGAATAAACAGAATGCAACTGTCTCAAATACGAAAGCTACTTTGTTATATTTGTTGTTGCACTTGAATCCCTGATACATAATTGTGTAATGGACAGAGGAGAAAAAAATTAAGTCTTTCCTCTGAAACATATTGAAGGAACTTAGTAAACCTCTCAGGGTACTTAGAAGATTTCTAAGATGATATAGTTATCCCTTCTATTTCATGACTTTTCCCATTGAGGTTTTGCAGGTTGGTATAAGAAATTAAATGGGATTTTTTTTGGGGGGGTATTTTGGAAATTCCAGAGAGCATGTGAATGCCAGTAGATAACACAGAAAAAGTTTAGAAACTCAAAAATGCATAAAATATATGACTATCATATGATATCATATGATAGTTTAGAATTATAAGATAAATTTTACAATAAGTTACTATAAACACCCCATAAAGGATTTCTACAGAGAGAGCCAAGTTGGCCTAATGAACCCAGGAAGTTGCTTGAGCTCTCCTAATTTCCCTTGAAAATCCTATGAAACCAAACTTCTGAAAAAAGTCTGATATCCAGCTCAAGATATATTGGAAAAAACTTCAAGAAAGATCAATCTCAATAGTGTGAAAGGGGTGTTCAACCTAGCTCAGATGGACTTTGGGAAAGCGAGTGAGAAGGTATTGAGATTCTTGAACCTAGCTCAGTAGAAGAGCATACCAGTGGGGCAGCATCTAGTCTCACCTCACAAGGCAAATTCTGGGAAACTATGCTGTTTCCTAGAAATACCAGATAAAGCTATACCCTGCAAAATCAAGGGAATCCTGTGCTCAAAGTCACAGCTCAGAGCAGTACTAGAAGCTTGGAACATCACTCCCTTTACCCTAGGAGCAGATCTCAAGCATAAAAGGAAAAAAATAAAAGGAAAAGAAAAACAAAAGAAAAAGAAAGAAAATGAGCAAGAAATAGGAAAGAATCTTGACCAAAAAAAAAAAAAAAAAAAAAAAAAACTACTTTGATGGCAAGGAAGACCAAACCACTGATTCAGATGAGGACAAAATGTCCACAGAGGAAATCTCAAAAAATGATATGAATCACTCTCAAGCCCAAAGAAGCTTCTTGGAAATGTTCATAAAAGATTTTAAAAGGCAAATAAGAGACATAGAAGAAAAATGAGAACAAAAAATGAGAGGTATGTGAGAGTAAACAGCTTAGAAAAGGAAGGAAATATCTCAAAAATATAATTGGCCAAATGCAAAAAAATCACTAAACATTTTCAAAAGTAGAATTAATAAAATGGAAAAAGAGATACAAAAACTACATGAAGAAAATCACATTAAAAACCATAAGAGGGCAAATGAAAGGTAAACACTCTTATGAGACAACAAAAATCAGTGAAACAAATTAAAAAGAATGAAAAAATAGAAGAAAATGTAAAATAGCTCATTGGTAAGACAGCTGATCTGGAAACTAGATACAGAAAAGACATTTAAAAAGTTTGGTCTACCTGAAATCCATGACTAAAAAAAAAAAAAAAAAAAAAAAAAACCTGGATAGCATTCTTTCAGAGATCATCAAGGAAAACTTCCCTAATATTCTAGGAAGATAAGAGGAAATGGGCTTTGAAAGAATCTATCATCACCTTCAGAATGAGATCCCACAAGGACAACCCCAAGGTACATTTTTGCAAAATTCTAGACCTATAATCTCAATGAAAAAAATATTCCAAGCTGGCAGACAAAAATAATTCAAATATCAAAGAGCAACTGAATGGATTACCCAGGATCTGACAGCTTCTACAATAAAGAATTGGAGGACCTGGAATACAATATTCCAGAAGGCAAAAGACTGGAGTTACAACCAAGAATTAATTACCTAGAGAGGCTGCACATCATCTTTCAGGTCAGGTGATGAATCTTCAATGAAGTAAGAGACTTCCAATCATTTATATTGGGAAAAAAACAGAACTAAACAAAAAAAAATCCTCAAACACAGAACTCAAGAGAAGAGAAACAGGGGAAAATATATGTTATTTGAAGGTTAAACTTTTTACATCCCTAATTGGGGAAATGATATTCATAATTCATGAGAATCATCTATTACTGTGACAGACAGAGTGGGGCATCATATGATGGTATAGTTGGTATGGATGATTTATGGAAGGCATGGTTGTGGATGGAGTCTGATGTGATGATATAAAAGGAAAAAAAAAGACTTTAAGTGGTGGAAAAATGACTGTGCTCAAAGAGGAAAGGGGAGTTATAATGGGACAAATAGGTCACATGTTATAATCAGGGAAAGAAGGGAGGGGAATGAACATTGCCTACAGCTTGTTCTCGTAAGTTTTAGCTCAAAGAAGGAATGACTTAATCATTCAGTTGGGTATAAAGATTTATCTAACACTATGAAAGGGGAAAAAAGGGAGAGACTGATTAGAAGGGACTAAAACACATTAGGGGAAAAAGATAAAAGAAGGAGTCATAGAATATAAGATAGTGAATGAGATAGGTTAAAAAAAACAAAACACTGCTAAGGGAATGGAGGAGGAATGATAGAAGATAAGGTAGTGTATGGGGTGGGTCAAAAACAAAATGAAAGACTAGTAAGCACATGGTGGAAAGAAAGAACAAAACTATATAGAGGGGGAAAATAGGATGAAGGGAAATACAGAGTTGGAAATCATAATCATAACTAAGAATGTAAATTGGATGAATTCTCCCATGAAACAAAAATGAAGAGCAGAGTGGATTAAAAAACAGGATCCTACAATATGTTGTTTACAAGAACAATATTTGACACATAGAAACATATATAGAGTAAAGATAAAAGGTTGGAACAGAAATTATTATGCTTCATTGGAAGTAAAGTAAGAAGGGTAGCGATTCTGATGTCAAATGAAGCAAAAGTAAAAGTAGATCTAAATAAAAGAGATAAGTAAGGAACATACATTTTAATAAATAGTAACATAAACAATGAAGTGACAATGATATTATATGTATGTACCAAGTGGTAGAGCATATGGATTCTTAGAGAAGATATTAAGCCAGTTATAGGAAAAAAAAAAAACAGACAGCAAAATTATATTAGTGAGGAACCTCAACATTCCCTGCTCAGAATCAGACAAAGCTAAGTACAAAACAAACAAGAAAGAAACTAGGGAGGATAATAGAATCATTGAAAACCTAAGTATCATAGACATCTAAAGAAAATTTACAGAAAGGTACACCCTTTTTTTCAGCAGGACATAGCACTTATACAAAATGGACCATGCATTAGTACATAAAAACTTCACAATCAAATGCAGAAAGAGAGAAGTAGTAAATGCTTCCTTATCTGACCATAAAATGCAATAAAAATATATTCAGTATGGGTCCAGAGAAGGATAGCCCAAAAAATCAATTGGAAATTAAATGATATAATTCTGAAAAATGAGTGGGTCAAACAATAAAGCACAGAAGCAATCAATTATTTGAAACAAAAGAATGACAATAATGAGATAACCTACAAAATCTATGGGATGCAACCAAAGCAATTCTTAAGATAAATTTTATATCTCTTTTTAATTTTTTTGTTTTTTATTTAATTTTTTTATTAAAGCTTTTTATTTACAAAACATATGCATGGGTAATTTTCCAACACTTACCCTTGCAAAGCCTTTTGTTTCAAATTATCCCACCTTCTCCCCAACCCTACCTCCTTTTTTCCTTACATGTTAAATATGTTAAAATATATGTTAACTCCAATAGACATATACATATTTATACAATTATCTTGCTGCACAAAAAAAATTGTATAAAGAAGGAAAAAAAAAAACAGAAAAATAAACAATATGCAAGCAAACAACAACAGAAAGAGTGAGAATGCTATGTTGTGGTCCACACTCAGTTCCCACAGTCCTCTCTCTGTGTGTAGATGGTTTTCTTCCTCACTGAACAATTGGATTTATTTAAATCATCTCATTGTTGAAGAGAGACACATCCATTGGAATTGATCCATTGAATAGTGTCATTGTTATCATGTGTAATGATCAGCTGGTTCTACTCATTTCATTTAGCATCAGTACATGTAAATCTCTCCAGGCCTCTCTGAAATTATTCTGCTACTTGTTTCTTACAGAAAAATAATATGCTATAATATTCATGTACCAAAATTTATTCTGCCATTCTCCATTTGATCGGCATCCATTCAGTTTCCAGTTTCTTGCCTCTACAAAGAGGGCTGCCACAAACATTTTTGCACATGTGGGTTCCTTACACTCCCTTAAGATCTCTTTGGGACATAATCCCGGTAGAAACACTGCTGGATCAAAGGGTATGCACAGTTTGATAACTTTTTGAACAGCTCCAAACTTCTCTCCAGAATAGTTGTATCTGATCACAGTTCTACCAACAATGTATCAGTATTCAAGTATTTCATATTCCCCCTAACATTCGTCATTATCTTTTCCTATCATCTTAGCCAATCTGACAAGAATGTGTGGTATCTTAATTTGGATTTCTCTGATTAATAGTGATTTGAAGCACCTTTTCATGTGACTAAAATGTTTTCAATTTCTTCACCTGAAAATTGTTTGTTCATATCCTTGGACCATATATCAATTGGAGAATGTCTTGATTTCTAATAAATTTGAATTAATTCTCTATATAATTTGGAAATGAGACCTTTATCAGAAATCTTTAAGTATAAAAATGTTTTCACAGTTTATTGCTTCCCTTTTAATCTTGCCTGTATTAGTTTTGTTTGTACAAAAATTTTTTTATCTTAATATAATAATAATTATCTATTTTTTGATCAGTAATGGTCTCTAGTTCTTCTTTGGTAACAAATTTCTTCCTTCTCCACAAATCTGAGAGGTAAACTATGCTATGTTCTTCTAATTTGTTTATAGTATAATTCTTTATGTTTAGATTATGAACTCATTTTGATCTTATCTTGTTATACAGTGTTAGGTGTGGGTCTATTCCTACTTTCTGCCATACTAGTTTCCAATTTTTTCGAGCAATTTTTGCCAAATAGTGAATTCTTATCCCCAAAGTGGGGTGCTTTATGGTTTGTCAAATACTAGATTGTTATAATCATTGGCTATTTTGTTCTGTGAGTCTAACCTAATCCACTGATCAACTAGTCTTATTGCTCAGCCAGTACCAAATAGTTTTGATAACCACTGCTTTACAATATAGTTTTAGATCTGATACAGCTAGGCCACCTTCATTTGCTTTTCTCTTCATTAATTCCCTTGAAATTCTTGACCTTTTGTTCTTCCAGATGAATTTTGTTGTTATTTTCCCTAGTTCAGTGAAATAATTTCTTGGGAGTTTGATCAATATGGCGCTAAATAAATATTATTGTCATCTTTATTATATTTGCTTGACCTATCCAAGGGCTCTTGATATTTTTCCAGTTGCTTAGATGTGAATTTATTAGTGTGGAAAGTGTTTTGTAGTTTTGCATATATAGTTTCTGACTTTCCCTTGGCAGATACATTTTCAAATATTTTATACAATCGACTGTTATTTTAAATGGAATTTCTCTTTGTATCTCTTGCTGCATTAGTGAAGTATAAAAGGTTGATGATTTATGTGGATTTATTTTGTATCCTGAAACTTCGCTAAACTTGTGGATTATTTCTAATATTTTTTTTAGATGATTCTCTATTTTTTTCTAAGTATACCATCATACCATCTGCAAAGAGTGATCCTTTGGTTTCCTCATTACCTATTCTAATTCCCTTACTCTCTTTTTCTTCTTTTATTGCCAAAGCTAGCATTTTTAATACAATAATGAATAGCAATGGTGATAGTGGACAATCTTATTGCACACCTAATTTTATTGGGAACGGTTCCAGTTAATCCCCATTACATTATGCTTACTGATGGTTTTAATAGATGCTATTGATTATCTTTATTCTTTCTAGCGTTTTTATTAGGAATGGATATTGGATTTTATAAAGTACTTTTTATGCATCTATTGAGATAATCATATGTTTTTTTTGTTAATTTGGTTATTGATATAGTCAATTATGCTAATAATTTTCCTAATATTGAACCAGCCCTGCATTCCCGATACAAATCCTACTTGATCATGGTGTATTATCCTGGGGATGATTTTCTGTAATCTCTTTGCTAAAATTTAGTAAGATTTTTGCATCAATGTCCATTAAGGATATTGGTCTATAATTTTCTTTCTCTGTTTTTGTCCTACCTGGTTTAGGTATCTGTACTATGTGTTATAAAAGGAATTTAGTAGGAGTCCTTCATTCCCTATTTGTTCAAATAGTTTATATAGTATTGGAGTTAATTGTTCCTTAAATGTTTAGTAGAATTCACATGTAAATCCATCAGGTTCTTTTTTTTTTTTTTTTAGGGAGTTGATTAATAGTTTGTTTTATTTCTTTTTTTTCTAAAATGGGACTATTTAGGTAATTTATTTCCTCTTCTTTTAATCTGACAATCTATATTTTTGTAGGTAATGTTCCATTTCATTTAGGTTGTCAAATTCAATGGCATAAATTTGGGCAAAGTAACTCCTAATAATTGCTCTAGTTTTCTCTCCATTGGTGGCTAGTTCTCCTTTTCATTTTTGAGACTAACAATTTGATTTTCCTCTTATTTTTCTTATCAAATTAATTAAATATTTATCTATTTTGTTATTTTTTCATAAAATAAACTCTTAGTCTTCTTAATTATTAATTCAACAATTTTTTTTACTTTCAATGTTATTACTCTCTCTGTATTTTTAGAATTTCAATTTTAGTATTTGATTGAGGTGTTTAATTTGCTCTTTCTCTAGCTTTTTTAGTTGCAAGCAAATTCATTGATCTTCTCTTTCTCTATTTTATGTAAGTAAACATCTAGAAATATAAAATGTCACTTTATTATCACTTTGGCTGCCTCCCACAAATTTTGGTATGTTTTCTCAAATTATTAATTGTGTTGATGATTTGCCATTTCACCCATTCTTTCTTTAGGATGAGATTATTTAGTTTCCAATTAGTTTTTGGTCTATTTTCCCCTGTCCTTTTATTGAATGTAATTTTTATTACATCATGATCTGAAAAAAAATCATTTAATATTTCTGCCCTTCTGCTTTTGATTTTCAGGTCTTTATGTCCTAATATATGGTCAGTCTTTGAATAGATTCCATAAACTACCCAGAAGAAAGTATACTTCTTTCTGTCTCCATTCAATTTTCTCCAAAGATCTATTATATTTAGCTTTCCTGTTATTCAATTTATCTCTTTAATTTCTTTAGTATTTATTTTGTGATTTGATTTATCTAGTTCTGAGAGTGCAAGGTTGAGATCTCCCTCTATTATAGTTTTGTTGTCTATTTCTTCTTGCAGCTCTCTTAATTTCTTTTTTAAGAATTTAGATGCTACACTACTTGGTGCATATATGTTTAATATTGATATTGCTTCATTATCTATGGTGCCCTATAGCAAAATATAGTTTCTTTCCTCATCTCTTTCAATTAGATCACTTTTTTACTTTTGTTTGATCTGAGATCAGGATGGCTACTCCTGATTTTCTTATTTCACCTGAAGCATAATAGATTCTGCTCCAACCTTTTATTTTAACTGTCTGTATTGCTCTGCTTTAAATGTGTTTCTTGTAAAAAAACATATTGTAGGATTCTGATTTTTAATCCAGTCAGCTATGCATTTAACATTTTATGGGAGAGTTCACCCCATTCACATTTACAGTTAAAACTATTAATTTTGTATTTCCTGCCATCTTAACTCCAAATTATACTTTTTTCTTTTCTTTTCCCCTTTCTTTCATCCCCAGGATTTTACTTATAAGCACTACTTGCTGTAAGCAGTCCTTCCCTTTTAGACTCTCGCTTTCTTATATAGTTCACCTACTATTTCTGTTTTCCCTCCTATTTAGCCTATCCCTTCCCTTTTCCTCTTTCTCCTCCCACTTTTCTATAAGATGAGAGGCTTCTCAGTGAAACAAAATGTATCTAATATTCTTTTTTGAGCCAAATTTCATGAGAGTAAGATTCACACAATATTCATCACCTTCCTTTCTTTTCCTCAGTTATAATAGGTTTTCTTTGCCTCTTCTTGAGATGTGATTTCTCTCATTTTACCTCTACTTTCTCCCCCCCCTTTTTTTTTACAATTCCTTTTGCTCCTCTAGTCCCTGTTTTATATTATAACAGTAAAATCAGATTATACATGTATTCTCTGTGTACACCCATAACAGAAATTTTTTTTTTCTTTTTACCTCTTTAAGCTTCCCTTGAGTTGTACCTTTGGAAGTCAGCCTTTTTGTTTAGCTCTGTTTTTTTCATCAAAATAAATGGAATTAACTAGTTTCATTGAATGTACATCTTCCCTGAAAGAAAATGCTCAGTTACTAGGGTAATTTATTCTTGACTGCATTCCAAGTTCTTTTGCCTTTTGGAAAATTAGTTTCCAGGCTTTTTGTTCCTTTAAAGGGGAAGCTACTAGGTCCTGAGTAATCCTTTTTTGGTTCCTCATTATTTGAATTATTTCTTTCTGGCTGCTTGTAATATTTTTTCATTGATCTGATAGTTCTGAAATTTAACCACAATATTCCTTGGGGTTTTAATTTTGGAGTTTCTTTTAGGAAGTATTTGGAGCATTCTTTCAATGGTCATTTTACCTTTTGTTTCTATGACATCTGGATAGTTCTCTTTGAAGATTTCTTGAAAAAATAGTGTCCAGACTTTTTTTCATCATGTATTTCAGGGAGTCCAAAAATCCTTAGATTTCCTCTTCTAGATCTATTTTCCAGGTCAGTTATTTTCCCAATTAGGTGTTTTACATTTTTTTTTCCTATTCTTTCTTTCTTTTATTTATTTATTTATTTATTTTTTGGGTTTGTTTTGTTTGATTGATTCTTGTTGTCTCATTGAGTCATTCATTTCCATTTGTTTAGTTCTGAATTTTAGTGAATTATTTTCTTCATTTACTTTTTAACTTCCTTTTGCATTTCTCCAATTTAATTTTTAAATGAGATACTTTGTTTTATGGAAATTTCCCCCCGACAAATTCTGTTTTTTAAGGAATGTTTTTTTTTTCATTCATAAATTCTGTTTTTAAGAAGTTAATTTCTTTTTCTGTTTCACAAATTCTGTTTTTTTTGGCAGTTGTTTTCTTTTTCTATTTTATCAAATCTATCTTTAAATGAGTTATATGCCTTTTCCAAACCCTCTTGCAAAGTTTTCATTTCCTTTCTCCATTTTTCTTCTATTGCTCTTCTAAGATCTTTTTAAATTTCTTCTAGGAGAGCCTAATATGATGGGGATCATGCTATATCACTTTTTGGGGCTTCATCTGTAGCCAATCTGCTTTCAATTTCCTCAGGGTTTGATATCTGTTCTTCTCTTTCACCATAGAAGCTGTCTATCATTAGAGTGTTCTTTACTTTTTTACTCATTTTTTTTAAATGTTAAATTCTGCTTTTGGTGGGGGGAGGTTTTCCAAAGTCCCTTTATAAACAACAACTTCCTCTAGAAGCAGCCATGGTAGTGCTAGGTCTGTGCTGACTCATGCCCAGTGCTGGGTGGGAATGGCCAGGTCCTGTGAGACTCTGGCATTTAGGGGTTTACTATTTATGTTTGTTTTTGTATTGGATGTTTTCTAACTTCTCTGCTGACCTACTGACTTACATCTAGGGCAGAATGGCCAACAATCCTCCTGTAGATTCCTCTCTGTAGATTCTCCACCACATGGAGTCTGCACTACCCCACAGAGTTTACATAGCCTCTGAAGTGTGAACTACTCCTGGAGTCCACACTGCCCATGGAGTCCACACCATTCACAGACTCTGAGCTATCAGCTCTATCATTTGTGCTCAGCTGCTTGTGCTGGCTGCCTCCCTTCCTTTTCTGAATGAAATGGATCTTTTCTGGTCTGTTTCCTCCCTGTAGATTCTCTGCCATGTGGAGTATCCACTTCACTGTGGAGTCTGCCCTGCTCTGGGACTTTATGTTGTCCATGCTGACTTTTATGCTTAGCTGCTTGTGTTGGCTGAGTCCCTCCGGTTTCCAATTGAAATAGACCTTTTTCTAGCAATCTTCACAATTGTCTTCTGCTGGTAATTTGTTGCATTTAGGGTTAGGTTGTGGGTTCTGCTGATCCAGAGCTAATTCAGAAGCTGGATTTGCTAATTAGTCTGAGGATTGCAGGAGAAGGTCAAAGAGAAAAGTGTGTTGTCACCACCACCTTGGCTCTACACCTAGAAGTCTTTTAAAGGTCTCATATTTAAAATATATAAAAACCTGTGCCAAATTTTTAAGAATACAATCATTCTTCAATTATTAAGTGGTCAGAATATAATAACAAACAATTTTCAGATGATGAAATTAAAGCCATCTATAGTCATGTGAAAAAATGCTCTGAATCACTATGAATTAGAGAAATGCAAATTACCTTTTTTTTTTTTTTAATTTAATACCCTTTTATTTACAGGTTATATGTATGGGTAACTTTACAACATTGACAATTGCCAAACCTCTTGTTCCAATTTTTCCCCTCTTTCCCTCCACCCCCCCCCCAGATGGCAGGATGACCAGTAGATGTTAAATATATTAAAATATAAATTAGATACAATAAGTATACATGACCAAACCATTATTTTGCTATACAAAAAGAATCAGACTCTGAAATATTGTACAATTAGCTTGTGAAGGAAATAAAAAATGCAGGTGGGCATAAATATGGGGATTGGGAATTCAATGTAATGCTTTTTAGTCATCTCCCAGAGTTTTTTCACTGGGCGTAGCTGGTTCAGATCTCATTGCTGAGGATGCCCAAGTCCATCAGAACTGGTCATCATATAGTATTGTTGTTGAAGTATATAATGATCTCTTGGCCCTGCTCGTTTCACTCAGCATCAGTTTGTGTAAGTCTCTCCAGGCGCTTTGAAATCATCCTATTGGTCATTTCTTACAGAACAATAATATTCCATAATATTCATATACCACAATTTATTCAGCCATTCTCCAATTGATGGACATTCACTCAGTTTCCAGTTTCTAGCCACTATAAAGAGGGCTGCCACAAACATTCGTGCACATACAGGTCCCTTTCCGTTCTTTATGATCTCTTTGGGATATAAGCCCAGTAGTAACACTGTAGGATCAAAGGGTATGCACAGTTTGATAACTTTTTGAGCATAGTTCCAAATTGTTCTCCAGAATGGTTGGATCTATTCACAGCTCCACCAACAATGTATCAGTGTTCCTGTTTTCCCACATCCCTTGCAACATTCCGCATTATCTTTCCCTGTCATTCTAGCCAGTCTGACAGGTGTGTAGTGGTATCTCAGACTTGTCTTAATTTGCAGAGAAATACAAATTAGAACAATTATGTAGTACCACCATACACCTCTCAGATTGGCTAAACTGACAGGAAAATGGCAGGTTTTCTCCCTGATAAATGTTGGAAGGGATTTGGGAAAACTGGTATACTAATGTATTGTTAGTGGAGTTGTGAAATTATCCAACCATTGTGGAGAGCAATGTGGCACTATGCCCAAAGGGCTATAAACTTTTGCATAAACTTTGACCCAGCAATGCAACTATTGGTTCTGTATCTCAATGAAATTATAAAAGAGGGAAAAGGTCCTACATGTGCAAAATTGAGTATCATCTTTTTGTTGTTACAAAGAATTGTAAAATGAGTACACGTTCATTAAATGGAGAATGGTTGAACAAGATGTAATATGTAAAGGTAATACAATATTATTGTTCTATAAAAACAATGAGCAAGCTGAATTTAGAAAGGTCTGGAAAAATTTACATGAACTGATCCTGAATGAAACAAGCAGAACCAAGAATACATTGTACATAATAATAGCAAGAATGTGTGATTATTAAGAAGAACCAAGACTTGACTCTTCTCAGTGGTTCATTGATCCAAGAAAATCCCAACAGACTTTGTGTAAAAATTGCCATTTGCATAAATAAAAAAATTATGGAAATTGAAAGAAAATCAACAAATGATATGTTCACTTCTTTTTTTCTGTTTTTTTGTATCCCATGATTTTTCCTTTTGTACTGATTTTTCTTTCCCCAACATGATTTATAAAACAATATGTACTAAATATAAAAACAAGACAAAATAAAACAAAACAAAAACAGAGAGGCAAAAGAAACAGAAAAAAAAATTCAATCTTCTTCTTTGGTAGACAAGGAATGCCAAGCATTAATCAAAGATTTTTCCAGATTTGGGAATTTTATATATATATATATATATATATATATATATATATATATATGTCACTTCATTTGTCAGGGCAAAGAATTAAAAATTGAGGGGATGCTCCTCAATCAATGAATGGCTGAACAAATTGTGGTATGTGAGAATGATTGAATACTATTTTACTTAAAAAAAATGATAAAGAAGATGATTTCAGAAATACCTGTGGAAACTTCCATGAGCTGAAGCAAAAAGAAAAATGCTGTACACAACATAACAGCAATTTTGTAAGATAATCAGCTCTAAAGATCCAGAGAAAGAAATGATTGTATCTGAATACAGATGTAAAAATGCTTAAAATTAAACAAAACTTATTTTACTTGAGATTTTTTTTTGTCTTTTTGGGAGAAGGTTGGTTTCTTGTTTTCTTTCCCTACATGACTTTCATGAGAAAGTTTTGCAAGATTTCATCTGTGCCTTTTTAATGATGAGCGGTGGACAGGGAAGAAGGGGAGAAAACCTAAAACTCAAAATTTCAAAAACAAGTGTTAAAAAAGTGTTAAATATTTAAGGGGAAAAATAACATACCAAATTATGTCTTTTTAAAAGGAGGACTTCCCTAAGAGGTGATTCTTATATAATTAAAATAACAGCTCTAGTACTATTCCTATTTTTATTCTTTGCTTCAAACATATTATTTCTTAATAAACATTAATTGAATTGGATGAAGTACCAGTGTAAGTATATTCTTACAGAAGGTTATCATATGAACTTAAATTAAAATGGTTCTTCAGACATCTTTTCTAGTCATCTTCTAATACAACTTTGCATAAAAGACATAAAAGAGTTTTATTTCTGCAAGGCAACCTTGATTTATTTCTGATTTAATTCAGTTAGAAATAAAATTAACAATAAATTGATGTTCTAAGAAGAAAACATACAAAGAAACATGCTAAAATGGGAAATATCCTTAGAGACTTTTAAAAATCCTATAAAGCCTAATGCTCATTTATTCATCAATGAGTAGAAATAAATCATTAAAAGTCACAGTAATTGAAGTTCTTTGTCTGTCTACAACAAGAGGATAGCTTTTCTGTATGTCCTTCACAAAGGACAAGAAAATCAGAATACAGCCAATATTAGTCAGATAAATGCCCTAAATTACATGTTCATTAAACTAAAATAATAATAAAAATAATGATAATGAAGGGATGTGAGGAACTTTGGGGAAAGTACATTAAAAGACTACTTTCAAGCAATATTGTTATAGTATGGCTCTAGTGATATTAGAAGTACTGCATGTAGAATGCTGCATAAACAAACATAGCTTTGAGAAATGACTTCCATAAAAAAGAACCTGATCTCAATTCCAATGAAGAGCTTTTTTTTTTTTTTAAGATTGCTGCTGCTATCTTTAAATAAAAAGACATAAGAAATTAAATTTATAAATTATTTCATCAAAAATGTGCAACTAGTTTTACTATAGAGTCATTACTTTAAAAGTATAAATACAATGTGTGCTGAAAAATTTAAAAGAGAATAGCTTAACTACTTCTTAACATATATTTAAAAGATTTGCCATAGTACTTCGGGGCAATTTGCAGTTAGTCAAATGTCTTTCTGAAGGTTGTAAATAGATGATGGTTGGTATAATTTAGTAATCCTGAAACATTGTCTTTCACTTTAATAAATTATATTAGAGGGGCAGCTGGATGGCACAATGAATAGAGCACCAGCTCTGGAAGCAGGAAGACCTAAGGTCAAATTTAACTTCAGACATTTAAAACTTGGTAGCCCCTATCACCCAACTGCTTTGTAAAAAAATAAAAAAAACATTAAGTAAACTGCACTAGAATATACTAGATTGACTCAATGGATTCTAGACTAACCAACATTTCAATCATGAGACCAATAACTTCTGAAGATTCATAGACTCATTTGAAAGCATATTTCATTTTTAAACATCCAAAAGTTTATTTCATTAAGTTCTCTATTATTGCTACACCATAGATTTGTTTCTTTTATGTATTGGTCTATCATGGAGTTTTTGTTTTTTTCCTTTGAGGATAAGCAATTTTCTAAGAGAATGGCTTCAGAAGATAAAACCTGATCTTGAGTCTTAGCTTCATTATTTATTAATTTTATAGGTATAGAAGCAAACTATTAGACATTTCTGAGTTTTAATTTTCCATATATCCAGGTCACAGTTAGTGAAAATGATAAATCACCTGACCTGGTCACATTATTTAAATTGATATAGCATTCTTCTGACTGTATCCAATTAATATGTTTAGCATAATTATAATGTGGTAGACTGTGAATTTGAAAATTTGTGACCAATTAGGAAATCTATCATTCATATAAATAATAACTACCTATATACAAAATAAAAATAACAATTCAAACTGCCTGACATGTGTAATTTGTTTTCCTATAGGACTTTTAAATCATGAAATGTTTTATAAATTGTTATTCTTATTAGTGCTGTTATTAAATTGAAGATGAATTTTTATGCTGTCTATCTCATGACATAGTTAGATTCAGGGAAAATGTGCTATATTAGAATAATTAACATGATCATTAATGATAAATTTCCAAATAATATCTATGATACTTTTAATACTCTTTAAATTATATCAAAGCAAGTCAAATGAAGGATTAATACCTTTCAAAGACTTTAGAGATATAGATACCTTAGAGACCATCTAGTTGAACTCCTGGTTTAATATATGAGAAAAATGAGATCCAAATAGGTTAATTGACTCTCAGAATTATATAAATCATGAGTTGGAAATCCAGAAATGAAATCTGGGTTTTCTAACTCAAAAATGTTTAGAAAAAATTGAGTAGAGAATCAGACATCCAGAAGCCAAGTTGTCAAAAAAGTAGCAAATTGCCAAAAAATCTTTTTTTAACCTCCAAACAACCATAAAATAATGCTTCAAAACAAATCCTAAAAAAACAGAACCAAAAAATTTTAGGAATTATATAATGTTTGAACCCCAGAAACTGGGGAAATCTGCAAGAAAGGTGTGTCTCATTTGGGTAAAAGGGGAGTGAAATCCAGCACAGGAAGTATACTAGTAAACCAGAATAAGTCCTTCCTTAGCAAACCAGCTGCATATCCTGAGCCCCAGGGCAGTGGAGCAGGCAAATAACAATTCTGGGATCTACCACATGCATCAGCATAAGCAGAAGAATGGGAAGACTTCAGCTCTGAGAACTGCCATGAAAACAGACAATCTTCACTGATGAGACCCCACATGCTTTGGCACAGTCCTGGTTAAGTAGGCAATATTTGGCAGCCAGACCTCCACATGGTTTAGTGTAGCTCTGGACAAAGTGGTAACTGCCAACCCTATGAATGCATAAGCAAACAGGTAGATTCAAGTATACAACCTCTGCCACATGCTTCAGAGACCTGGGTAAACAAACAGCCAAGAAAAGTAAGACTACCATGTGTTTTGGTATAACTCTGGGGAAATGAAGAAATAATGTACCAGTCTCAACACACACAAGATACCACCACTAAGACCTGAGCTCATCATTATGCAAATTGACAGACCCTTTTAGTATCTCTCAGGGCCAGTCAACTCAACCTTACCTCTTCAACTCAGCATCAAACACAAAGGTATCCCATATGCCTCAGAGAAACATAAATGTAGTACTCAAGTCAAGGCCAGCAATACTGGGCACAAGAAGTCTGACATAATATCCTTTCCACCCTGCAAGAACTGAATTTTTTTAATTGGAAAAGGCAAAAACAACAACAAAAAAAACATGAATAGAAAACAAAAAAAAAAAAGAATTTGACCATAGGTAAGGTCAGGCAAAGCACAAACTCAGCTGACAACAACAGGGTTAAAGCCCAATAAGCAAAACTCCAAAAGAAAAAAAAAAAAAAGGAAATGGTTTCAAACCCACAAAGAATTCATGGAAGAACTCAAAATGGAGTTCAAAAATTGTGGTAAATAATGAGAGCAATTCAGGAAATTAATAGGAAAAAAGAGACTAGAGCTTAGGAAAAACAACTACAACAACAATTGCTTAAAAAGAAGAACTGGAAAAATGGAAAATGAAGTAAAAAAATCTACTGAAAAAATAACTCCTTAATAATTAAAAATAACTCCATTAAATAGAAATGAAAGTTAGAAAACTAATTGAGGAAATTAGCTCCCTAAAAGTTTAAATTGACAACTAGAAACTAGCAACTCTGTGAGGTAACAAGAATCAAAGTAATTCAAATGGAATGGGAAAAATAAAGAAAATGTAAAATAGCTAATGGGAAGAACAACTGACCTAGAAAATAGATCTAGGATAGAAAATAGCAGAATCACTGGAATACCTAAAAGCCATAATCAAAAAAAGGACCTGAGCAGCATGCTTCCAAAAATTATCAAGGAAAATGGTCTTTATATCCAGAGGGCAAAATGGGAAGAGAAAGAATCCATTTAGGTTCTTAAGAAAGAGATCCCACAATACAAAACTTTAAAGAACATTTCAATGACATTTCAGAACTATCAGGTCAATGAAACAACAGGACATGTGGACAGAAAAAAGCAGTTCAAATATCAGAGAATCACAATCATGATAGCACAGGATTTGGCAGCTGTAATATTAAAGGATCAGACATCATAAAACATGATATTCCAGAAGGCAAAGGGACTAAAGACTATAACCAAGAATAACTTACTTAGCAAAATTTAAACATAATACATCAAAGGGGGAGTAAGGGGAGAGGGAATGTCATTCATTGAAACAGAAGGATTTCAAGCTTTCTTAAGAAGACCAGGATTAAACCAAACAGTTGATCTCTAATATCAAGATTCAAGAGAAGCATAATGGGAAAAGAAAAAAAAAATAAGGGATTCAATAGCGCTAAACTGTTTACATATGTAATATTTACATTCCTACATGGGAAGATGATAGTTGTAATGCTTAAATATTGCACTAATAGTACAACTGAAAGAGATATTTGTAGACAAAGGGTAAGGGTCTAAGATGAATTTGCAGTAATGATATCTAAAAGGGATGAGAAAAAGAGTACCCTGGGTGAAGAAGGAAGAGAGAGGTAGAATTGGGTAAATTATTTCACCAGAAGATGCATGAAAGGCTTGTTATAGTTGAAGAAATGATATGAGGGCAGATGATGGGCATTGTTTGAAATGTACTCTCATGAGTATTAACTCAAAGAGGGAATAATATACATAATCTGTTGAATATGAAGGTGAGGAAATTAAGGAAAGAGTGTGGAGAATGTTTGAATAGGTGATGGACTGATAGAAGGGAGGGAAGATCAGGGGGAGGTGCTGGCTAGAAGCAAAATGCTTGTGAGCAGGGAAAGAGTGAAAGTGAGAGGACAAACAGGAGGAAGCATAGGAAAATTATAATCATAGCTATAAATATGAATGGGATGAACACTACATAAAAAGAAGAAAGTAGAAGATTGGATAAAAAAAACCCCCAGAATCCTACAAAACATCATTTACAAAAAATACATTTAAAGCCTAGAGACACACACAAAGTAAAGGTAAGGAATTGAAGCAGAATTTATTATGCTTCAAGAAATGGAAATAAGCAGGAAACCTGCTTCTTAACAAACCTGATCTCAGATAAAGCAAAAGCAAAATTATGCCTAATTAAAAAAATAGGAAAGGAAACAACATCTTGCTAAAAGATAACATAGACAATGAAAGAATATCAACACTGAACATAAATACACCAAGTGATATAGCAGCAAATTCTTAAAGGAGAACTTGTTAGTTACAAAAAGAAATAGAAAGTAAAACTACACTAGTGGCATATCTCATCTATTCCCTCTCAGTACTTGAGAAATCCAACTAAACAAAAAATGAACAAGAAAGAAACAAAGGAGACAAATAGAATATAGGAAAAATTAGATATTACAGACATTTGAAAAAAAATGAATGGGAACAGAATATGAATTCTACACAAAAACTGATCACTCTCAAAATCAAATGTAGAAAGGCAGAAATATTAAATATATTCTTTTTGTCATAATGGAATGAAAATTACATTCAACAAAGTGATGTAGAATTTAAAATTAAATGGAAATTAAATAATCTATTTCTGAAGAATAAGTGTGTCAAAGTCATATTCACAGAAACAAACAATAATTTAATTAAAGAAAATGACAACAATGATACAACAAACCAAAATTTATGGGATATAGCCAAAGGAGCACTTTGGAGACAATTTATTTCTCTGAATTCTTACACTAGCAAAAAAAAAAAATTGTCAATGAATTAGGCATGCTACTAACAAAACAAAACAAAAAAGTAAACCACCAGAGAGAACAAATGAAAAATCCCTAACTGGCTAAAAATTAGAAATCCTAAAAAACCAAATGAGATTAAAGACTGAAATGAAAAAGAAATACAAAGACAAATTACTAACCTAATAAATAAAGCTGGGGGCAGGTTTTTTTGGGGGGAGAAAGCACAAAGAAAAGCAATTAGTCAATTTGATTTTTTTTTTTAAAAAGAGGATAAAAACAAATGAACAGTATCTACAATGAAAAGAATTAAATTACCACCAATAAAAAAAAATAAAGCAATCATTAGGAAACATTTTGCCCAATCATAGGCTAATAAATCTGACAATCTGAATGAAATTGATGAATATTTTTGAAAAGACAAATTACTTACATTAACATATCAGAAAATAGAATGCTTAAATAGGTCTAAATTAGAAAAAGAAATTTAAAAAGCAATTAATGAATTTCCTAGGAGAAAATTCCCATATGGGTTCACAAGTGAATTCTGCTAAACATTTAAAAAATAATTAATTCCAATACAATATAAACTATTTGGAAAAATAGGTAAAGAATGAATACTAACAAGTTGATTTAATGACAGACATAATGCCATATATAACCCAAAAAGATATAAAAAGAAACAAATATAGATCTATTTCCCTAATGAATATTAATACAATTTTTAAAAATAATGCAAAGATAGTTTTCAACAATCATCCTTTCAAAACCTTGTGTTCCAATTTTTCTCTCTTTCCCTTTTCTCACTCCCTCCCCTAGACAATAAGTAACCCAATATATGATAAACATGTACAATTCTTCTTTAGGTATTTCCACATTTATCATGCTCACATTAAATATCATATCAAAAAGGGAAAAAAAAACCCTGAGATTGAAATAAAAAAGCAAGCAAAGAACATTAAAAAAAAAGTTGAATAAAAGTCTGCTGTGATCCACATTTTGTCCCCATAGTGGGGGGACATTCTACATGCATATGGCTGTCTCCATCACAAATCTATTAAAATTGACCTGAATCACCTTATTTCTGAAAAGAACCACATTCATCAGAATTTATCATCATCTAATCTTGTATACAATGTTCTCTTGGTTCTACTCACTTAGCATCAGTTCATTTAAGACTCTCCAGGTTTTTCTGAAATCATTCTGGTGATCATTTCTTATAGAACAATAATATTCCATAACCTTCATATATTATAACTTATTTACCCATTCTCCAACTGCTGGACATCCACTAAATTTCTAGTTCCTTAGCACTACAAAAAGTGCTGCTACAAACATTTTTGCACAAGTGGGTCCTTTTCTCTTTTTTATCATTTCTTTGGGATATAGGCTTAGTAGAGACACTAATGCAAACATTTTTTTAAACAAAATACTATCAAGATAATTACAGCAATATATTACAAGAATTATATACTTTGTCTAGATGGGGATTTATACCAGGTATGCAGGAGTGGTTCAATATTAGGAAAAGTTTGAGCATCATTGACCATATCAGTAATAAAATAAACAGAAAGCATATAATTATCTCATTAGATGCTGAACAAGTTTATGACAAAGAACAAACAACACCAATTCCTATTAATAAAACAAGAAAACATAGGAACAAATGCTTTTCTTTTAAAACTGATAAATACTGTATAAAACCATTAGCAAACATTATATGTAATAATAATAATAATAATAAGGTAGATTTTTTTTCCCAATAAGAAGCAAGGATGCTCATTAGCACCATTATTCAATAAAGTACTAGAAATGCTAGCTGTAGCAATCAAAGAAGTGAAAAAATAAAAGAATTAGAATTGGCAATGAAGAAACAAAACTATTACTCTTCACTGATGATATGATTATACACTTAGAGAACCCTTAAGTATTATTTTAAAAACTACCTGAGAATTAGCAATTGTAGGAAAGTTACAAGATATAAAATAAACCCACATAAGCCATTGACATTTATACCTATTACCAATAAAGTCCAGCAGAAAGAGATTAAAAGAAAATTTGCACTTAAATCAACAACATTAAATAAGAAATAAACAGTTAGATTTCAAGAAAACCTGGAAAGGCTTCAGTGAACTGGTGCAAAAAGAAATGAGCACAACCAGAATAACATTGTACACAGTATCAGGAACACTGTTTGATGATCAACTCAGATCTTTTCAGCAATACCATGATCCCTATCCAGTTAAAGAACTGATGGACTCTGAATGCAAATTGAAGTATATTTTTAAATTACTTAATTTTTGTGTGTGTTTCTTTTGTGTTTTTGATCTGTTTTTTTTCTTTTAAAAATGTGATTAATATGGAAATGTGTTTTGCCTAATAACACATATGTAACATAAAAATTACCTGCTATTTTTAGAAGAGAGGAGGGGAGGGTAAGTTGACACGAAATTTTGGTGTTCAAAATCTAGTAAAAATGAATGTTAAAAATGTATTGATATATAATTGGGAAAATTAAACTACTTTCAAAAAATTAAAAGGATTGAATGTTTACAATGGTGAGTGGGAATATTGTAAGATTGTGATGTAGAGGGGTCTGCCATTCATACAATAAGTATCAATTGTCTGCCATGTGATAGATATTGGTTTAAGTTTACCAGACTCAGAGAAACACACATTACTGTCCCTGTTCTTGAAGAGTTCACATTTAGTGGTAAAGGTAACACAGAATCAACTGTGTACAAACAAGATATGGAAAAAATAAAACAAGAAAAGGAAAACACTTTATGGGCATAGTGAAAGACTTCTTGCAGAAGAGTCAGAGGACCTTACATTCCTGACTTAATCCCTATGCCACTAAATTAAAGTTGCATAATCTTTTTAGGACTCAATTTCCTTATTTTTAAAATAATTTAAATAATTTATTTAATAAATTTAAAAACTTTTAAGTTCCTTTTCAACTCTATCTATTATCTATACATAAAATTTTATGGCAAATAATAAAATGGATATTATCAACTATAGTAAAAAGAATCACAATCAATCACCAATCTTATTTTGTGGCATAATAATGACCCTCACTTCTTTAGTGTATTAACATTTATAAAATACTTTCTTTGCAACAACTCCATGAATTATGTGATAGTAAAACTATCTCCCATTTTCAAAGTGGAAGACTGAGTATTTTCATATATCTGCCTGAAGTGGGTGTTTATATTGGAATAAAAGAGCACAACTAACACTTGTATACTTAAATGTATGAATGTTATAGACTATCTGTACTTTGATGAAACATTCAAGTGGATCATCAATAGTTATCAAGTAGATATCCATGTATCATTGTGAATATTTTCTGGGCTCAGCTAAAAGTGGTTATCTAAAACAAAAGAACAACAACAAAAGTTTCATTTTTATTATATATAAATATATATGTATATGTATATTTAAATCATATTTACTTATTCTTTTATCCCCAAAATATAATCTATTTGAATTTTTGAACAGAATGTCAAATTTTTGTTTTATTGAATAGTTAGCATTTATAACTCTTTGAGCTTTTCAAAGGTACTTTAATATCTCATTATCTTCATTATTAAATGAAATAACTAGAGTAAAAGTAAAATGACTTGACCAAAGTCACACATCGTATCACCATATCATTTAAGTATATGTTTATAGAAACATTATATCACATTGAGTAAGTACTTAGCTTTAAGTACTCTATTGTCTTGGATTCAAGTACACCTTTTCAGAGTTACAGCCCTCTACAATTGTGAGGGTTGTAAAGAATGTCAGAGATAAAAGTGTGTCCTCTTCACCATCTTGGCTCCACCCCCCCAAAGTCTTCCAGTTTAATTCTTTAGTGTCAATCTGTTAATATCAAATGCTCTCTCTCCCTTCTTACCTTTTGCAAAATCTTGCCATTTTTACCTTTATCAGTATCTTTCACTTCTGAGCTCTTCTCTCCAATCACAGGATCATTTCTTTTCATAACCACATCTATATTATTGCAAA
This sequence comes from Sarcophilus harrisii, assembly GCF_902635505.1. Classification (NCBI taxonomy): domain Eukaryota; kingdom Metazoa; phylum Chordata; class Mammalia; order Dasyuromorphia; family Dasyuridae; genus Sarcophilus; species Sarcophilus harrisii. Next base: position 410,566,283 of record NC_045426.1, read on the forward strand.
GATTCCTGATGGATTTCTGTAAAGGGCCAAAACTCCAAAAAGTTATGCTTGAATCAGACAACTGAGCACTTAAGGCTAATTACCTATTCTCTATGAGACAATAACTCTATTAGTATATGTGTGGAAAAAATGACTCTTCTCACCATTGCTGCCAGCTCAAAGTTTGATGTTAAGATAATTGTAGGCGAGGATTAGAGGGTGGGATGAGAAAGCCGAGACTTCATTTGGTGGCAAGAGGAGGAGGAGAAAGGTGGAGATTCTGGATTCCAGAATGGAGAAGAGATCTTTGGCTAAACTCCTGGCAGTTTGCCTGCTTCTGCCCCTAAAGACCAAGGACTTTCACTTATCCTGACTCTGGTTGATCCTGAGGCCTCCAGGGAGCTAGCCCAGACTTTACATTTTGGCAATGTGGACTAATGACCCTAATTTCACTGAAGAAGTCCCAGTGACCAGGAAAAAGGATGAGTATTTTAATAGACAAACAGGCAATTTACTTTCTTAAGAGCTAAACTAGTAACTCTCATTTTCTAGATGAAATGGGGCAAATATTAGGAAAAGATTCTCTCCCACCCCCTCCACCAACCCTCAACCCCACCCCAAAGGAGATCTACAGAAAGTATATTAAGACTGATAAAGAGGCAAGGTTTGATTGTAACTCGGGAACAGATTGATGGACTTGTGGATACATTAGAATGCATGTCCCCTAGGTTCTTCAAGGAAGAAGAAATAGAGGCAGATAATTGGAAACTAGTAGGAGACGAACTATGTGAATATTAGAATGATAAAGGTTCTGATTCAGTTTCTAAGAAATATGTACAACTTAATACAATTGGCCTTAAAGAATCCCACAAGTTATAGAAAAAACAAAAGTTGTAAGAACAGCCAGATGAGGAAGTGTGAGGAGAAAGAGGAAGAGAATGGAGACATTATTGGAAATCTCACTGGAGGGCATGGGGAAATTAAAGAATGTGATTCTCACTCTCACAGACCACCTTCAACTCCATCTACACTTGAGCAGGTTCTTGATCCTCTCCCATCAACTTCATCTTTTTGGGTGGAGGGTGGAGGAGTGAGAGGGGCAGTGATATCACCTGCACCTCCCCTCTCCCCCCTTCTCCTCCCAGCAATCACAGACTCCTATGACTTGGTTATAAAAGGCACTACTTAAAGCCAAAGAGAATACAGCTGACTTGATAATAGAAATGTATCCTGTGATTGAACAGCTTGACTCTTCAGGTCAGAAAAGGAGAAGACACACTCCTTTTGACCTGGAAATAATCAAAAGCCTGAAAAAGTCTTGTGCTCTTTATGGGACTATATCATCTTATGTTAAGATGGTATTACAGAATTTGACTTATGAAATCTTAACCCCCAGTGACTGGAAATCTATAGCAAGGACATGCTTAGAAACTGGAAAAAACTTGTGGCTTTCTGAATATAGTGAATTCTGTAGGATACTAGACCAATGAAATAGGCAAACTGGAGTTAATACTCCAATCACCTGTTACCAACTAACAGATGTAGGTTCTTATGCAGACACTTCAGCACAGACTTATTAAACCATAGCAACATATGTGCAAATTGCTTCTGCTATTATCAAAGCATGAGGTTTTATCCCAGGTAAACAGGACAGAGGAGAGGCCTTCACAAAAACTGCACAAGGGCCAAATGAACCCTTTTTTGATTTTGTGGGACATCTGCAGACAGCTGTCATATGAACTATTGGTGAAAATGCAGCAACAGAAATTATGATAAGGCAACTTGCTAAAGAAAATGTTAATGAGGTTTGCAAAAAAAAAATTATACTAGGACTACACAAGGATGCTCCTTTAGAGGAGATCATAAGATACTGTGCCACAGTGGGCACAAATATCTTTTATAGCCAGGCTATGATGCAGACTTCTCAAGATCCAAACATGGGAAGACAGGGTCCCTTTTGGCAAAGGACTTCTAGAGAGACTCGGCAATGCCTTAAATGTGGTGAAGTAGGGCATTTGAAAGCTCAATGCTGGCATAGAGACAGAGTGAGGAAACAGGGTGGGAGAACAAGATCCCAAACCCAATGTCCAAAATGCACAGAGACTTCCATTAAGCATCAGAATGTAGACTGATTCAGGGAAATGGGATGAGGGGTCAAGCCCCAAGGTCCAAGGCAAAAAATACTTGAGGCATGATGGCAGTCGATGCTACACCCAGAGAGCCTTTAGAAGTTCATTACTCAGACATGACCAATCAGCCAGGAAACAATCTCATGATAGAAAGAGATTACACAATCAATCATCCAGGAAGCAACCTGATGGGAGAAAGGGATTACAATTGGGGAGAACAGAAATGTATGCAGCTGGAAATATTGAGATACCCCCCCCTAGAGAGGTGAAATCTTTTCCTCTCCAGCCTTGCCTCCAGGCACAGTAGGCTTGACCATTTCACCTCCTGAGAGTACTTACAAAATAATGTTCATCCATACACTGATGTGGGAAACTGGGGAATGTGTAAGTAATATCCCAGTCACTAATACAGGTAGACAATGTGTGACTTATCAACCAGGAGAAGTAGTATCATCAAGTTTATTGATACAGACTCCTAATAAGCAATCTGGTGATAGTTGCCCAGATTCAGACTCCAAGCAACAGAATCCAGGAATCCACATTAACCTTTTCCTATTCAATGGAAAACTGATACACCAGTGTGGATAGAACAGTGGCCCTTAGCTTAGAATAAAATTCAGGCCTTATTAGATATAGTACAGGAGCAACTTGACTAAGTACCTTTACAACCTCCTCTAAGTCCTTTGAATTCCCCTGTATTTGTTGTAAGAAAGGAATCTGGCAAATGGAGGATGCTGACTGATTTAAGAAAAGTAAATGAACAAATGGAAACTATGGAAATACTTCAGCCTGGACTTCCATATCCTACTCAATTTCTAGAGAATGTCCTCTTTGGATTATTAGACATTAAGGATTGTTTCTATTCTATCCCTCAATAAGGAGGATATGAAAAGATTTACCTTTTCAAAGCTCAGTGTTAACTTAGCTTAACCTTATAAAAGATAGGAATGGACAGTTTTGCCACAGAAAATTTAAAAAAACCCTACTATGTGTCAAATGTATGTTGCTGCTGCTCTTACTCTAGTAAGAAAAGCATTTCCAAAAGTAATGTTATTACATTACATGGATGATATATTGGGATGTGCACCTGAGAAGCAAATAGAAGCATGTCTACAAAAGACCACAGAAACACTAAGGAACTACAAATTGCATGTAGCTCCAGAAAAAAATTCAAAGACATGCTCCTTTTCAACATTTAAGATATAAAGTATATCTTAAGGTATTTACAGTACAACTTTCCTTAAGAACAGAGAAGCTAAATACCTTAAATAACTTTCAAAAATTGATAGGAGATATCCAATGGATGTGTCCAATGTTTGGCTTGACTACCTATCAATTACAACCATTATATGATATTTTAGGGGAGACAGTGCTTTAAACTCACCACACCAGCTTACAAAAGAAGCTCAAAAGGCTTTGAGAGAAGTTTACCTGACTTTATCCAATGTAGTGGAAAGAGTCATTTAAAAACCCTTGGACATATCAATTTTTTGCTACAAAAGAGGCACCCACAGCAGTTTTTCATCAAGGAGACAGTGATAGAGTGGGTAAACCTCCCAGCACAACCAGACCAAAGCCTTACTCCTTACCCATTGCTTGTGGCTAGAATTTTATTAAAGGCCATTAAGCAAGCAGTATGATTATCTGGGATAGGACCTGACAAGATATACATCTTTTATACCAATGCACAAATTAATGTGTGCTGTGAAACCATCCCAGAGTGGCAAATTTTATTGGACATGGTCCTAAATTTTACACAGGATTCTCCATTAAAGATAACCAGACTATTACATAATTGGTGATGGATTCTTGAAGAAAAGGTGTCTAAAGTTCTTAAAGGACCAACTATCTTTACAGATACATCCAAACATAATATTTGTGCTGTATGCTCTAGTGACTTAACTAGCAAGAGAATAGTCAGAACTCCTTTTCAGTCCACTCAGCAGAATGAATTGTATGCAATCATTCTAGCTCTTACTTATTATCCAGGAGATATAAATATAATACCTGATTTGGCCTATTTAGTAGGTATAGTATAAAGAAATGCCACAGCCCAAATAAAATTTGTGACTTCTAATATATATCAGCTCTTTAAGGAACTTCATGAGCAGATGAGAAAGCATCCAGGTAAGATTTATATCTTGGCACATCCACTCACATAGTGGACTTCCAGGTTCTTTTTTTGATAGTAATTTAAAGGCAGATAATCTTCTAACTATGTTGGCCAATACTTCTTTATTTCAGGAAGCCCAAGAATCTCATTCTAAATATCATCAGGCTGCTTTCTTATCTATTTAGATCATAGTCTGAGCCCTTGTCAAAATGCAAACCCCTTAAAAATTCTTGTAAAGGGGCAGCTAGATGGTGCAGTAGATCAAGTACCAGCCTTGAAGTCAGGAGGACCTGAGTTCAAATCTGGCCTCAGACACTTAACCACTTCCTAATTGTGTGACCATAGGCAAGTCATTTAACCCCAATTGCCTCAGTGAAAAAAAAAAAATCTTGTAAAATTCACTCACTATATTATTCAAAGTGCTTAGTGCTATAAATGCATGGGTGTGTGTGCACCCATACTCACAAATAGATAAATACTAGGTGTTCAATGAATACTTGAAGATTGGTTAATTATAATAGATAATTAAAATCAGCTGCCTTAAAATGGTTAAGAATGAATAATAGAATTTAATGTAAAATTTAATATAAGATAAAAGAAAAGGCAAAAAAAAATTGCCTAAAGCTTGGAGTACACAGTAATTTTGCATAAATTACCTAAGGAAAGGAACCATAGCTGATCTTTATTAGTCTTATGAGGGGTAGGCTAATATAAATAATCTGATATTCACAGGAACCCTTGGGCAAAGAAGGATCTTCCCTATCTGTTGCCAGTCAATCAATCAGTTCAAAATTTAACAAATATTTGTTAAAGTTTTACTATTTGTGAAGCACAATGTTAGAATCTGACTATATAATAAACCCTGACTTCAAATAGCTTGATTCCTTGCCCCTCAATATAACAATGTGTATATGCGTGTGTGTGTGTGTGTGTGTGTGTATATATATACATATATATATATATGTGTGTGTGTGTGTGTGTATACAGTGTGTATGTATGGACATGTATAGATTTATATATTACAAAAAAAACACATTTGTAATATTTTGAGGCAAGGTACTAGCAGAGGATGGGACAGGGAGAGAAGAATCCAAAATCAGGAAAGGTAGAATGTAGAAAAAAAGAGTCATTTCAACTGAATTCTGAAAGAAACACTGAAAAAAGAAAGAAGGGAATAGATTCCAGGCATGAAGAAAAATCTTAACAAAAGCCCTGAGAATGGAGATGAAGTATTTTGTGTGAGAAAAATCAAACAGGCAGATTTACTTGGTATGAGAGACATTATATGGAAAATACTACTATAGTAAGAAAAAGTAGAAAGATAATACTATTGTAGTTAGCTTGATAAAGTGCATTGGATCCACATTGTGAATAATTTCAAATGTCAAGGAAGAGATTTGCATTTGATCGTAGAGGAATCATGGCATGGTGGATAGAAAGTCTGCCTCAAAGCCAGAGAACCTATGGTTTAATAGTCATTGTTGAACCAGACTGGTCTTGTTGTTACTCTATGCAGGACACTTAAGCATTAACATTTGAAGCAAGTTTCTAATTGGAAAGATTGACTCATATAGGAAAATTGAATTTTCTTATTATCGATGTCAATGAAATCATAAGTCTAGTTCCCAATCCTGTTTCTACATTAAATGAGGTCACTAGAGTCTATTGAGTAGAAATGTGACATGGGAAGAACTTTTTTTTTTTTTTTTTTTTTTTTTTTTTTTTTAAGGAAAATAGTTTTGTCAGTTGTGTTGCAAATGGATTAGAGAAAAAAGAGATTTGAATCAAGGTGATGAAGAAAGAGTATAGCTTCTAGGGGAGACAGCGCTAGGAAGGTCCCCCTTATCCTAGATGCTATTGTTCTAATTATCTATCTGTCAATGATTATAAAAAGTCTTCTGGCCTAGGAATATACTAGACTTTAGGGATTCTAGGGATACTAGACTAAGGAATATCCCTTAGACTTTAGGGAAGACATATTAGTGATCCTGAGACTTGCTGACCTTAGAGTCCTATTGTTTTAACAATCTTGTCCTCAATGATTCTAAAGTCTTGTGGATTTAAGGATAATCCCAGGTCTGCTAGTCAGTGATAACAAAATTTCTGAGACCATTCCTCAGTTTTACTTCTAGGCCATAAAATTATCATATCAATGACATGAAGAACAAGATAAATGTGTTTTCTTGCTTCTGGTACTTTGTTAAATTCTTTTGGAACTTAACCCATTTCAATTGCCATTGCAATTACAATAAACTTTGCTACTTGACTTGGATATGAGCCTGCAAATTCTTTTGAGATACCTTATGACACTGGTATGTGACCCCTAACCTTTTGGGGTTCCTTCCCAACCTCAACAATTATATGCAAGGGTATTATAGTACAGACATGATATGGGCTTAAACTAAAGGTGGTACCTATTATAGTTTAGAGAAGAAAACTGATACTTTGAAGATATAATCTACAAAACGTGGGTAAGTATTATGAGGTAGAGTGAAGAATTATGGAGGATTATGGCATCCAAAGACATTTTTCCAGTGCTTTTATAAATGCTGTAGTTCTTTGATTTTGGTCCTGGAAAATTACTAAACATAACTATTCTTATTTTTTTCCCACATGTTGTATCTGTGTCTCTCATATGAGGTTGTAAAAATTGAATTACCACAAAATATCTGAAATTTAGACTATATACATACATGATAATTTAATTACTCTTATATTGATGCTAAAAGTTCCTGGTTGTACTCCCTCTTTTTTCAGTCTCTTTGTCTGTCTCTGACTTTCTCTATCTTTCTGTCTCTGCCTGTCTCTGTCTCTCTATCTCTCTCTGTCTCTCTCTCTCTCAATCTCTCTCTCTCTCTCTCTCTCTCTCTCTCTCTCTCTCTCTCTCTCTATATATATATATATATATATTCAGATGCATGTATGTATGTATTCTTAATTTCAAAGTCAATATGATACTTTTAATTCTCCCCACAAGCACCAAAATTTAACTAACTATCCCACATAATTATGATACATGCTTCCACCTTAGCTTTGCTTGTCTTCCCATTAGTATATCTACATCAATATAACACTCAAATTCAAGATGCTTTACTTTTCTCCCAGGCTACAGCAGTGGTTGGCCTAGGTAATGACAAATGTGTGTCTATTTGTGAGGAAGCACTAATGACTGGGTTTAAAAAATAACACAAAATACAATCAGGCAATATTTTGGTTTTAGGATGAAGATATTTGGGTTCTTATTAGTGAGTTATTAATTTCTTTTTAAATTGAACAATTACAACATTCTACAATTCACACATATCCCTCTAGTATTTGAAATTCATTCTAGCATGAGCCTACCTTTGATGCCCAAAGAGTTTATCACTGGAAATTAAAGATCTTCATTTTATGGAGAATCAAGGGCTTCTTATATACCCCTTGCATAATAATGTCAGCAACTTTGGCAGCACATTTCAGAATGTTCACTGAGAATAGATATTTGAAAATGCTCTAGAAAAGATTCTCAAAATCTTGATAAAGAAAATTAATTCTATTCAGAATCCTATGGAAAAACATTATTTTTAAAAATCCAATATGGTAGTGACTTGAACTGAGTTAATAAGGGATGATTATCCAGATATAACTAGGGAGATTAATATCTATTTCTTACCTGTTAAAGTACAAGATATTCTAAAAATCATTGCATGTCATTCTATATGGCAAAGAGATTAACCCTTGTTAAATTACAGAATTTTCTTTTAAGTCTCTCTGCTTAATTACATGCAGTTGCTAATTGCTGTCATATATAATTAAACATATATATTTACATATATACACATATATATGCATGTATAAATACATGCACCTGTATGTATAGGTATAGGTATACATGTCATAAGTGTATATGTATATATGTGTGTATATGTATTTAAGAAGAGGTATTTCATTAAGACTTAAAATTCAGTATAAATCTTGTTTTAATAAAATCTATTTTTTTTTTAAACTGGAAAAGCAGAAATACATTAAATGGAGGCATAAATTTAAATACTGGGATGAATCAAATATCAGGCTTTGTTTGAACTATGTCTCCTTAAATTCAATGTTTTATTAATTGTATCATTGGAATATTAAACATCTGATAATAAAATTAATTTGATTAATTAATGAAAAAACAATTTAAATATTGTAATGTCCAGGCTAACTCTCTGAAGAATCTTTGATCATCAGAGTCCTTGGTCTTTAGGTGGAGAAGTGAAGGAAAGAGGAGTACCACCACGTGGCTGATCAAAGATGGAGTCTGGACTCTGGGAGTCTGGAACCTGAAATCTTCTCTGTCTGAGAGCTGTAAGTGAGAGCGCTGCAGCCAAGAGCTCTGTGTCCCTCCCTCAACTGTTTATTATTTGAGGTTTAATTACTTTAATTCTAATCTCTCTGTTTCTTTCTCCTCCTTCTTATATGTGTGTGAATTTGTACACACACACACACACACACACACACACACACACTATGTCTGTTTCTCTCTAGTCTCAAGTAATCAAAGTTCCTGGATCCTTTTCCACACTCATATACAAAGACTTGTTACTATTCTACATGCCCACAAAAAAAAATTTAAAGTAAAAGCCCCCATTACTTCACAGTATTTAAATAATTTATTTATGCTAATGTTCTTTTCCTGTTCATTATCAATATTTAATCCATATTCATGTTTCTTAATCTGATCATTTCTCAAAGCATTCCTCCTTTATCACCGCAAAATTTCCTATTTCCCATTCCCTCAGGGCTCTGCTTTTTGGTACCTATTGGCTTGTTAATATGGTAAATTAGTTTATGCCATGTGGTGGGGTTTGAGTTTCCATGCTATTCTTCATGGTAAAATATTTGAATTTTAATGGAGACCCACAGAAAACCAAATATTTTAACCTAAAAGTATAGACTACAGGGAATTCCAGATAATTTAAGTCTAGAGGAAGAAATATTTGAAAGACTTTTTTTTTTAATCTTTGCTTTTGTATATCATAGAAAAGAGTTCTCTTCTCTTCCTACTTTATATCTATAGTTTTAGCCTAGGACATTGATTTCATAAAACTATAATATGAATTGTGGTTATTGCTTTAATTGAATTTCTCAGTTGCAGGACTAATAAAAATTGGGGTAATGGCAGGAATCCAAATATCCTGTTACTAAGTTGAGAATTCTTTATCCTTTATTGCACCACACCAATCTGACCTCTTAATTATCTACCTTTGGACTTGAAAAAAATAACAAATTTCAAATTATTATGGATAAATATATTTTGATTTTCTGACATTTTGCAAGAGATAAATTTAAAGTTTTGACACTATATGAAACAAAGATTTAAAAATAATTTTCATTAGATCATTTATGTAATAATTTTCCATTTTTCCAAAATAATGAGAAAGTTGAGCTAAATGATGTCTTGCAAGATACTCAATGGCTATCTGCCTTTCTGTTTCAGGTAGTAAAAGACAATATTGATATTAATACTTGAATCCCAGGTATTTTAAGGGGAATTTGTCTCCCATTATTATCTTTCAAAATTCTAGCATTTGTATCCTTATATTTTATTGGCAAATAAGATATACTAATTATGTCTAAATCATTACATGGGGAAAAGGTTATGTGATCAGATTTCTTTTTGATTGATAAACTTTTTTTAAATGATAAATCTTTATTTACTATTAAATGAAAAGAGTCCTAGGCTTAGAATTGGTAAAACTGAGTTGTTGGATAATGGAAAAGATAGATTAGTGGAAAGAGGATTGAATTTGGAGACATAGAAACAAGATTCAAATCCTTCTTGCATAATTTACTAGCTATATAACATTAGCAAGACATTTAACTACTCTGGGATTCAATTTCCTTATATTAAAAATTACACTTTAGAATAAAATATTTTCCATATCTTATAGGGGTAAATGTATATCCCTGTAATGCTACTAGCTTCCCTGACCCTCAGTGTTTTCATCTGTAAAATGGGCATAAATAGCAACATTCACTTTGTAGGATTGTTGAAAACTAACTATACAATGCTGAGTCATTTTATTATTATGTTTATTTATTTATTTATTTATTTGCTATTGATTTCCTCCTTCTTTCCTACTCCAATTATTTGACTTGGTAGAATAGAGTGTAGTCTTAAAAGTTTTTCACCTGTAAAAAACCTTCTCATGAAAATGTATCAAAATTGAATTATTAGTGTTATTATTATATATTCCCACCCCACACCTCACCCTCATGGAAGATGTAGAACTACAAAGATAAATCTTCAAATTCATCTTCTTGACAAATAATTTTCAGATAAAAAATAAAAGTCATTTATAATAATGTGAAAAAGTACACTCATTCTTCATTGGTTAGAGAAATTCAAATTAAGACAACTCTGAGGTACCATTTCATACCTGTACAATTGGCTAAGATAACAGGAAAATATGATAATCTAGTGAAATGATCCACCAGTCTGGAGAGTAATTTGGAACTATTCCTAAAGGGCTATCAAAGTGTGCATACTATTTGATCCAGCAGTGTCACCACTGGATCTATATCCCAAAGAAATCATAAAAGAGGGTAAAAGACTTAGATGTGCAAAAAATATTTGTAGCTACTTTTTTTTTTTTTTAAGTACCAATGAACTGGAAATTGAGCGCATGTCCATCTATTCAGATATGTAGCTAAATAAATTATGGTATAAGAATATTACAGTTCGATAAGAAATGATGAGCAGGCTAATTTCATAAAGCCTGGAAAGACTTGCATGAATTTATGCTGAGTGAAATGAGTAGAACCAGAAGAGCATTGTACATAGTAATGACAAGATTTTATCTTGAACAAATATAATAGACTTAGCTTTTCCAAGCAATGAAGTGATTCAAGGCAATATCACTGAATTTGAGATGGAAAATTTCATCCTCATCCAGAAAGAACTATGGAGACTGAATGTGATCAAAGCATAGTATTTTCACTTCTGTTTATTTTTTCTTTCTCATTTTTCCCTTTTGGCTCATTTTTCTTGCACAACAGGACAAATATGGAAATATGTTTAAAAGAATTGTGCATGTATAATCTACATCATATAGTTTGTTGTTTGGGGGAGGGGGACTCAAGAGAGGAAGGAAGAAAAAATTTGGAACAAAAAATCTCAAAGAAATGAATGCTGAAAAGTATATTTACATATATTTGGAAAAACAAAAGATTTTTGAGGGAAAAAACAAATTCATTTTCATGGAACTTAGAACACAAGCGAAGCTGTAGATTAATTTTTCCAGTTTAATAAATTTTGTGGAAGATAACTTTTGCATTTTCATAAAAAGTCCATCTCAGAGATGGAGTCACTAGCCTGACTTCACCTTAAATTGTTAAAAAAACAGTATTTTTTTTTGTCAGAATATGTGAACATTCCTGGAAAATAAGGCAATGGATATATATTTACAAATTGATAAAAAAAGATAAACAAAAAATAAGATAAACATATGTGAAACACATAAAAAACTCAGTTGAATTTTTGTTTTATTGAACAGTTCAGAATAATAATGTTAAAGAGAAACATCCCATACAAATAAACAAAAAGAAACTTTAAAAAGGTCTGATTGCCTACTGTACTCTTTTTATTATTACATCAAGCTTAGTATCTCTAAAATAAAAGTCTCATACCACTTCAGCTCTTCTGCCTATCTTTTATAACTTTGCCACTGGTATCCCCCATGTGCTTAATCTTGAATGCCAGATATCATGTTTTGGGAATTATGTTTAACTTATAGTTTTCTCTTGCACCTCCCCTGCCCAGTTACATCAATATGATTGTGTTGATAATTTCTTGGTTAAGTCCATTATTTTCCTTCTTCCAGTCATGACAATAATTCAGGCTTTAATTACTTTATACCTATATTATAGAAAATCATAATTTTTGAAGTGATTTAAAAATGTGGGCCAATTTTAGGTTATTTTCTTTCAATAACATCCTCATTTTTTGCCTCCAGTCTCTTCACATCCAGCCAATTCTACACACCACTATAAGATCAATGTTCATAAAATGTTTTTTTTCAAAAATCCCTGTGAGGTTTTTTTGCTACCTTTGCTACCCACTATCAAAAACAGGTTTTTTTTTTTTTTTAATTCATTTGGAGAAGTGCTTGCAACGAATGACATTAATTCAGTTCAAATAAGAGAATCTTAAGTGTAGAATATGAAGACAATAAACAAATATGGCAAATGAAATTAGAAATTTATATATCATATCAAGGTATAATGGGAAAAAGGAGATGGACTTCATCCCAGAACTTTTATTAATACTGGCTTCATCTTAGTTTCTTAATCTAGCAAATACAGAGACTGGACAGGATGATCTTTAAGGTTCATTCTATGTGTAAATACTTCTACTGAAGTTTGCAACCTGTTTTGTTTTGTTTTTCCTATTCCTCATAAGAAAGTATTTCCATATATCCCAGTAAGCTTGAATTTCTACCCAATATGCTGGGATATTTTCCTCCAATCTTCTATTATGTTGAAGAAATCCATACATCATTCTTGCTATTTATTTGTGGAATCTCCTTGTCACATACAGACTATTCCCTATTGTAAAGATACTATTGCTTGTATGGAAAATCTGAATTTGATAATGTTCTTGAAAATTATTTAAAATATACAATGCTATATATGTATGTATGGATGCATGTGTGTGTACATGTGTATTAATAATCACATATACATATATCTAGCACAATATACAGGTATGCTCACAGAATTCATATGGTCATGCATATGACATAACATTATATTATATGTGCACATATATCCCCAATATACATCTACATGAATGAGGTTATATATGAACACATTCATACACTATATACACATATACATATCCTATATATACAAACATTATGAGTTATATATTATACACATATTGTGTGCATGTATGTAACCTACACACATACATACCCACATCATATGCATATGCTTTTTATGTCTGTTGGTAGCCTTGTCTAGATCAGCATAAGAGGGAATATGAAAATAAATAATAACTTCTATATTTAAAAGGAATACTAAGTTGTACATAACAAACATAACAAAAAAACCAAAAAAAAAATTTATAATGGATATTCTTGTTTTATTTCATCAGTTAAAAATAAAGTAAATAAAAATTTTCAAAAAAAGAAATACTTGGAAAGGTCAAAATTTAGTAAAACTTGTGATATATAGCTGTGCTTCATTTCCCACGAGAAAAAAAAAAAAAAAAACTTTTAAAAGGAAGTTTAATTTGCAATAGGATAAAGAGTTCCTATTTCTGTAACAGCTCCCTGTTTATGAGAATAAGGAAATAGTAGAATGCTTTCCCAAGGATTATGGTGAAATTCCCTTTGATAAAAGCCAAGAGAAATAAAGATACTTTTGTTACAAAGGTTCTTAAAATGAAGTTTCACTGAAATAAACAGATTGACTTGTTAACTAGTTTAGCTCTCTTCCAATCCTACCAATTACTATTTTTGATGAAGGTGATTGTATCCATACACTCTTTTTATGACAGAAGTGCATGTGTGTCTATAGTCCTGATTAAGTTCTATGGTTTGATTAGCTTACAATCTCTTCTTGTCATTTTGAATGAATAAACACCTTAAATTTGTTTAGAAATTGTCAAGTATCTCTTATTTTGTCAAAGTTAATTTGAAATTTGGGTTTATATGATTTCTCCTCATTGTGAAATATTTTTCTTTACAGGATAAATTAGATCTGCTCTATGAATTCCCACTCTACATACCATATATTATACATATAGAAATCATATACTCCCAGCAAACATGTGTATACATACATTCACACATACTTACACACACATACTTCCATATACATATCTACATTGAAAACATAAACATATACTTATGAATACATATCCATATCTTCCTCTATTTTATATGGGTTTGTACATATATATCTATATGTATTTATACCAATTTAAATGTGCATATATCTACATATATGTACATATATACACACATAAGGAAGATAATATATATTTTGAATGTGAATGATAACATGGATATTACAATGAACATTAAATACCAAACATGAATGGATTATAATGCCTTGTGTATACTAATTATGTTTAATATGTATAGACATATATAAAGTGAATATGAAAAATTGAATAAAGTCAGAGATTCTCTGACTAACAATGACAATTTTCTTCATTCCACATGGCTACTAGCCAGTCAATTGTTATGGAAGTGGTTCTATGCTAAGTGCTGGGTTTATAAAAACAATGATCCTCAAGTATCAAACATTTTGCTTGGGCAAAATACATTCCCATACCTCAATACATAGAGCAAATATAGAGAAGAGATGAGGATAATTAGAAAGAGGGGATCATTAGCAACTGTTCTATGTGGTAAAAGATCACCTGCAAATCAGGAAAAGTGAGATGAAACAAATTCTATTTTGAAGCAGATGTTAGGTATCAGAGCACCCTAAGCATAAGGTACAATCACTTCAAAGGTCTTAAGCCTAGAAATGGAGTGTCATGTTCTGAGAGCAACAAATAGACCAATATAATAGATGGAAGTGAGATATGAGAGAGCTTGAAAAGTAGAAAGGGTTTAAGTTACAATTAGAGTACCCTGCCTTAGAAGAAATAGGGAGCCATTCCAAGTCATTGAGTAGTGGAGTGGGAAATACATAGTCAGACCTACTTTTAGATTATGTATAGTACTCTTTAGAGTATAGAGGTTATTGTCTGGGGAAGAATTAATATAATGAGGTCATGATAAAATTGAGAAACAGGATTTGAGATTGTGAGAAATGACAAAATATATAATCATAAAAAATTATGATCAAATAAATGAACATTGAAGTTCAAGACAATGGAAATGAATAGATAATAAAAAAGATCATTAGTGTGATTGGTTTTATGTGAAGCTGATGAAGGATAGAATGGGACAGGTCATTGAAACTGATTTTGTTCTTAATTTCTTGAAAATAAAATTGTTTTAAGAATATCCTGGCTTTATTTACTGTTCAATTTCTCCAGAGAGGGATATCTAGAGAGGTGAATTTTCTTATCTTTACAATGTTTTACCCTTATTTTAAATTTGTGACATTTTCCTAATTCACAGTCTATATCATCTTTTTCCCATGTGGAAAAGTCTGTAGTAGAACTACAATACACTACTGTTTCTCTTTCTCTGTCTTTCCGTTAATGACTCAAATGTTTTTGATTTTTTTTTTCTTTTTTGGTTTATGGATTTCCTTTCACATACAAATATTCTTAATATACTAATCATCCAATCAAATGGGAATTGGAAGGCATGGATTGTGTGTTCATCTATTTTTAATATTCTCAAAATTTATTTCACTGTCTGACACATAGTAACTACTTAAAAGCTTGATGATTAATTAATTTATTTCATAATGACCTTCCCCAAATCTATTATAGTCAAAAATATTGCTCCAACAAGTTTCAATTATGTCCATTAGATAATTTGATCTCATTGTATTTCTTCTCTTTTTCAACTTGATTATTAATGTCAAGTATTTGGATATGTACAAATTAGAACCTTGAAAATAACTAATTGTCTCATTTTATGCTCCTCTTTGTCTTACAGAAAATTTCATATGTGACATCTGTCTTGAAAAAATATTTAGCCACTTTTCTATTCTTTCTTTCCTTACCAACAGCTTTCATTTAAAATTGAATTTTGTTAATTTTTTTTCAAATTTTCTCCCACCTTTTTCCTTCTACCCTTATTAAAAAAGGGAGAAAAAAAACACAACACCTTCCTCCCTTGGTTTAGAGGAAAACCAAAGAAATTCCCATGTTGGCCACATTTAAAAAAAAAAGCTTAATACATACTCAATTTATTAATTGTATCAGCAAATGGAAACATGGTTCATAAATCCTTTGGAATCCCTGTTGGTTATTATCAGACTCATTCTAAATATAAAGCCCTCTTAGTAAGATTCACATATCCAAGTGTAGATGTATGAAGCTCTGAATCAGACAAGAGAGCACTTAAGGCTACCTATTCAATGTGAGAAATTGGCTCTATTAGCATATATTTGGATGATGGCTCTCCTCACCATTGGTGCTTGCTGAATGCTTGGTAGTAAGATAATCTTAGGCAAGGATTGGAAGGCAGAGGGAAGAGAAGTGAAAGTCACTTAGCAATAGGATAAGGAGGAGAGAGGCTGGAGACTCCAGACTCCAGACTCCAGGATACATCTTTAGCAAGCCATGTAGCAGCTTGCTTGCCTCCTTCACTTCTCCCCCTAAAGACCAAGGACTTTGATTTATCCTGATTCTGACTGACCCTGAGGCCCTTCAGGGAGCTAGCCTGTACTTTACATTTTGGTACCCAATGTGGACCAAAAGCCCTAATTTCAGTGAAGAAATCCCTGTGATCAGGAAATAGGGTGAGTATTAAAATAGACAAACAGGAAACTTACTTTGTTAAGAACTAAATTAGTAAAACTTTTCTAGCTAAAATGGTGCAGATATTAGGAAAAGATTCCCCCCCACCTACACTGCCACCCTCACCCCAAGGGAGTTCTATAGAAAACATACTTAGACTAATAAAGAGGCAAGATTTGCTTGTAACTTGGGAGCAGATTGGTGGATTCTTGGAAACATTAGAATTCACATCTCCTTGGTTCTTCAAGGAAGAATAGAGGCAGATAATTGGAAACTAATAGGAGATCAACTATGTGAATATTACAGTGATAAAGGTCCTGATTCAATTTCTAAAGAAATATTCTATATATACAACATAATACAATTGATCTTAAAGAATCCTGCAAGTTCTAGAAAAAAGAACAGCTCCAAGGAAAACAGTCAAACAAGGAAGCTGTGGAGAAAGATGAAGAGAAGGGAGAGGGTAATGAAATGTTTCCGAAAGGCATAGTAAGTTAAGTGAATTTAGAGGGTGTGCCTTTACTGTCATAGCACAGCTTCAACTTGCCTATACCCAAGCAGACTTTTGACCCTCCTCCATCAACTTCACCTTCCTGGGTGTAAAGAGGAGTGGGAGGTACCATGACATCACCAGCACCTTCCCCCCAACAATAATCTCTCCCCCATGACTAAATTGCAAAAGGTACTACTTAAAGTCAAAGAGCAAAGGCAGAATACAGCTGATTTGAGAATAGAAATATATCCTGTGATTGAACAACCTAACTCTTCAGGTCAAGAAAGGAGAAGATACACTCCTTTTAATATAGAAATTATCAAAGACATAAGAAAGGCTTGTACTCTCTAAGGGGTCTATATCATCTTACATTAAGATGTTATTACAAAATTTGGCTTATGAAATTTTAACCCCTAGTGACTAGACATATATAGCAAGGACATACTTAGAACCTGGACAAAACTTATTGTGGCTTTCTGAATATAGTGAACTCTGTAGGATACAATCCCAACAAAATAGGCGAACTGGAATTAATACACCAATCACCTGTGACCAAATAACAGCTGTAGGTTCTATGCAGACACTTGAGCACAGATTAATTACCCCATAGCAGCATATAAGCAAATTGCTTCTTCTGTTATCAAAGCATGGGATGTTCTCCCAGGTCAACAAGATAGAGGAGAAGCCTTCACAAAAATAGAGCAAGTTCCAAATGAATCTTTTGCTAATTTTGTGGGACATCTGCAAACAGCTGTCATATGAACTATTGGAGAAAATGCAGCAACAGAAATTATGATAAGACAACTTGCTAAATAAAATTTTAAAGAGGTTTGTAGAAGAATTATACTAGGACTACACAAGGAGGCTCCTTTAGAGGAGATCATAAGACCCTGTGCCACAGTGGGCAAAAATATCTTTTATAGCCAGGCTATGATGCAGACTTCCCAAAGATCTGAACATGGGAAGACAGAGTCCCTTTTGCCAAGTGACTTCCTGAGAGAGACTCATCAATGCCTTCAATGTGTTAAAGTAGGGCATTTCAAAGCTCAATGTTGGCATAAAGACAGAGTGAGAAAACAGGGTGGAAGAACAAGACCCAAAACTCCATGTCTAAAATGCAACAGAGGCTTCCATTGGACATCAGAATATAGACTGATTCGGCGAAAAGGAATGGGGGGGCTCAGCCCCAGGGCACAAAGCAAAAAATACTTGGGGCATTATGGTAGCCAGTGCTACACCCAGACATGACCAATAAAGAAGCAATCTGATGGAAATAAACCCACATAAACCCATCAGCATTCTTATATATTACTAACAAAATCCAACAGTTAGAGTTACAAAGAGAAATTCCATTTAAAGTAATTGCTGATAGTATAAAATATTTAGGAATCTATCTGTCAAAGGAAAATCAGAAATTATATGAGCAAAACTACAAAACACTTTCCACACAAATAAAGTCAGATCTGACCAATTGGAAAAAGTTTAAATGCTCTTGGATTGGGCCAGCAAATATAATAAAGATGACAATATTACCTAAATGAATCTATTTATTTAGTGCTATACCAATCAGACTCCCAAAAAACTATTTTAATGACCTAGAAAAAATAACAAAAAGTTCATATGGAAAAACAAAAGGTCAAGAATTTCAAGGGAATTAATGAAAAACAATCAAATGAAGGAGGCCTAGCTATACCAGATCTAAAAATATATTATAAAGCAGTGGTTCCCAAAACCATTTGGTATTGGCTAAGAAATAGACTAGTTGATCAGTGGAATAGGTTAGGTTCAAAGGACAGAACAGCCAATAACTTTAATAATCTAGTGTTTGACAAATCCAGAGGCCCCAGCTTTTGAAATAAGGACTTACTGTTTGACAAAAATCGCTGGGAAAATATGGCAGAAACTAGGCATTGACCCACACTTAACACCGTACACCAAGACAAGGTCAAAATGGGTTCATGACCTAGGCATAAAGAATGAGATTACAAATAAATTAGAGGAACACAGGATAGCTTATCTCTCAGACCTGTGGAAGAGGAAGGAATTTATGACCAAAGAAGAACTAGAGATCATTACTGATCACAAAATAGAAAATTTCGATTATATCAAATTGAAATTTTTTGTACAAACAAAACTAATGCAGATAAGATTAGAAGGGAAGCAATAAACTGGGAAAATATTTTTACAGTCAAAGGTTCTGATAAAGGACTAATTTCCAAAATATATAGAGAATTGACTCTAATTTATAAGAAATCAAGCCATTCTCTAATTGATAAATGGTCAAAGGACATGAACAGACAATTCTCATACAAAGAAATTGGAACTATTTCTAGCCATATGAAAAGATGCTCCAAGTCATTATTAATCAGTGAAATGCAAATTAAGACAACTCTGAGATATCACTACACACCTGTCAGACTGGCTAGAATCACAGGGAAAGATGATGCAGAATGTTGGAGGGGATGTGGGAAAACAGGGACACTGATACATTGTGAATACACTGGTGGAATTGTGAATACATCCAACCATTCTGAAGAGCAATTTGGAACTATGCTCAAAAAGTTATCAAACTGTGCATACCTTTTGATCCAGCAGTGTTACTACTGGGTTTATATCCCAAAGAGATCATAAAGAAGGGAAAGGGACCTATATGTACACGAATGTTTGTGGCAGCCCTCTTTGTAGTGGCCAGAAACTGGAAACTGACTAGATGTCCATCAATTGGAGAATGGCTGAATAAACTGTGGTATATGAATATTATGGAATATTATTTTTCGGTAAGAAATGACTAACAGGATGATTTCAGAAAAGTCTGGAGAGACTTACCCGAACTGATACTGAGGGAAACGAGCAGGGCCAGGAGATCATCATATACTTATATATACTTATATACAACAATACCATATGATGATCAATTCTGATGGACCTGACCAACTTCAGCAATGAGGTGAACCAAATCAGATCCAATGGAGCAGTTATGAACTGAACCAGCTACACCCAGGGAAAGAACTCTGGGAGACAACTAAAAACCATTACATTGAATTCCCAATCCCTATATTTTTGCCTGCCTGCATTTTGGATTTCTTTCACAGGCTAATTGTACAATATTTCAGAATCCAATTCTTTTTGTATAACAAAATAACGGTTTGGTCATGTGTACTTATTTTGTATTTAATTTATACTTTAATATATTTAACATCTACTGGTCATCCTGCCATCTAGGGGAGGCGGTGGGGGGGAAGGAGGGGAAAAATTGGAACAAAAGATTTGGCAATTGTCAATGCTGTAAAATTACCCATGTATATAACTTGTAAATAAAAAGTCATTTAAAAAAAAGATAATCACCAGGTGATGTGGAGAGATCTAGAAAGTGGTGAATGGAAGGGATCAGATAGGTTAAGTGCTTAGGGGAGAGGGTTTGCTTGTATTAGATGGACAAGGAAGCAGATGATTGCCAATGAGCTATATTTGCCTTGTCCATTGGAGAGAGATGGAGCAGACCTTTGAAATGAAGGAGAAGACCCAAGAAAATAGGGTTGTTCCATCTCTGATTGTGCCCACCACTAAAAGAGCATGGCAGTTATGGCAAATGACTCATGGATACCAAAAATTGAGACTGATGCAGGACTTCAAGAACTTTAGGAATCATTGGATTCCCTGAGACATTATAAGACTATTGCAGGATTTCAAATATTTGCAGGATTCATTGGATTCCCTGACACATAAAGTAATGGACAACAAATTGGTTGTGGACTATCTCTTGGCTGCTAAAGAAGGTGTATGTGTGATTGTGATTAACATATCCTCCTTCTGGTACTTCTGGAAATCTTTTACAATACCACGTTGATTAATATTGCTTATTATATCACTACTTGCATGTACAATTCATGTTTGTTACACCATATTGAGCCGGCACCAGCTGTGGGGATAGTCATCACTACTAGCTTGTGCTTTATTACCTTTGTGCTTGTGTAATACCTCCCATGCTGATGGATTTGTGCATACCTGTTTCTAGTAAGACCCTTCAGCCTAGAAATCTGCTAACAATATCTGGCTTGACTCCCCACTTCCTTTTGGTGTTTTTCATCTCTATCCCAGAGAAGTCAAGGAGGGTGTGATTATCTCCTTTTTAGTGCTTTCACCTCCCTTCCTGAGAAGTCGGGGGGGGGTGTGCTCACCTCCTTTTTGGTGTTTTCACCCCCTTTCTTGAAAAGTCAGGGAGTGTGTGATCACCTGTTTTTTAGGGTTTTCACCTCCCTGACAAGGCAGGGAGGGCATAACCACCTCTGTTCTAAAACAAAAGAAAGTGGGATATGGAGAGGGCTGAAACTCTGAATCAGACAACAGAACACTTAAGGCTATGTATTAGATGTAAGACAATGGCTCTATTATCATATATTTGGATAATGGCTCTCCTCACCATTGGTGCTTGCTGAATGTTTGGTAGTAAGATAATCATAGTCAAGGATTGGAGTGCCGGGGGAGAGAAGTGAGAGTCGCTTGGCGGCAGGACAAGGAGGAGAGAGGCTCCGGACTCCAGAGTCCAGGATACATCTTTAGCTACCCATGTGGCAGCTTGCCTGCCTCCTTCAATTCTCCCCCTAAAGACCAAGGACTTTGATTTATCCTGACTGTGGCTGACCCTGAGGCCTTCCAGGGAGTTAGCCCATACTTTACATCCAAGTGTGTATATATATATATATATATATATATATATATATATATATATATAATAGACTTATTATAAAGGCATTCCATTTTTGGTTAAGGGTCTCATTTCTCTCATATCTAACCCATGGTCCAGAAAACCTAATTTCTTAGACATTAACATAATTGTGCATTGTAGTGAATACAGTGATTAACTCAGAATCAGTAAGACTTGCCTAGATAATTATCATTTGGTCTTTCATACATTAACCTTGAAGACATGAAAAATATGCCCCATTAGTGATCATTTCTTGGTCAGGACTTAATAAACCCAAGAAATACCGATCATATCCTTTTTTACTACTATCATTGCAAGTCATAGTATTAGTAGTGGTGCTGGTGGTAGTGCCAGTGTTTATAACACTTTAAGGTTTAAAAAGTGTTGTATATATATTATCACAATGTATAATCACCAAACTCATGTGCCCTGGTACTATGATTATGCTCATTTTGCCCTTAAAGTAATGTAGACAGATAGAGGTTAATTGAATTGCCCAGGGCCACACTGCTGGCAAGACTCTCAGAAAGGATTGGTATTTTGTTCTTTCTGATTCAAAGTCCAACAGTCTTACCTACTGTGGCATCTAGCTGCTCTCTGTTGCTTTCTAGGTTTAAATCCAGGGAATACTCTACAGAAGTGATCAGTACAATATTGTGAATAAGAGACATTATAACACTTTGCTATCAATAGATAATGGAATTTTGGTAATGGCAATCCTTGAGTATTAGCATACATAGTTTTGAGGAGTTGTAGCACAGTGGATTGAATTAATTAAATAATGTCAGGACCCATGCCTGGGTAATTTTTTTTTATAACTTTTTATTGACAGAACCCATGCCAGGGTAATTTTTTTTTTACATTATCCCTTGCACTCACTTCTGTTCTGATTTTTCCCTCCCACCCTCCACCCCCTCCCCTAGTTGGCAAGCAGTCCTATATATGTTGAATATATTGTAGTATATCCTAGATACAATGTATGTGTGCAGAACCAAACAGTTTTCTTGTTGCACAGGGAGAATTGGATTCAGAAGGTAAAAATAACAATTAAATAAATCAACATCTTAACTATCTTCTGCTTGTATAAACATAGCTTAGTAGGATGAAATATGAAAATGAATCAACTAAATTAATTTATTAAACTTTCTCTTTAAAGTATAAACTTAAATTTATAAGTATATAGATCACAGTTTACTTCAGTTATTTTTACAATTCCATGCAATTACTGTCTAAGTGAAAACATAAAGCATACCAGGTGTTTAAGTATACTTGAAGAATGTGTTCTGTTTTATATAAGTAAGGTTTAATGGCTTATCTAGCATTTACCTGGTGTCTAGACAAAAGGAAGCCTTAGAATCAATATTTTGGAACTGATGATTATGCCCCCCCCTTTTTAACCTCCCAATACTTTGTTCAATAAGCAATTATACCCTAAAGAAAGCAGGGAATATAATAGAAAAAATACAGGTAATCTGTGGACTACATGATTTATTTTTCAATAATCAAAAATGTTCTAACTTATTTAAAAGGATTTATTTTTGAAACTTTAATCATAATTATTTAAAACATTCCCTTATTTACAATGACATATTGTCTAAAGAATCAGAAAATGTCAATAATATATATTTTTCAAAAAGTATGTTTAGTCATAGCATTTAAATTAATCTATAAATTGCCTTCTTGAAAATGTCAAGGCACTCCAGAAATCTTTGAAAATTAATAATAATGGAATATTATGAAGCTGATATCATGGAGTAGTTTTGCAATCACTTCAAGTAGAATTAACTGGTGTAAAGATTTAACTGGAATAAAGACTTTGATAAAGACATTAGGCAAAAAAATAATTTACTATCTACTACACTTTGTGAGAATTCTGATAATCTACAGCAGTGTCCAGATGCTCTCAGAACAAGCAAATCATATGCTTTAATATCTGATTATCATCCTATCTCCCAAGTTAGATTGCATAATAATACCCTATAAAAATTGAATAATCCAATACAGTGCTTATCTATTATTCCAAGGTCATAAAATAAGACTGTAAATCTTATCTGCATATTTTCCATTATCTTTTGTAGTATTCCTAAAGATAATTCTTTCTTAAGACACAAGCTTAGAATACCTAAAGCTGTCTTTCAAACTCTGATCTCTGTTTTAATGATAATAAATAATGAAAGCCAATGTAAACTTATATGATAGTGTAGCAGTATTAATTTGAAGAACTCTATGAGTTATTCTATGCATTTTCTCATAATTTTGCCAGACTTTAATAGAGGTATAATTATACCAAACCTCCCTGATACACCTGCAGCTTAATAAACACTTTCGTTAATGAAGATGTTTTCACTATTTCATTTCAGATTTTTGAAGATGAGCAAAGACATTCATTAAAAATCATTACCTCAGAAAACTAATTTGAAAAAAATTGCAAAATAAATTAATGATATATTCTGGAAAGAGCACTATATTAGGAATCAGAAAACATGAGTTTTTCTTCCATCATGTCTACCATTGTCTATTAGCTTTGTATGAACTTTGGTTTAATCAATGTAAATAAGAGGACAAAAGGATCTCAGCTTGTTCCTCATGACAGCAAAGTGACACTTTTTTTTTCCCCTCTCCCTGACTGATTTTCTATATTACTCATCAGAGAAGCCATTCCATATTTTCTTTTCTTTCCTCAAATTTTCCAATCCCCTCCGCCCTTCCCACTTCCTTCACTTAAAGATATTACCATTTCATTACAGAGAAAATTGAGAACATTCATTATTATCTCATTCTTTCTCCCTTTTTTTCATTTTCTTTTGAAATCATTAATCAATCACTCATCAATTGTTTCAATATCTAATAATGAGATAGTCCTTCTCTTTCATAAGACCAATACTTCCTCATGCCTTCAGTTTCATCCCCCCCCCCTTTTTTTCCTTATAAAGGAAAATTCAATCTTTTCATCTCTTTCTCTTTAATCTTTAACATGTACCTTATGATTGGTTCTTTCCTTATTGATGTTAGCCATGCCTAAAATTTTCTTATTCTAAATATAAAATAATAAATTAATAAACTTCTTTAGCTGCTATCCTTCTTCTGTCTTCTTTCTTGTAACTTTCCTGCTTTTCTCAGCCTAACTCTTAGAATAATATGCTTGTTTTTTCTACTTCTCTCTTCTCATTCACCACTCATTCTTTGTGATATGACTTCTAACATCATTCAACTGCAACCATGATCTCCATGGGAGCAATTGTTCTTTAATTGCCTAATCAGATTTCCTTTTATCATTCTCATCCTTCCTGATATGCTACATTTGATACAATTTACTATCCTCTCCTCCTACATTCTTTCTTCTTTGAGTTCTTCTTTCATACTTTGCTTTTAACTGCTCCTCAATTTCCTTTGATAAATCATCATCAACCATGATGACACACATTAATAATAAGTCTTACCCCCTGAGTTTCACCCCTATGTTGCCAATTGAATTGGGCAATTTAATCTGTATATACTGGAAGAGGCATCTTAAATTCTCATTGACAGAACAAAACATAGTTTCTTTTGTCCCCCAAACCACTCCTCTTCCAAATGTCTGTGTTTCTGTTGAAAGTATTAGAATTATCTCAGTTTCTCAAATTTATAATATCAGCCTTTTATTCAATTGTTTTCCTTCAAACTATCTAATTTGTTGTTATGCCTTGACTCCTTTTAGTGCTATAACATTTTTGTCTCATTATCTATGCTCTCTACTCATATAATCACTCATGACAATTTGCTTAAATTATTGTAATAACCCCTTATGTTGGTCTCTGTGCCTCAGGTTTTTCCACATTCCAATTAATTTTTTGATAATTTTAAAAAGATAACGTCTAATAACATCATATTCACTCAAATACTGTGGCTCCTATTGTTTCTAGGATAAAGTAAATTCCTCTATTAATTTTTAAAGCTTTTCCAAATTCTTGATTCCAATTTCTTTCCAACTCCATTGTATGTTACTTCCCTTCTTTCACTCTTCAGTTCAATTAAATTAGCCTTTTCTCTGTTCTTCATGGATGGTATTTTGTCTCTCATCTCCATACCTTTATAATAGTTGTCTCCCATAGCTATGATATAATCTTTCCTCAAGTTACTTCTTAGATCCTTTATCTTTCTTTAACATGCAGGTCAACTACCATCTTCTACATAACGCTTTAATACTTAAAGGAGGGAGAATTGATAAGAAGTCTCTTTTACACAAAAATATACTAAAGGATTCACAAAATCTGTGGATTTCACTATTCATTGTTTAAAAAATACTCAGACAGAAAACATTAAACATTAAAGTGATTTTTGCTGAAGATTTGATAAAATTAAATTAGCCTACAAAATTACCACACTTTAAATGATTTATATGGCAAAATTAAAATCTTTGACTTGCATAACTTGAGACGAAAACAGTGTATGTGTATGTGGGGGGTATCTAACAATTTTCTTCCAATTAAATTTCTATAAAACTAATGTTTTTTTTTTTTTTTTTTTTTTTTAGAATATCAAGACAAGGAAAAATTTGTAAAATATAAACTAAACAAATACAATAAAATAAGTTGTAATAGTAAAATTAGAATATGTATCATTGAAAATAGGCTTTATAAAAAAGAAAGGAAAAGAAAACAGGGTTCATAATGAATTGCATGCCACCATCTGCCAATAGATGGAGAAAACAGGAAATAATTATGACAGTAACAAATCATTTTTATCTTTTTGAATGATTTGAACTAAAAGAGTATTGTTCAGAGATACTGTATGTTCAAAAAAACTTTACCTGATCTATTAAGAAAACACTTTTTTGATATTAAAAGATTTATTTAATGCATCTCAGATATGTATGGGTATGAATGTGTGATGTTTTATAATATAGTTAACATATACATTTTAATTTTTAGAAAATATGTCATTTCTACTTGAGAGCACTTTAAAACTTAATAACTGACCTGCTTAAACAAATATTATACTGAAAAACAGAATCTTCAGGTAGTAGTCAACAATAGTCAATACACTTCAGAAGACCCTAAATCTACACTAAGAAACTTCTAGTCAGAAACTAGAGGACAACTGAAGTCAAATATATACACTTCAGTTCCTAAATGTTATATAATCACCCTAAAAAAGGTACTATATATAGACAGACACATTCTATCCCACAGCAAGAATAAAAACATCCTTTCTCCCTCATCTCCATCACTGAGGTGGAAGAAAGGAAGGAAGAAGCATTTATTAAGCACTTGCTAGCCACTCTGATAAGCACTTTGTAAAAAACAAACAAAAAAAAAAAAACAAAAAACAACTTGATTCTCACAATAACACTTCTAGGTAGATATTGACTGAGGCAGACAAGCAATTCTTCAATTTTCACAACTAATGTCTTAGTCTGGGCTTGACTACATTGTTCTATTTAATATGAATTATTGAGCTACTGCTTAATTTATTTTTTAAATAATCATATTAATGGAATGCCATTGAGGAAAGGGGAGTGAAAGAACTTAATTTTTGAAAAAAGAGAATTTGATGAGAGAGCAAAAGATGAATATAGGGGAAATACCAATAAATCTAAGTAGACAACTCCACTATTTTTCTCAAAAAAAATTTAACAATATATATATATATATAATTTTAACTTTTGCTTTTTAGTTTTATACTCTAGATATTTCCAGTTGTATAGGAAATTGTGTTCAATTTCTAGTACAAATATGTTTTTCTAAGAAATTAAAATGAAATTTCAGATTTATATTTTTACACTATTAATAATAGATTTGATTTCCACCTTTAACTTTATTCTTACCTAAAAATATCAGCATCAATTTAAAACATAATTTTCAGACTTGTTTGAAGAGATATCAACACTATGTTGCTTCTCTTTAATCATAATATTGAATTAATCAATACATTTTTTCTTCCAGTCATATGAAAACAAACATTTATATGTATTATTTCAAGATTCATACATTTCACATTTTGGACAATGTGCACAAATATAAATTACAATCTCTTTAACCTAAAAGAGGTTATGAGTTACATTTGTCAACAGGTGTCCAATTATGCAAAGATGTCCCTGTATACAAAACTTTATTGAAACTTAAATAAGTAAGGGTGGAACCAAGATGCTGGAGTAAAATCAGGAAGCTAAATTCTCCCAGTTTTCCTTGAAAACCACATGACACCAAGCCTCTGAACACAGTGAAGAAGTAGGAGGAGAAAGAGAAAAGAAAAATTAAGAACAGGATAAGAAGGGAAGTCAGAAAAACTAAGGAAAAAGGTAAGAGAAGGGCAGAATGGGTGATAGAAGATAAGGCAGTGGTTGAGGTGGGTAAGGATAGGGTGCAAAGAAAGAAGAAAAGTATATGTAGGTGAGAAAATAAGATGGAGGGAAACTTAAATAGCTTCACTGAGAAATGAATATGACTAGTGACAAAACCTTTATACTTTTATAAGACTTAGCAGTTCTTATGTCCTTCTGGTAAAGTTTTTGAGAAATCTGGATACTTGTTTGTTTGTTTTGTCCCCACTGAAGGAACATTTTTATTTATTTAATTCATATACTTGCAAACACTATTAACTGATTCAGAGACTTATAAAATCATAATATTCACATAGTAGAGAAATTATTTTTTTATTTACACAAATCCATAGTTTACAAGGTACATACCTATTGAAATCATAAATATCTATCATATGTAGCATCTTTAAGAGCACTCTGGTGGCTTTATTCTTTCTAGTATGAAGTCCTATAAACACTGGGAGGACCAAAGTTATTGATTACTAAGTATTCTGACAGTTCCTAACAAAAAGCACTTGCTGGAAAAAATGGCAAAAAAAAATTAGCTCTGTAGTTAGAAACTTAACTCTTATAAAGAAATAAAACTATATATAATTAGAAATCTGAATAGAATTATACAAATATAAGGCTTTAAATAGATTATTTTTTTGGAAATATAGGCGAGCAGTTTGGAAAAGGTTCCTGTGTCTTGTTAATAGAATATTCTCCTGCTGCTGCCTTTGACAAAACTGGAAAAAAAAATATTAACTTAGAAATGTTCAAAATGCACATAAGCACTATCATAATTTTGTCTATTAATTCTTCCAAAACAAAAATGTTTTAAGCTACCTTTTTTTATAAAAATGATAGACAAATGAGACATTTCCTTACCACTTTTGTAATTTACTTATGCATATTAATACAATAATAATAGTGTCTCATACATAATAGTTTTTAAAGTGCTTTGGCATACATAATTTCTTTTGATTCAAAATAATCATAGGAGATAAACAAGTTCATTATTTTTAATCCTTGATTTTAAAGTTAAAATAACAAAGAATGACAAGTAAAGTGACTTACTAAATCTATAGAGTCTGAGAGCTAATAATTGTTGGATCCATGACTACATAGCTCATTGGGTTGCTTCTGCTTCTGCTATCTTCTGTCCAATATCTTTACATTGTCTGTATTTTAGGTACAGTTAACTGAGATCAATGAATGATCACTCAGTAAGCTCAAATAATAAGCTCAACTTTCAAGTTAAGCAACTTACTAAATATTGATAAATATCTATCTCTAGATCTACATAATATATATTATATAATATATGTTATATATTATATAACATAAATTATATAATAATAAGTGTGTATGTGTACACAGATATATTTAAATAATCTAGAATATGGTCACAAGAAGCTTCTTTTCTATTAGGGTAATAGGGAAAGCCAATATGTTCACAGCTAAGTATATATAAAAGTGATAAATAGATATATAAAAAGATAGGCAGAAAAATAGTTGGCAGATAAATGACAGGTGAAAGGTAGGTAAATAAATAGATGTATCAATGTATAAGAAGAGAAGGAAAGACAAAAATAGAGAGATAGACAAAGGGTTGATAGAATGATTGATCAGGGAAACAACTAGGAAAATCAGGAAAATCTTAAAGGAGATTCTCTGTGGAAAATCTGAAGTTTTAAGAGGCAGATTTGAAGAGGGAGGACATTTTAGGCACAAGAGAGCCTAGTGAAAAGCACAGAAATGGAAAATGGACTGTTGTGTACAAAGAAGAGCAAGTCGGACTATTGGGCTAGATCTTAGTCTGCATGAGCAAAGATGTCTGCTCTGAATAAAGGCAAAATGGAACCAGATTGTCAATAACTTTAACTACTGAAGAAATGAATTAAAAATTATCAAAAAGAGTATGTTTTTCCTTTTAATTTTTTTTCTTATAGAAGAAAACATTGAACACAGAAATATGTTTTGTATGATTTCATATGCCTACCCAGTGAATAGAATTGGGAACTGAACTGAAAATAATACTTAGAAGTCTATAAAGAAGGACAAAATAGTTGTGAACTAGGAGATTTATATAATATTCAGGGGGAAAAAAGAGTAGATGAGGTTATCCAGGAAAAATAACTTTCTTGTTCTTGCTAATTTTTAGTCTCTTCTATGAAGGTAAGGTTATGAAGGATATGAAGGTAATTTTCCAATTTTTATTTTCATAAAAATTTATGAAATAGAATATATCATAATAATCAATAGACAATCTCTTAGGTTTGTTTTATTGAGGAGAGGTATAATACACTCAGACTTGAACTTCAAGAACTAAATTGTCTAGGAATAAACTGACAATTTACTGTATTATAAGAGGATCACTCTAATAAAATCACTCCCATGAAGTCAAACTCTTAATATTTAAGTTCATCAAAAGGGGTGTTCTGTCAGTGATATATAAGTGAACATTAAATTAGTGTATCTAATAGACATGTCTGTATTTCCCCATGCACAGTAATTTTACCATTAAACGGAAAGTAGCCTGAGAATTAAGAAACATTTTAGTGTCCTCCATGGACTTATTTCAACACAACCATAATTAACTTTTTTTTATATTTGGATATATAAGTGACAACTGCATAGAAGGTATTTGAGCATAATTGTTTCCCATATACTTCTGAATAGACATTATTTTGATCTGTGTACAAATAATTTTTAAAAGTAAAATTAAAGTCCTAAGGAATTGAGTTAAATTTGTTCTTCCACCAAGAATATGCACTTTCTACTAGTGATATTTTTGTTATATCTAAGACAAAATGTTAGTCTAGTGGATGAGCAAGGTGATCATTTGTCACATGTGCATATT
Organism: Sarcophilus harrisii; assembly: GCF_902635505.1. Classification (NCBI taxonomy): domain Eukaryota; kingdom Metazoa; phylum Chordata; class Mammalia; order Dasyuromorphia; family Dasyuridae; genus Sarcophilus; species Sarcophilus harrisii. The sequence goes on from NC_045426.1 coordinate 410,597,248, forward strand.
GAAGTATAAACACTACTGGTCTAGTGGATGAGCAAGGTGATCATTTGTCACATGTGCATATTGAAGTATAAATACTACCATACCCAGTGACAGACAAGTATGCTTATTAGGATTTTCAGCAATAAAATGGTATTATATTTATCAGGCATAATCTATTAAGTGTTTTAAAATTTAAAAATATTTTAATTATTCCAGATTTAAATACAAACTTAGATAATAAATACATACACAATACATACAGAAAAGCACCAGGGAGCCAAGAGATTGAAGTAAAAAGAAATAGATTTAAATTGTGCAAACATATGAATGAAGAATAGAAGGAAACAATACTTAACTGCTTATTATTTTTAAGGAATAGTGGTTGAGGTTGCCTAAGGAAAGTTGAGTTTACAAATGGAAAAATGACACATTTTCTACTTTCAAATGTCTTATATTCTAAAGTTGCAATCAGGAGGAAAGATGCCATGCTATGATATGATGAGGAAGCAGACAATGATACCTCTCCTTTCATGTCATGTTCATTGATAAAACCTTATAAGTTTTAATTATTGAGCATTTTATAAGAACAAGGCCTCTGTTAGGAAGCATTTATTTACTCAGTCTTCAATAAAATGCCATTGTTGAACAGAGGTTGCTTCCTTGGATGATAGCCACAGACATCAGACTGAAAGTTGTGTTATTTCCAAAGAGCAAGGTTCATGGTTATGTCTTGACTCAATTAGAATCTCAGGACAGATGGCAGTATAAGGAATGAATATAGTTTCACCTACCTAGCACATACTACCTTCCAGTTGCTTGCTGAGAGTGCTTTGCTAATATATTGGCAGGTGGTCAGGATGGTTTGCCTTGTTTCAGAGCATTTTCTCCCTTGGTAATGACTGAAGGATAGGCAAAAGGCATAATCAGTAATCTGGAGAAGTGAGTGCTATTCTTCTTAGAGCTCTTATGATCATAAAGGTGATAGTGGTAGCTTGAGCTACCCATGCTACCTCATGTTTATCCCAGAATGGCTTTTTCTGTTTTAGCTAAGGTGGCTTGCCTACAAGCTATGTATGTAACTTGGAATAAATTACTTAACCTTAGGCATCTCTCTAGAATTCATATACTAAATTATAGACTAGTGTGAAGCCTATAGATTAAAGAATATTAAATATTTTTTCAAAGATAAAATCCCAGGACAGGATCATATGTATAGAACTAAAATGGATGGCTAGTTAGATAGTGTGAGAGACATCCCAAATTAAGTGTCCAAAGAATAATTAAGTTTTGATGTCTCAGAAACTTTGAGCAAACTATGAATTGGGGAGCTAGGAAAGCACAGATGAACTCAATCAATCAGAAGGAGTCTTGTGGTTCTGAAAAAAGCAGAAACTCAAGACCCATCCAACTCAAATTATTTGGGATCAGTGACCATAGTCTACTGAATCACTACTGCACCTACCTAATAAAGTAATGGAATATTAAGTAACCCTCCCCATAGTAGTTTTCTCACACTTTAGGACATGGGATGTATGATAAAGGAGGGGGTATATGCTTGTTCATATTTTGGGGGTTAACACTCAGTAATAGGCATAACAGAAAGATTGTAACCTAGAAGGGAAGGGACCAATGCAAGGAACTGCATTTAAGTGAACAAGTATTAAGATTCTTCTGCTTCTGAACTCAAGATCCCTGATCCCCAAGAGAAGCAGAATCAGCTTCTGTCTAGAAATACTAAGACAATTCCTTAAGATTCTTCTTTAATAAAATGTCCTTGATACCTGAATTTTAATGCCAAGTGTGTTTCCAATGACAGCTAATTAATTGATAGAATTAAGGGATAAGGGAACAACTAGAAGAATAAGAAAAGACTTCTTAAAGGAAGCTTTTGTTAAACTAGTGGGAAACTCATTACTAGTTTCTCTAATCTAACAACTTTATATTCAGGACAAAGGAATTTAGGTTTATAGACATTAAATGACTTCACCAAGTTTGCTCAGTTAATAAGTGGCAGAGCTGGTCCAAGTCCTTTGACTAGAAATCTATCATTATTTTCTCCAGCCTTGGCTTTCTCAACTACCTACATTTTTTACCCCAATGTCTACAATCCTCAATAATGCCAAGAAAATTGATTTACCCTGTTGGAATCCTTCCAAAATGATGTCAGTTGCCTAATTTAGCATGGTACTTAGCAAATTCTCTATCTCACTAAAGTATTTAAGTACTCATTGGAGTTCACAAGTATGGGAGATTCACAAAGTTAACTTTGTAACTTTGTGAATTCACACCTCCCTTAATCCCTCCCTCAGAGGAGTAGTCAACTTTTGGAAGATAGCATATAAAGAAGCTCTTAGCTTCAGGTTAGTTCAGTTTGGAACATTCACAGGAGACAGAGAGGAGCACTCTGGGAGGAAGCCCACAAGCCCACTCTTGGAGGTGGAGTCAGATTCATTCCATTTTCCACCTTTGTGCTGGCTGGAGGCTGAAGGACAAACCTTTGGATTTGGAGACATTTGGAGGAAGCTCTTGGAACCAAGAAGAGAGATAGGCCACTAAGAAAACTAACCGGGCTATTTTGGAGGAAGCAATAAAAGATCTGAACTTTTAACACCTGGCTACATTTGGAGTGATTATTACTTTTAACTGAAACTAAGGCTGCCTCTAGAAAACCTCCCCAAGAAAACCATTATATTTTAAAGAAGAGAACGCCACATTACCCAAGAAGGAATGGGTTTGTAATTTAAAAAACAAAAAACAAAAAACAAACAAAAAAAAAAAAAAACAGAATCCACCCAAAGTATATACATTCTTTGCAGGATAAGAAAAGAATGATTTCCTAACCCTCTCCCCCGAAAAAAAAAAATACTCTCCTATTCTACTTCCCAAATGCAATGTCATATTTTCTAATGTAGATTGCCTTCTTTGGAAACAATCTTGTAAATGTGCTATGAAGATATCAAACCCCCTACAATTACAGTCATTACGCAGGGCTTTTACAAAGATCACAACATTGCCCTGTTGCAAGGATAATATATTTTGATCTAGGACAATGGCATGATGTCCCATTTCTTCTTTTCAGAGACTATTAGCTATCCTTAACAGGAAAAATTAATCTATCAACTAAATAAAATTTGTCCAGATAGTGAATCAAAATGTAGCAAAGAAAATGGTTGACTTTTATCCTCAAAATTACTAAATTCTAGACTGGATCAAATTTGTAATGTCATTAGTACAGTCATAGTCATTTGAACCTTCTTGGGAAAATATTTTTGATAAGAAAATTAAAGGATTCAACATAAAGAACCATATAGTGCTTGTAGAAATACTATGTAATGTCACAAATTCAATGAGATAGAACATTTTGCTATATATAACATGATGAAGGGTAACTGAGAAATTTAGCATTATATTAGAGGAAGAATCTCACACAATTATTTTATTGTGATAGATTAAGAGGATGTGATTAACCTCTCTCTTTGTTTCTGGAGAAGCATTTATCACTTTAAAAGAATTAAGTTATTTGAATCCAAAGTCTATTTTCTTTTCTTTTTATGTACTCTGAGCCTCGTACAATACTCAGCAGAGAGTAGTGACTTAATACATCCCTCTTGATTGATTCTTTGATTGGAATAATTCTTCATAAGATATAAAACAGCAAAACTGTTGAAATGTTCTGTGCTTTACTTGTAGAATAAAAATATAAAGAAGGAAATATTTTTCCCAAAATATGGGGATCATAGAACTGAAACTGACCTTGAAGATCATCTGATCTATGCCAACCCCCAATATTTTATATTCAAGTAAATCCGATCAGAAAGAGAAAAAGATCAACCAGATAAGAAACAACAGATCTAGGAAAACAATTTTCCAGTTCTTCTCACTCTAATTTATCTAAATTTCTTTCTATTTCATGATGTTATACTTTAAATATTCTGAAAACAGAAAACATTCAAATTAATATTTCTGCAATCCATGTCCACTCCTTGTTCTTTAATTTGAATTATTTGATTTAATTTGAATAATTTGAATTATTATGAGTTTCCTTTCGTATGTTTGTAGCAGCTCTTTTTGTGGTAACAAAGAATCGGGAAAGGAGTGGATGTCCACCAATGGGGAATGGCTGAACAAGCTCAGGTATATGAAGGTAAAATGGAATATTATTATTTTATAAAAATTATAAACAAGCTAATTATAGAAAGACCTTGAAAGATTGACATGAACTGATGCTGAGTGAAATAAGCAGAAACAGGAATATATTGTACATGCAATAACAGCAAGAATGTGCGATGATCAGCTATGAAAGGCCTGGTTCTTCTCAGTGGTTCAGTGAAAAAAGCAATCCCAATAGACTTTGTTACAGAAACTGTCATCTGCATCCAGAAAAAGATCTAAGGATATTGAATGCAACTGGAGACATGCAAATGGAGACACTTCTTTTTTTTGTATTTTTTTTCCCTCTCTCCCATGGTTTCTCCCTTTTGCTCTGATTTTTCTCTCTAAACATGATTCATAAAGTAATTTGTATTAATTTTTTTAAATGAGTTTTCCTTTGGAATAAGAGTGAAGATGATGATGATATTACTGAAAGAGAGAGAAAGTGAGAGACAGAGAGATACATAGAGTCAGATAAAGACACAGTGAAAGAGAGAGACAGAGGCAGGGAGATAAAGAGACAGAAAAATGATTAAAACTGTTTCTGATTATCCTGGCATGAATGAAAGGTTGACTTTTCCCCATTCAGTAGGAGATTTACGATACCTATGATATCAATAAACAGGAAGCTATTTGTTGGGTAAGAAGGCATAAGATCTCTATACTGGCATTTAATATCTTCTTTCTTCTTTTCCTTCTTGTCCTTGAGATCTGAACTTTATGATCACTAGGAGAATAACTTGAAGCAATCACAGGCTACCAATGGAACCTATCTTTTTGATCAACAAAGGGAATTCTAGGATGAGTATCAATGGCTTTTAGATTAGAGCTTCTGGCTCTCCAGAAGACTGACAGAAATCACCAAAATTGTGACAATAGTAGTCACATCAGAAACATATAATCCAGATCTCCATTCATTCAATGAGAACAAGATGGAGGAGATTTTGATCTTAGCTTCTTTGTGGTTGGGTTTACATGTAAAAAATGATCAATTTTCTTTAATTTCATTCATTCATTTTGATATTCAATAAACAATGTGATCATATTAATGTGTCTAGTTCCTATGAATGTGAGAAGAGTTGTGACAAAACAAAGAAGTATCTAGACATGGGGTAGAGGAATCTAGATCTGTATGGGCCACAGGTTCTTTAATTTTCCAGTTTAATAACATATAATTAAACTTTAGCCTCATTCTAAACCTGCCAAACACTGCTGTTTAAAGTTTGAGGGTTGAACTTGGTGAAAAGAACAGTATAGGAATCAGTATATTGAGCGCCAACTGGTGACAAGTTATGATTCTTCAGCTTTGTAAGAGGACTAATTTTTGTGCCAGAGAAGCAGCTGAGACCACAGGGCTCTTGGTTTATATGCAGTTAGGTTTTGTAAGCAAGTTAGATATTGAATTCTATCACTGAATAATTAATAAAGTAACAGGTTTCCTATATTTATATTTAGAGAAGATAATATTGTAGTGAATTTCAACTTCTTGCCTAAGTAATTCAACATAATAACTTTTATTAAATATCTATTGTGTGCACTTAGAAAATTGTAAAATGGTATCATCAACCATAGTCAAACATACAATAACTTCATATTAACATGGGGATATTATTTTTGTCCTCATCAAAAATGAAGGACAACAACCAACCATGATAGACTGTTATTCTCAAAGAAATTTTAGTAATACCTCTCAAAAAATGAGTATTTATTGTAAACATTTTATAAAAATGTTAAATAAATTCTCAACTTTTGTTCTAGTATTGATCTCAAACAGAGATTTGATCTCATAAATTATCCTCTGTCATTGTTTCAGAAAAGAAATCAAATATAGTTAAAATGGCCTCATTAAACTTTTGCTGTATCTAAATAAGAACTATTCTATTTTACTGTCTCTTTTTGTCATTGTGAACCAGGAACATGTTCACTTCTGCCTTGAGTAGCATTCTGAAAACAGATGTAAATATACTTTCTCTTTGTTTGAGGGGCTTCAATATAAAGGCACACACTCCAAACTCAACAAGTATTAACTGAGCATTTATTTATAGCTAGAGTGGAAGAACAGAGTGAGAGGTATTAAAAATAATTTCATAGTCCCTAGTTTAAAGAAAGTATGTTCTAAAAATATAGTCCTAAAATTTTTGGAGAATGCTATTTAGAGAACATAATTCAGGATTCAAATATGTGGTATATATAGAAAATATATGCCATCCTAAATCAGGAAAGGGAGATATCAAGGAAAAGTTCTTGAAAGAAATGAGAGTGAAACATACATAATGCCAAGAAATAGTTGGATATGATGGCAAGAATGAGAAACATCCATTCAGATGGAATAACATGATGGGGATATAACAATTACAATGTGAATATAATTCCAGATACACATACACAGGGACAGCTAAGTGGCACAGTGGATAGCATACCAGCCTTGAAGTCAGGAGTTCTCAGACATTTAACACTTCCTAGCTGTGTGATCCTGGGCAAATTACTTAACCCCAAGTGCCTCAGGAAAAAAAAAAAAAGATACATGTAGACAAAAAAATGAGATAAAATTGGAGAAGTAGAAGGAGTTCTTCCTATACAGGTATCTCCCTGCCATTGTAAGAAGTTTTTATTTCATTTTATTGGTAACAGGAAGCTATTCTAGATATCTGAGCAGATTTAATTAAAAGGGGGCACAGAGATGAATTAGTAGACAAAATTGGCAACAGATATTCTTATGATGATTAGAATAATTTGTTAGTCAAAGAAATAGGGAAGATAAAGTATAATAAACATGATAGAAGACGCAAAATTTGGTGAGATTGCAAACTAGTGCAAGAGGGAGATGAATATAGTCCAAGTGTTGATTACTTCAACTTTTCAAATCAGATGATTCAGAGTCATTAGTATGTGGAATGCAGTTAAAATATTATATGTTCTCTTTTAAACTCAATGATTCCAATTTTCCAAGACAATTTCAATTCAAAGTTGTCTTAGAAGCAGCTAGAAATATCCAACGGTAGAATTAGAGAGAGATTGGTGGAAATGAGAGGTGATAAAGACTGATAAATCAACACAAGTTTAAAACTGAAGCCATAAAAATAGGTATATTTTCTAAGAACTGCAGTGTACTTCAATAAAAACAAAACTGGATAATTTCTTTTCTCTGACAGCTTTTTTTAATTCTTTTAATTCACATATGAACTGTTCCAAGCTATTTTAACATGAGGAAAGTCAATTGAAAGTAGGTTAATTGTTAATATTTAATGCAGAAGGGGAAAGAAAACATAAAAAGGGGGAAAACTAAACTTAAATGGAGAAGTTCTAATTCCATTATGGGTCTTCTAGAAAAGAATATTCGGACTAATCCCAATGTTATAACATTTACATTATTTTATTTATTATTTTTACTGTTACTATCATTGTTACTGCTGTTATCATTTATTGTTTCTATTTTCTGAAACTATATTTCCATATTTTGCTCAAGCTTGAAATAGAGCAGCCAATTATGAAATCAATCCCACTGCTACTTTGCACAGGAACTTTGATTAGTTGTCACTTCCAATTAGTTTGCCCCTCCTTAATCAACCTCAGAGTACCATATTCTTTGGGATTCATCCTATAGGTGTTGGACTTAATAAGAACACCCAATTAGCTTAATGTCCTTTGCCTCCGAACTTCCAACCTCAATTGATTCAACAGCAGTGGGCTTACCAACTAGCAAGGGTAATAAACCATACTCGATTATTTAATGAATTATACATAGAATTGCTTTGCTCTGGGTCTTCTTCAACTTAATTGAGTTAAAGAATATTAGATTTGGGATATAACTTTTGAACATATTTATTAAAGTCTTATCACCATGTTTCATTACATATATTATTGTTAAAAACTATGGCAAAAAAATACATGTTTTGATCAGTCCTATCAAGAGAGGTAGACTATGAGTATGAAACTTGTAGTATATTATACATCAGTCTGACAGCTATCGGTCAACTTCATTAATTTTAAATAAACATCTTCAGAAATCATACTAGGTAAGAACATTTCAGAGAATGGTAGTGCTAGCACATTTAACCTTCCATATCTTTCTGGGTACAATGCATTGCCTGAAGAAAAGCTGGTAGGGACTAAATCAGTTGAATTTCTTCTGCTGCAAAGCAGCAAGTTTTATCTATACCAGTAGAAAATTATGTCCACTTTCTGTTGCCATGCCAATACCTAACTGGGATGTGGAGAGCTTTAAGTTGAAAGAGCAATTCTCCCTTGGACTTTAAGCTTCTAATCTCTTGCTGTGCCTGTTCTTTAAGGTAGAATTGTGATGGTTTATATTTAATAATAAACATTCTCACACCTGATCATACCCTTCATATTCCAGTGATACTAAACTCCACTATTTTAGCATCTGAACCCTATTGTACAACACAGTTTTTAATTTCCATCCCCATCAACTCCCATCCAAAAGTTTTAGCCTAATTTCACCAGATCTTCTAGCTTACCTTTTGGAAGTACTGTTCCATAGGCAACAAATTTTATATTACTTTAAATCTTTTCCTTCCCACTCCCTACATCTATTAGTTATTACTAAAATTGGCTTACTCCTAAGTAGTCAGTTCCCTAACCACTATTTACATTACTGTCAGAACTTTCCATCATTTTCAAATAACTGGATGAGACAAAATAATTAGAAAATGCTTGACCTCCCATTGCCACTTCTAGATCCCCAACCCCTTTTCTATCATTCCTCTGAGGTTCAGTCATTCATCTCCAACACCCAATCAAAATCTTGATAGCAATTGTCTTTGGACCTTTTATCACTGCCGTTCTTTACTCAATGAGTCTGATACCTGGTTCACAATTTTTCTTTCCTCCCGAATTAATGTCCTCATACTAGGGGATTTCAACATACATATTGATACTCCCTCAAATACTCTAACAACTCATTATCTCAGCCTACTTATTTCTCATGAGCTGCTGCTTCTCCATTTAACCTCAGCTACCCATAGAGTAGTAGTATTTCTGATTATGCCTAGTCAAACACAAGTCTTGGATCCTTATGACTATTCATTACTTTTGCTCCTACACACATGGTCCTGGGGAAAGGTGGAGGAAATCATGAAATGATTCTTATTGAGTCCATTTTCTCATCGATTTACTATCCCAGTCTTCATAGTGGCTCTTGTAAATCTTTTGATCCTTTCTCAAACATCCCAGGTCTTCCCTTCTCACCACACTTATTTTGAGAATCTTATTTCATATTTTGTAGAAAAAATAGGCCTGTCACTCCCTTCTCTTACCTCTTCCTCATATTCTATCACTCAGGTACCTTCTGCCACTCTCTCCTCCTTCATTCCTTTTTTAAGTGATAAAGTATGTTTTCATTTTAAGGGCATCCCCTCTTTCAAGGTTAAAGTAATCACATTGAATCCATTCTTGTCCAACAAATTGCTTACCATATCTGTTGTCCTGATTCTTTCACTTATTTTTACCTCTTCCTATCTATTGGCTTATTCCCTAATACCTACAAATACTCCAAGTTTCCTCTTGGGAAACAAAAGAAACCAAAAAAAAAAAAACCCAAAACCCTTTCATTTTATCATTCTACTAAGTACCATCTTGTATCACTTCTGTCTGCCCTTTGTAGCTAAACTGCTTAAAAAGGCAATTTACAACAAATGACTCCTCTCTCACTCACATTCTTACTTTAAGTCCTTATAGTCTGAGTGTTGACTTTTGTGATCATTACACTGAAACTACTTATTTACAAAATTACTAATCATCTTTTAGTTATCAATTCCCATGTAATTTTCCCCTCAATCCTTCTTCTTCTTAACCTTATCAAAGTTTATGAACTGTTAACTACTATCCTTCTTGATAATATCTTTTCTCAAGGTTTTCAGGATAACAGTCTTGTGATTTTCTTCCTAACACACCTATCCTTTTTCTGTCTCTTTTGCTAGATCTTCCAAATTACACTCTCTTACCATAAATGTTCCTTAGGGTTCTGTTCTATATCTTCTGTTTTTTTCTTTCCTTTATATTATTCTTTTATAATAAACTTGATAGTCTCAAGATTATGAATTTAATTACAATCTCTGTACTGATGATTCACAAATTTCCTTATACTGCCCTAATCTCTTTGCTGATCTTCATTCTTATATCTTTAGTTGCCTTTCATACATCTTGAACTGCATGATCAATAATATAAGTGATAGTAACATTAATATAGTAATTACTATGCGACAAGCAGATAAATGATACAGTGGATAAAGCACAGGGCTTGAAATCAGAAAGTTCTGAATTCCAATTTGGCCTAAGAAATGTACTAGATGTGACACTGGGTGAGTTTGTTTCTCCTCTGTAAATGGAGGCATAGTGAAGAAGGAAATGGCCAACCATCTCAGTATCTTTGCCCAAAAAGTCCTACAATCCATGGAGTCATATAAAAGCAGACACAACTAAAAGATTGAGAAACAAATGAGCAAGGCGCTGTGCTAAGTGCTTTATAAATATTATCTTATTTGATTTTCAAAATAGCCTTGTGAGGTAGGCACAGTCATTATTCCAATTTTAAAGATGAGGAAACTTACTGGTAATGGAAAGAATCTGGATACACTCATGGGTGAAGCAAAGATACCCATTATCAGGAATTAAAGGAATTAGAATAGGCAATGAGGAAATGAAATTATCACTCTTTGCAGATGATATGATGGTATGCTTAGAGAATTATCCAGTTATTCATGATCCAAAAACATATTGGAAACAATTCACAGTTTTAGGAAAGATGCAGGATATGAAATGAATTCACACAAATCGTCAGCATATATATATATATATATATATATATATATATATATATATATATATATATATATTATTGACAAAGCCCATAAGTAAGATATAGAAAATAAATTTCATTTAAAATTACTATAGACAAAATAAAATACTTGGGGGTCTACCTGCCAAGACAAATGCAAAAACTCAATAAACACAATTACAAAATACTTCTCACACAAATAAAATCATTCCTAAACAATTGGAAAAATATCAGTTGTTCATTTGTAGACTCAGTTAATGTAATAAAAATGATTCTGCTTAAATTGACCTACTTTTTCAGTGCCATAACATTCAAACTAAAATATATATATATATATTTTATAAAACTAGAATTAATAATAACACTTAATAAGTTTTTAATTTATAAAATTTATTGGCATAAAGTTGGCATAATAAAGTTAGTAATTATTGGCATAATTAAAGAAATTAATAATTTGTTATTAACAGAATTCATCTAGAAGAACAAAATATCAAGAATATCAAGGGAATTAAGGAAAAATAATACAAAGGATGGTGGCTTAGCAGTATCAGACCTAAATCTATATTATAAAGCAGCAGTTATCAAAACCATTTGATACTTGGGATGAAATCAAGATGGCAGAGAAGTCACATGCTTCTATCTAAGCTTTTCTTTACCCTCAGACTACTTTTTTTTTTTTTTTTTTAATGAAACAGTCTTGGAATTAGTGCTTGACTGTCAAAACCCATGAATACTGGGAGTACAACACATTACCAACAGAAGATAATCTCAAAATTCATCAGAAAAGGCCTGTTTTTGTTTGCAGGTCAGGATGAACAGGCCAGTTGCAGCTTCAGGCAAGTAGGCAGTGACAGCATGGGAAACAGTTCATGCTGAGCAGACCAGAAGGGGTTAAGATGGGGTCTATATCAGTGAAAAATTTACAGAAACAACTTTACCACAGTGTCAGCTGCTGTGCTTGGGCAGCAAGCCAGTAGATCAGCAGAGAAGTTATAAACACAGGAGCTAAAGACTATAACCCCTAAAAGCTAGAGTCTCTCAGGACCTGGCTACACACACTCAGCACCAAAAGGGACTCAGCATGATCTCAGCATACAACAGCTGAGCACAGTGCAGATGTTGACCACAACATGTAATGGGCTGACGCTGAGTTGATGCACTGAGGTCCAAGCACTCATAGCTAATTACCAATTGGACAATAATCTATTAGTATATGCTTGGAGAAAGAATGGCCTGCCCACCACTCTGTAGGCTTGATCTGCTGTATAGGAGATTGGGTGGAGGATTTGGTGGGTGGAGTGAGAAAGCCAGAGTCACTTGTGGCAGATTCGTGTCACTATTGCTCTCACTTCGTATCGCCATTCTGCTTACATTCACAAAGACCAAAGATCAAGGACCTTTGCTGATCCTGACTCTTGCTGATTCTAAAGTATCCAGGGTGCTAACATGGTCATCACAACAGCTAGAAGCTAATTCCAGTGCAGATGCTGATCCCAGCACAGCCATTGCTGCCCCACTGCTGCTTTACTGCTACTTCCTGTTTTCTGTTGAGGAAGCTTGGTAACACCACAGTGCCCTAAAAGCAAACAGCAGTTTTTGCTGTTGTTGTTGTTGTTGTTTTTTTTTTTTTTTTTTTTTTTTTTTTGTCAAAATGAGTAAAAAGGCAAAGTGGGCTCTAACTATAGATAACATCTATACTGAAAGAGAGCAATCTTCAAACCCCAAGGAGACTATAAGCAGATTGTCTCCAGATGAAGCCCCAAATGGTGATATAACCTCATCCCCATCACACAAGACTCTCATAGAAGAAATTAAAAAGTCAATTTAAAAAAGAGCTAGAAGAAAAATGGGTAAAGGAAAGGGAAGTTTTGCAAGAGGGTATGAATAAGTCATGTTATACATTAAAAGATAGAGTGGACAAGGAAATCAACTCCCTTGAAAATAGAATTAGTAAATTGAAAAAGAAAATAGTTCCCTAAAAATAAAATTGGTAAAATGGAAAAAAAAATTACATAGAATAAAACAGCTCATTTAAAAACTCAATTGGATAATTATAAAAAGAAATAAAAAAGTAAATGAAGGAAATAATTTGTTAAAAACCAGAATGGAAGAAATGGAAAGGAATGATGCAAAGAGACACTAAAAATGAGTCAAGCAAAACCAAAAAAATGAAAAAAATAGAAAAAAAGTGTTAAATACCTACTTGGGAAAACAACAGACCTGGAAAATAAATCTTGGAGAAATAATGTAAGGACTATTGGACTTCTTGAAAATCATTATGAAAAAAAAGAGCCTAGATACTATTTTTCAGGACACATCAAAGAACTGCCCAGATAGTATAGAAACAGAAGGTAAAATAGACATTGAAAGAATTCATTGATTACTTGCTGAAAGAGAATCCAAAATCAAAATTCCCAGAAATATTGTGGCTAAATTCCAGGTTACAGTCTGCTCTCTATCCATATAGAAACTATCAGTGGTTAAAGTCTGTTTACAGTTTTTGCTCATTTTGTCATTGAAGAATCAAAGAAGACAAGTTTGTCTTCATGGTCTGCATGGACCCACACTTAACACCATACACCAAGAGAAGATCAAAATGGGTTCATGATTTAGGCATAAAGAATGAGATTATAAATAAATTAGAAGAGTATAGGATAGTTTGCCCCTCAGACCTGTAGAGGAGGAAGAGGAAGGAATTTGTGACCAAAGAAGAACTAGAGCAGGAAAAAAACAAAAACAAAAACAAAAACAAATGCAGTCTGTGGGTTTTTTTTTGGGGGGAGCTGGGTGGTGTTACCAAGCTTCCTCTACAGACTGCGGGGGGTAGCAGTGAGGCACTAGCAGGACAGCAATGGCTGCACTGTGTCTGCATTCTGAGACTCTGAGAGTGTGCTGAGACACTGCAGGTAGGTGTGACCAGGTCCTGAGAGACCCTAGCTTTTTGGGGTTATAGTCTTCATTCCCTGTGTTTTTAGCTTCTCTGCTTGTCTACTGGATTGCTCTCAGGGCAAAGTAATCAATGCTGTAGTAAACCTCTCCCTGCAGGCATGGCTGAGATCATACCCCACCTTCCTCCAGACTGCTCAGTGTGAGCTGCCTGCTGTGCTCTCGTTGCCACTACTTGCCCTCAGCTTGTGCCCAGTCTAACCATCCCCACCCCCAAGCAAAACCAGATTATATTCTGGCAAATTTCAAGTATGTCTTCTGTTGGTAATTTTTTTTTCAAGCACTAATTCTGTCATGAATAAATTCTGAGAGAAAATGTGGAGCTTATGTAAATGTATGCATCCCTCATCTTGACTGGAAGTCTCAGGTCAAGAATTTCAAGGGAACTAATGAAAAAAAAAAATTAAATGAAGGTGGCCTACTTGTACCTGATCTAAAATGTGTTATGTTCTCATTTGTTTTTCTGGAGGTCTTGGAGCAGCCTTCCTTTCAGCAGATTGATCACCACAAGAATAGCCAGGTGTTTAAGTCCAAATTCTTTATTTTCTCCTTCACAATCTAGTTTCCTTGCCTGAGACCAAGGCTAGCTTTCTTAGAACCTTTCTGACCCTGCTTTGTTCTCAGTGGGGGAAGTGCAGGAGGCCAGTCAATATGTGGCTATGAGATGAAGTGAATGAATGTGGCTCTGATTCCAAGTCCCTGGGCTTGTGCTTCAGCCTCCAGGCACCACATAGGTGGTTGATGGAATGAATGTGTCTTTGGGCCCCTTCTAAAACTGTGTCTGGCCCTTCTGAATCTATCCCTGAGCCCTTCTGAGTCTGTCTCTGCCTCTGACTCTGGCTGCGTTGTCTCAGCTTTATATGCTCTCTTTTGAGTATAAACCAATCATTTTATTATTAGGAAACCATTATTTGATGTAAGATTAAATCAATCATACTGAATTTAGAGAACTATTAATCACCAAGCTAAACTAGATAACTATTGTCTCATCAATTCCACTGAATTAGCACCTATTAAGAATCTTTGTTTTAAGTACAGGGTTCTGGCACATTAAAAAAAAAAAAACAACAACAACAAAAAAACTTTTATTATAAAGCAGCAGTCACCAAAATCAATTGCTATTGGCTAAGAAATAGATTGGTTGATCAGTGGGATAGATCAGGTTTGCAGGACAAAATAGTCAATAACTATAGCAAGCTAGTGTTTGACAAACTCAAAGACCCCACTTTTGGGATAAGAATCATTACTTGACAAAAACTACTAGGAAAATTGGAATGGCAGAAACTAGGCATGGACCCACATTTAACACCATACACCAAGATACAATCAAAATGGGTTCATGATTTAGGCATAAAGAATGAGATTATAAATAAATTAGAATAGTTTGCCCCTCAGATCTGTGGAGGAGGAAGGAATTTGTGACCAAAGAAGAACTAGAGATCATTATTGATCACAAAATAGAAAAATTTGACTATATCAAATTAAATAGCTTTTGTACAAACAAAACTAATGCAGACAAGATTAGAAGGGAAGCAATAAATTGGGAAAATATTTTTACAGTTAAAGGTTCTGATAAAGGCCTCATTTCTAATATATAGAGAGAATTACCATTAATTTATAAGAAATCAAGCCATTCTCCAAATGATAAATGGTCAAAGGATATGAACAATTTTCAGATGAAGAAAGTGAAACTATTTCTACTCATGAAAAGCTGTTCCAAATCACTATTGATTTATGAAATGCAAATTAAGACAACTCTGAGATGTCACTACACATCTGTCAGATTGGCTAAAATGACAGAAAAATATAATGATGAATGAGGGGATGCAGGAAATCTGGGACACTAATTCATTGTTGGTGGAGTTGTGAATGGATCCAACCATTCTGGAGAGCAATTTGGAACTATTCTCAAAAAGTTATCAAACTGTGCATACTCTTTGATCCAACATTGTTACTACTGGCCTTATATCCTAAAGAGATCTTAAAGAAGGGAAAGGGACCTGTATGTGCAAAAAATGTTTGTGCCAGCCCTTTTCATAATGGTCTAGAAACTGATAATTGAATGGATGCCCATCAATTGGAGACTGGTTAAGTAAATTATGGTCCATGAATGCTATGGAATATTATTGTTCTGTAAGAAATGACTATCAGGATGAACACAGAGAGGCTTGGAGAGATTTACACGAACTGATGCTAAGTGAACTGAGCAGAACCAGGAGATCATTAATACACTTCAACAACAATATTATATGAGGATCAGTTCTGATGGAAGTGGCTATCTTCAACAATGAGACAATGCAATTCAGTTCTAATTGATTATTGATGAACCGAACCAGCTACATCCAGTGAAAGAACACTGGGAAATGAGTTTGGACTGCTTGCATTTTTGTTTTTCTTCCCAGGTTATTTTTACCTTTCTAAATACGATTTTTCTTGTGCAATAAGAGAACTGTGTATATGTGTACACACATATTGTATTTAAGATATACTTTAACATGTTTTACATGTATGAGACTACCTGCCATGTAGGGGAAGGGGTGAAGTGAAGAAAGGGAAAAGTTGGAACAGGAGTTAGTTGCCCTCTCTAGAAGGTGCAACCAGATTCATTCATCCCACCTTGGTGGCTGGCCTCCTGCATTTCCCCCACTGAGACCAAGGCTGGTCTGAAAGGCTCTCCAGAAAGCTGCCTAGCCCCAGGAAAGGAGACAAGACTCAGAAGGAGCACTCTGGGAGATTGAGAGCCAGAAGCCCTCTCTCAGAGGCAAGAGAGATTCTTTCCATTTTCCACCTTTGTGCTGGCTGGAGGCTGAAGAAAGCAGAGGCAGAAGCAAAGGACAAAGATGCAAGAGCTCTTAGAACCAAGGAGAGAGAGAGGCCTCTAAGAAAACTCACTGGGCTATATTGAGTGACACAATTAAAAATTTGAACTTTTAGCACCTGGCTGCATTTGGGTGATTATTACTTTTAACTGAAACTAAGGCTGCCTCCAGAAAACCGCCCCAAGAAACCTGCTCCCCCAGAAAGAACCATTATTATTTTAAAGAAGAGAATACCACAATTTGGTTCTGCCTAAGAAATAGAGTGGTGGATCAGTGGAATAAATTAGACATACATGGCACAATAATCAAGACCTATAGTAATCTAGTATTTGATAAATCCCCAAACTCCTGCTTCTGGAATAATAACTCACTATTTGACAAAATTTTTTTAGAAAATTGAAAAATAATATCAGATACTTGGCATAGACCTACATCTCGTTATCCCACATCAAAATAAGGTTGAAATGGGTACATAATTTGGTCATAAATGATGATACCATAAACAAATTAGGAGAATAAGGGATGATTTACTTCTCAGATTTTTGGAGAAGGGAAGAATTTATGACCAAAGAAGAACTAGAGAATAGTATGAAAGGCAAAATGGGCAGTTTTGATTACATTAAATTAAAAAGGTTTTAGAAAACAAAACCTTCAGAAACAGAATTAAAAGAGAAGTACAAAGCCAGTAAAAGTCTTTACCATCAGCATTTCTGATAAATGTCTCATTTCTGATATATGTGAAGACTGAATCATATTTATCAGAATACAAGCCATTCCCAAAATGCTAAATGGTCAAAGAATCTGAACAGACAATGTTTAGATGATGAAATTAAAGCCATATATAAATATATGAAAAAAATGATCAATCACTAATGATTGCAGAAATGCCAATTAAAACTACTCTGAAGTAGTTTTACAACTCTTAGATTGGCTAAGATGACAGGAAAAGAGAGTGATAAATGTTAGAGGGAATATGGGAAAACTGAGATACTAATGCATTGTTTGGGGAATTGGAAAATGATCCAACCATGCTGCAGAGTAATTTGTTATCAAACTGGGCCTATTTTTTGATCCAGGAATGCCATTACTGGGTCTGTATCCAGTGGAAATGGAGAAAGGATCCACATGTGCAAATATGTTTGTAGCAGCTCTTTTTGCGGTAGCAAAGAATTGGAAAATCAGTAGATGCTCATCACTTGAGGAGTAACTGAACAAGTTGTGATACATGACAATAATGGAATGTTATTATTCTATAAAAATGATGACCAAGCTGATTTAGAAAGGCATGGAAAGACTTATATGAACCGATGCTAAGTGAAGTGGGCAGAACCAAGAGAATTTGTACACAGCAACAAGATTACATGGTGATCAACTGTGATGGACTGGCTATTTTCAACAATGAGGTGTTTCAAGGTAGTTCCAAGAGACTTATGGTGGAAAGAGTCATCCATATCCAGAGAATTATGGAGACTGAATGTCGATCAAAGCATAGTTTCACCTTGTTCTTCTTGTTATTGTTTATTCATTTTTTTACTTCTTGTGTTTTTCCCTTTTCATCAGATTTATTTTCTTGCGCAGCCTGACAAGTATGGAAATATATTTAGAAAGATTGTACATGATCAGCCTATATTGGATAGCTAATTGTCTAGCAGAAGATGGGGAGAGGGAGAAAATTTTGAAACAAAAGATTTTGCAAATTAGAATTGCTTGCCATTTTTTGTACAGTTCATTTTCTGATGAGGAAATTGAAGCAAATAGTGACTTGCCCAGGCTCATACAGCTAGTACAACATAGCAGTTGGATTTCGACCCAGATTTTCTTTATTCCAATCTTGGAACTCTTTCTAGTGTGACACATAGCTGCTAGATTATTTCAGCCATAATACATTACAATTAAAAATTTAAATAATATCAATGCCCATTTTCCATAGTGACTGAATTATTTCTGGGAATTTAAAATTGGTACTGAAAGAGGAGAAACAGTTTTCCTTCAGACCCTTTTACTGTTATTAAGAGCTTTTCTCTTCCATATATTAGCAATTATTATATGGCTATTGTAGTTTCCCAACTACTTTATTGTCTTGCATGAACAATGAACCTTTATAGGCACTATGCATTTATTTCCAAAGAGTTTCTCAGTTAGCTTTGACCATTTATATTCAGTTTGGTAATTCTGATCATTAAAATAAGGAATTGCTAAATAATTGGTTATATCATGGCATAAGGCATCCAAGTGATACAAATCAAAGGGTGTTAAATAAATGGCTCACTCATATATATTATGGAGGGAAAAAAAACTACAAATGCAAACATAAACCACCAACAACAAAAGTATGGCTTGTACTGACTAACTCCTATGTGACCCAGAGTTGGAGACCCAAATAAACTTCTGGGAAACAGATTATATAATAGTGAAAATGTTATTTGCATCAAAGAAATGGGATGAAATTTTCATTATATGTGTTACTAAATCAATATGGAGAACCCTTCCCTGGATGGGAGGAAAATAGTAAGGGTGAAAATTAAACTTTAAAAAAATCATCAATAGAAATACTATAATTGTGTCAATTATCTAATCTCCATGCTGATGAGGTTGAGGTGTTAGAATAAGGTTGAGATAATCATGTTCAACAAGAAGAGAAAAAAATAGGAGAGGTTAAGTTACCAAATATTTGGCTTTGAAAAGCATGAATGAATTTAGTTATTTATTGCTTTTTTTTTTTTCTTTTTCTTTCTACCTTTAATGTTCTTAGCTATATAAGTCATTGTTCATTATCAAGGAAAATATGATTAACTACTTACAATTACTCTGCATAAAAGTAATTTCAAATTTGCATTTTATTGTTGCTTTTCTAAATCTTGTTATGACACAATTCTTTTATTGTTTCTCTAATTATCCTGACCCAGTCCTGCCTCAGTTTCTCTAAGTGTTCTGCCTCAGTTTATAATTGTCCTGCAAAATCTCCCCTCCCTCATTATCAGAATATTTGATAAGGATAAAAGATCTTATGTTTTAGAATATCAGAATGCCTCTCCCCCTCCCCAGCGCTAATTTAGGTTTAGAGTTGGGAGGGTTAGGGTTAGATTTAGGGTTAGATTCCTGCCCTAAATCTCAAGCTATCAGAATGTCAGATACCTTCTTATCAAGAGGCTTCTCCCCATCTCCGAGGTTCCTCCCCCATTAGGTAATCCCATCTCCTATGTCATTCCATCCCCAGTGGCTCACCCCACACTGTCAGTGTCCCATTCCTACTCTCAGCACCCTGACTCCGCCCCTGCATCAGTGTATCCCCTAAGTGTGAGCCCTGTGTATATAGGTCATTGAGAACTCACATTGTTTGCTGGATTCTTGGAGATGATAGTCTTATTTAGCACTGGGACCAACCATGGATCCATTTGATCCCAGTAAATCTCTCCATTTTAAATAAACTATTAAATACTCTCTAATTTCTATCTTGCCTCAGTTTCTCCAGCATTACAATCTGATTACTGAAATAAGCATTTTCCAGTTGCTTAAAACAAACAAAAACTGTCAAAAGTACTTTAGATGTCCAACTATATTTTAAAAGAACTGTTAAAATACCTATTTTCATGAAAATTTTCTTTTTGTTTTTGCTTATATGTATAATTTGGAGAATGAATAGTAGGAATAACTGCATGTATGTGTATTTTTATTATGGTGGTTGTTGTATTATTTCACTCAAGTTTGATTTTTCATGACCCCATCTGGGGTTTCCTTGGTAGAGATACTAATGTGCTTGACCATTGCTTTTTAGTTTATTTTACAGAAACTGAGGCAAACAGGTTTAAGTGACTCAATCAGAGTGACACAGGTATTAAGTATCCAAGGCCAGATTTGAACTCATGAAGATGAGATTTCCTGATTCCAGGCTCAGAGTTCTATCCATTGTGCCACTGCATATATATGAATACTTATAGATACTTACAATTTATCAAGGGCTAATATTATCACAAACCTATTAGTTAGTATAACTATTACTCCCATTTCAAGATGAGGGAAAAATGTGAAGAGAATTTAGGTAACTTACTCACAGCCACAATGTCATAAATGTCAAATCCAACACTAACAATTATTGTCTGTCTACAAGTTGAGTATTTTCTTCAATATATGGTGAAGATTTTATCTTCCTTCTCAGGCTGACTTTTTTTTTTTTTTTGCAATGGGCAGCTCAACTTTATATATACATATATGTGTGTGTATGTATGTATGTGTGTGTGTGTGTGTGTGTGTGTGTATGTGTGTGTATAATTAAAGATAAAGCCAAAATGTCATGACTCATTGATATAGTTCAAGGATTTGCAGACATAGAATTTTGGAAGTGCTGGATTTTCATACTATCTGATTCAGGTAAAGTGATGGATAGAATAGCTTGTAAAATACTTCATGACAAAATAATGCTAGCAAACTATGTGCTTTTCCACTTTGCTCCAGTTCTACTTCATGTCTATGTGAAACAATGGCCACCTCCTATATCCACTTCTGTGCTGAAATTGCCTAAGCTTCATCATCCTTGGAGATAAATGTAAACACCTCGTAACAGAGCAATTGTTCTTTTTTAAACTTAGTCCCAAATCCAGCTCATACTTGGCATAAATGAAATTGCTTTGGCAGATTGCTTGCTGCCTCCCTCTCTTTTCTAGAAATACAGGCCACGTACTGAATAATATAGTCAAATAAGCTATGTATTTAAAGTGTTCATATTTTCTATCAAAATAGGAAACCCTAGAGTTTTCAATAAAGTAAGTCACATTATCTCTACTTCAGTTAATAGTCAAGTCTTATGCCTTAAAAATAAGGTGTTATGTTTAGATCATTTGATTTTTTAGATTAAAAAGTCAAGTCTAATCATGTATATCATTTTTTACATAGGAAAGAATTATTTCTGAATTTCAAAAACAGTTTTAAAGTATGTATATAACATATTTTGAAAAGTAATCAGAGGAGTCTTTGATTTTAACTATGCCTTCTGCTAAAGCTCCCTCCTCCCACTATTCCACTATTTTCTGTCAAATCAGCTTATAAAGAGGGTAAGGAACCAATGAAAATGGTTTTATATTTCTTGCTGAAAATATGATATTTTATATAGTTTTGCTGAAATCATAAAATTGAATTTTTTAATTATAGTATGAATAGTATTTCTATTTCTGCTGACTCAACAAATAGCTTTAAATGATGAAACTGCAACTCACTGAACATTTTTACTGCAAGTTATTTTATTTCATGTCAGAATCATAGAATATAAATGAAAAGGAGCTTTAAAAGTCTTCAATCCCAATGGCAATACCTAATACACCAATTATTTCTTCATGAATCTGAGAAATGAACATTTAATGTATTTGCAAACCCTCCTGATGACAATTACCTCACTGTCTTAAATTAGAACATTCTGACTTTTGATGCTCAGATTATTACAAAGTTCTTATTTTGTTCCAAAATGTATCCTGCTTTACATGGCTCAGAGAAAAGTTTTTTGTTTTTTTTTAATATAGAGAAGCAAAAGACACCACATTAAAAAAAAATATGCAGGAAACACTTTGTTGAACTGAATTGGATGAGTTAAATACACAAATGTAAACTAAATTAAAGTGAAAAAAATTATTTTAAGTATAAGCTGAGTTTGCAGCAAAAATTTTAAATAATTAAATTTAGAGCTCGTAAAAAATGATTATCACTATGAACCAAAATAGGTTCATTAGGGAAAATTACTCCAGCCTGGTTATATTTCCTTTATGTGGTATGGCTAATAAATGTGTAGATAGGACAATTTTATTTAAAATCCCATGCCTTTGTCTCACTCAGGAATTTGGCAAACTCTTTTACAAGTTCTTTGTGGGCAATATGCATGGAGATATGGTAGATGATATTACAGTAAGGTAGATTCAGAAGTACTGCTACAAAGATAAATGTATTCTCCATGAATACTACTAGTTTCTATGATTTAGAAGAGGAACCCTATTCTACTCAACATTAATCCTTCAATGAAAAGAATTGGGAACTTTTATCTCAGAGAATAGATGAGAGAAGAAAAACATTAGCTGATGAGCAAGAAATGTCATGTAGAAGAGGAAATGTGAAAGGAGAAATCTAATATGGGAAAACATGAGATTTTTTTCTGTTTGGAAATTTGATGTTCCTTCAAATAGTTTAACTTTTCAATGCCTTAATCTGATCAAATTTGATGACCTACCCTTGATATTATATCATAATTATAATTTTATGAAAGTGAAATTATATCATAAATTCATAATTACTATTATAATCACCATGTTCCACTTTCATGTCCAAGAATTTATAAATTATTTTATTCTATCAAAATATTTAACATTTACCTCTCACCCTCTGCATATTTATTATAAAACTATTCATAATTCTCATCATGAACTTCAATTCCTCTAGCTCCCATTACTTGCCTAGGTCATCACTCCTATACTGGTTACTTTCTCCTCTCTCTTTCAGTTTTAAACCCTTTGTGAACCAAGTCTTTATTATTTTTTCCTTAAACCCCTTATTCTCTTTTATTGTCACCAACTGTACCTTGTTAACTCCCATCTATTGATTATGTTCTCCATTCACCTTCTTCATTCACATTCACATGTGCTAAATGAACTTGGAGAAAACTAAAAACAAACACACACATACACAGACAAACAACAACAACAACAACACAACAAAACATGTTGATTGGAATCACTACAATTTTATGTTATCTAATATCGTGCCCTTTTTTCATATATAAATTAGTGTTGCATAGCAATTGTTTTAAACCTCCTTTTTTCAGCCATTCATTTAACCCTTCTATGCTACATTTTCAGCTAAAGGTCTTGTTTCATATTTTATTGGGAAAAGTACAAAGTCTTGATTTTATTGTATAGGTGACAGAAAGAAATTGATAAAGTCTTAGGGGCTGTACAGAACATAAAGTAATCAGTCTTTGGGGAAGATGATTTGACAACTCTCTGAGAGAGAGAAAAAGAGATTCTTTAAGGGGAGGACTGAAAATAGAGAGATTTTGTTTTTTAGAATAATCCTAGTGTGGTGTAACAAGGACATAGTAAGGAATTGATAGCACTAAATGAAAAAAAAATCACCAGAGATTGATAAATGATCAAATAGATGAAGTAAGTAGGCAGGAAAAATCAGTGGTGAATTCATGACTTTGAATTTAGGTAATTGAGAGAGTAAAGCCATTTTGATGTAAAATCAGTGGGAGAGACAGTACTTGATGAAAACAATCAGATAAGCCAAACAATAATAATTTGCTAAACATATATTCATGTGTCACTTATGCTGCTAAGCACTTCAAAGTTATCTCATTTGTTCCTCAAAGCAACCTCAGATAGAAGGTCCAGTTGTTTTACAGTTGATAAAACTTAGGCATGCAGAGATTGGGTGATTGGTCCAAGGTAGTGTTCTAGTATTTGGGGTTACATATTACCTTAGGTCTTCTGTGTGCACCTTCTGCAGGAGTCCTTTTTTGGGATCCCCCCAGTATTCTTTCCTTTTGACATTAACTTACAGTTTAACTATAGACATATACTATGTATCATTGTGCTTATCTATTTATTTACTATTTTTTCATGTTGTCTCCTCCAATAGAATTTGAGATCCTTGAGGGGAGGTACTATATTTTTGCCTCTCACTCTATTCTCAGGATTAGTATATAATACGGTACATATTAAATATGTAATAAATTCTGGCCAACTAAATAAAGTAAATGTGGGTATCTTTCCCCTTCCCCATTCCATTTTTTTTTCTGAAAAAGGATAGAATGAGATACTATAACTTAGAAATTGAAGTGAGATGAGGTGTGTGGTGATATTAATTATTTCTGAAGAACAAAAGAGGAAATTCACAGCAAATGTACTTTGTTTTCTTATTTGTTCACATGGTAGACTTGAGGCAAAGAGAAAATGGAATAACCTTTGGTGAAAATTTGATAGGAAACCATTAAAAATAGAGTTAAACAATACAACAACAACAACAACAACAACAAAACTTTTTGCTGTACTGGAAGCTAATTGCTAACATTAATAGGCTCAATTATATCAGTTTTTTTTGGTTGTTGTTTGTTTTGTTTCTCTTCAGCAGCAAGTGAATTAGAGTATAGGAGGCAGATGAGGGGAATATTAAAAAAAAAACTGGTATGTCAAGCAGGAGAAGTACTCCTACTCCCCTTTTAAAAATCAAAATGTTATTTGTTAGTTTATTTGCAAGCCCAAGTTCATCTCAGACTTTAATTTTTCTAAGTACATTTTATGTGGATGCTATTGTTTTGTTTGTAGTTTTGTTATGCACTTTTCTTCTAGTATTTGAATGAATCATTTATAAAATGGGCTAATTGATAGAGGATATGGGTCTGTGACAATCAAGATTAATAATTTTATCCAAACAATTCAAATTCTTCATTCTATCACTCTCAAAAAAATATATATACCAAATATAAACCAATTGAAGCTAAATCTATAGTAGAAAGAAAATAAAACCTTGAGAAAATTAAAACAAAGAAAAAATTAATAGTAAGGATTCTTTTTTTTTATTATAATAACTTTTTTATTTACAGAACCCATGCCAGGTAATTTTTTTTTTTACAACATTATCCCTTACATTCACATCTGTTCCGATTTTTCCCTCCCACCCTCCACCCCCTCCCCTAGATGGCAAACAGTCCTATATATGTTGAATATGTTGTAGTATATCCTAGATACAATGTATGTGTGCAGAACCAAACAGTTTTCTTGTTGCACAGGGAGAATTGGATTCAGAAGGTAAAAATAGCCCGGGAAGAAAAACAAAAATGTAAACAGTTTACATTCATTTCCCAGTGTTTTGTTTTTTGATTGTAGCTGCTTCTGTCCATCACTGATCAACTGAAACTGAATTAGGTCTCTTTGTCAAAGAAATCCACTTCCATCAGATTACATCTTCATACAGCATCGTTGTTGACGTATATAATGATCTCTTGGTTCTGCTCATTTCACTTAGCATCAGTTCACTCTGTATTCATCCTGCTGGTCATTTCTTACAGAACAATAATATTCCATAACATTCATATACCACAATTTACCCAACCATTCTCCAATTGATGGACATCCATTCATTTTCCAGTTTCTAGCCACTACAAACAGGGCTGCCACAAACATTTTGGCAGATACAGGTCCCTTTCCCTTCTTTAGTATCTCCTTGGGGTATAACCCCAGTAGTAGCACTGCTGGGTCAAAGGGTATGCACAATTTGATAACTTTTTGGGGATAATTCCAGATTGCTCTTCAGAATGGTTGGATTCGTTCACAACTCCACCAACAATGGATCAGTGTCCCAGTTTTCCCGCATCCCCTCCAACAATCATCATTATTTTTTTCCTGTCATCTTAGCCAATATGACAGGTGTATAGTGGTATCTCAGAGTTATCTTAATTTGCATTTCTCTGATTAATAATGATTTGGAACACTCTTTCATATGAGTGGTAATAATTTCAATTTCATCATCTGAAAATTTTCTGTCCATATCCTTTGACCATTTGTCAATTAGAGAATGGCTTGGTTTCTTATAAATTAGATTCAGTTCTCTATATATTTTGGAAATTAAACCTTTATCAGAACCTTTAACTGTGAAGATGTTTTCCCAGTTTGTTGCTTCCCTTTTAATCTTGTTTGCATTAGTTTTGTTTGTACAGAAGCTTTTTAATTTGATGTAATCAAAATTTTCTATTTTGTGATCAATAATTGTCTCTAGTTTGTCTTTGGTCACAAATTTCTTCCTCCTCCACAAGTCTGAGAGATAAACTATCCTATGTTCCTCCAATTTATTCATAATTTCATTCTTTATGTCTAAATCATGGACCCATTTTGATCTTATCTCGGTATGCATGTCAAGTGTGGGTCCATGCCTAATTTCTGCCCAGCAGTTTTTGTCAAATAATGAATTCTTATCCCAAAAGTTAGGATCTTTGGGTTTGTCAAACACTAGATTGCTAGAGATGACTATTCTGTCTTGTGAACCTAACCTATTCCACAGATCAACTAATCTATTTCTTAGCCAGTACCAAATGGTTTTGATGACTGCTGTTTTATAATATAGTTTTAGATCAGGTACAGCTAGGCCACCTTCATTTGATTTTTTTTTTCATTAATTCTTTTGAGATTCTCGACCTTTTATTATTCCATTCGAATTTTGTTGTTATTTTTCTAGATCATTAAAATATTTTCTTGGAAGTGTGATTGGTATAGCAGTAAATAAATAGATTAGTTTAGGGAGTATTGTCATCTTTATTATATTCGCTCAGCCTATACAGGAGCACTTAATATTTTTCCAATTATTTCAGTCTGACTTTATTTGTGTGAAAAGTTTTTTTGTAATTTTGCTCATATAATTCCTGACTTTCCTTTGGTAGATAGATTCCCAAATATTTTATGCTGTCGACAGTTATTTTGAATGGAATTTTTCTTTGTATCTCTTGCTGTTGGATTTTGTTGGTGATGTACAAAAATGCTGAGGATTTATGGGGATTTATTTTATAACCTGCAACTTTGCTAAAGTTATGAATTATTTCTAATAGCTTTTTAGTAGAATCTCTGGGGTTCTCTAAGTATACCATCATATCATCTGCAAAGAATGATAGTGTGGTTTCCTCATTGCCTATTCTGATTCTTTTAATCTCTTTCTCAACTCTTATTGCTGAGGCTAGTGTTTCTAGTATAATATTGAATAATAATGGTGATAGTGGACAACCTTGCTTCACTCCAGATCTCACTGGGAAAGGTTCCACTTTTTCCCCATTGCATATGATGCTTACTGATGGTATTAAATATATGCTCCTGACTATTTTAAGAAAAAGTCCATTTATTCCTATCCTCTCAAGTGTTTTTATTAGGAATGGATGTTGGATTTTATCAAATGCTTTTTCTGCATCTATTGAGATGATCATATGATTTTTGTTAGTTTGGTTATTGATATAGTCAATTATGCTAATAGTTTTCCTAATATTGAACAAGCCCTGCATTCCTGGGATAAATCCTACTTGGTCATAGTATATTATCCTGGGAATAATTTTCTGTAATCTTTTTGCTAATATTTAATTTAAGATTTTAGCATCGATATTCATTAGGGAGATTGCTCTATAATTTTCTTTCTCTGTTTTCAGCCTACCTGGTTTAGGTATCAGTACCATATCTGTGTTGTAAAAGGAGTTTGGTAGGACTCCTTCAATCCTTATTTTTTCAAATAGTTTATATAGCATTGGAATTAATTGTTCTTTAAATGTTTGGTAGAATTCACATGTAAATCCATCTGGTCCTGGGGATTTTTTCTTACGGAGTTGGTTAATAGCTTGTTCTATTTCTTTTTCTAAGATGGGACTGTTTAGAATATTTACTTCTTCCTCTGTTAATCTGGGCAAGCTATATTTTTGAAGGTATTCTTCCATTTCATTTAAGTTGTGGAATTTATTGCCATAAAGTTGGGCAAAGTAATTCCTAATTATTGCTCTAATTTCCTCTTCATTAGTGGTGAATTCTCCCTTTTCATTTTTAAGACTAACAATTTGATTTTCCTCTTTCCTTTTCTAAATCAGATTTACTAAGGGTTTGTCTATTTTGTTGGTTTTTTCATAGAACCAACTCTTAGTTTTATTGATGAATTCAATAGTTTTTTTTTTTTTTTACTTTCAATTTTATTGATCTCTCCTTTTATTTTTAGAATTTCCAGTTTAGTGTTTGACTGGGGATTTTTAATTTGTTCTTTTTCTAGCATTTTTAGTTGCAAGCCCAATTTGTTGACCTTCTCTTTCTCTATTTTTTGCAGGTAGGCCTCTAGAGATATGAAATTTCCCCTTATTACCGCTTTGGCTGCATCCTATACATTTTGGTATGATGTCTCATTATTTTCATTTTCTTGGGTGAAGTTATTAATTATGTCTAAGATTTGCTGTTTCACCCAATCATTCTTTAGTATGAGATTATTTAGTTTCCAATTATTTTTTGGTCTACTTTCCCCTGGCTTTTTGTTGGGTGTAATTTTTATTGCATTGTGGTCTGAAAAGGATGCATTTACTATTTCTGCCTTACTGTATTTGAGTTTGAGGTTTTTATGTCCTATTTGTATAGGTTCCATGAACTGCTGAAAATAAAGTGTACTTCATTCTGTCTCCATTTCGTTTTCTTCAGAGATCTATCATATCTAACTTTTCTAGTATTCTATTTACTTCTTTGACTTCTTTCTTATTTATTTTGTGGTTTGATTTATCTAATTTTGAGAGTGCAAGGTTGAGATCTCCCACTATTATATTTTTGCTGTCTATTTCTTCTTGCAGCTCTCTTAATTTCTCTTTTAAGAATTTAGATGCTACACCACTTGGTGCATATATGTTTAATATTGATATTGCTTCATTATCTATGCTACCCTTTAGCAAGATCTAGTGCCCTTCCTTATCTCTTTTAATTAGATCAATTTTTGTTTTTGCTTGATCTGAGTTAAGGATGGTACCCCTGCTTTTTTGACTTCACCTGAAACATGGTAGAGTTTGCTCCAGCCTTTTACCTTTATTCTGCATGTATCTCCCTGCTTCAGGTGTGTTTCCTCTAAATAACCTATTGTAGGATTCTGGCTTTTAATCCATTCTGCTAACTGCTTCCTCTTTATGGGGGAGTTTACCCCGTTCACATTTATGGTTAAAATTACCAATTCTGTATTACTTGCCACCTTGTTAACTCCTGTTTATGCTTTTCTCCCTTCTTTCCCCTTTATCCCCCTTCCCAGTATTAAACTTGTGAGCACCACTTGCTTCTCACAGCCCTCCTGTTTCAGTATCCCTCCGCCCCACCTTAGAGTTCCTCTCCCTGTTTCACTCCTTTCCCTCACAGTTTCTGTATTCCCTTCTGCTTAGCTTATTCCTTCCCTTTTCACTTTTCCCTTCTCACTTTTCAATGAGATGGGAGAAGTTTCACCATAAATTGAATATGTCTAAATATTTTTCTCTTAAAGCCAATTCTGATGGCAGTAAATTAGCCATTATATTCATTCCTCTCCATTCTTTCTTTCAGATACAATAGGTTTCCTTTGACTCTTCATGAGTTGTAGTACCCCCACTTTACCCTTTTTCTGGTACAATGTCCTCTCCACCTCTAATTTCTAGAACAAGGTATACATGTATTTTTTATACATGTTTACAGCAGAAATATAGTTCCCAAGATTTCTTTTTACCTTTTTAGGTTTCTCTTGAGTTCTATATTTGTAGATCAAACTTCTTGTTAAGTTCTGGCTTTTTCATCAAAAATAGGTGAAATTCACTTATTTCGTTGAATGATCATCTTCTTCCCTGGAAAAAAGATGCTCATTCTGGCTGGGTAAGTTATTTTTGGTTGCATACTGAGTTCCTTAGCCTATCGGAATATCATATTCCAGGCCCTTTGATCTTTTAATGTGGATGCAGCTAGATCTTAGCTGATCCTTATTGTGGCTTTTCTATATTTGAATTGGGTTTTTATAGCTGCTTGGAGTATTTTTTCCTTCATTTGAGGGTTCTGGTATTTGGCCACTATATTTCTTGGTGTTTTGATTTTAGGATCCTTTCAGGAGGTTATCAGTGAATCCTTTCAATGTCTATTTTACCCTCTGTTTCTATGACTTCTGGGCAGTTCTCTTTGATAATTTCCTGGAAAATAGTGTTCAAGCTCTTTTTTTCATCACATTTTTCTGGGAGTCCGATAATTCTCAGATTGTCTCTCCTAGACCTATTTTCCAGATCTGTTGTTTTCCCAAGAAGGTATTTCACATTTTTTCTCCATTGTTTAATTTTTTTTTTTTTTGG
The DNA here is from genome assembly GCF_902635505.1 of Sarcophilus harrisii. Taxonomy (NCBI): domain Eukaryota; kingdom Metazoa; phylum Chordata; class Mammalia; order Dasyuromorphia; family Dasyuridae; genus Sarcophilus; species Sarcophilus harrisii. The sequence continues at coordinate 410,627,765 of NC_045426.1, forward strand.
TTTTGCTTGACTGATTCTTCTTATCTCCTTGAGTCATGCAATTCCATTTGCTCGATTCTGATTTTCAATGAAGTATTTTCTTCATTCACTTTTTTTATATCTTTTTCTACTTGTCCATTTTGTTCTATTGAGTGTTTTTCCATTTCACCAATTTTATTCTTTAGAGAGCTATTTTCTGTTTCCAGTTCACTAATCCTATTTTTCAAGGATTTGATTTCTTTATCCACTCTGTCTTTAAATGAGTGGGATGACTTCTCCAGACTCTCTTGCCAAGCCTCCCTCTCCTTTTCCCATTTTTCTTCTAGCTCTCTTGTGAGAAACTTTTTAATTTCTTCTGTGAGATTCATCTGTGCTGAGGAACAGATGATCTCCTCCTGTGGGGATTCACCTGGAGACAGTCTGCTTTTAGTCTCCTCAGGGTTTAGATTCTGCTCTCTGTCCTTATAAAAGCTGTCAATCATTAAGGTCCTTTTCAATTTTTTGCTCATTTTGTCAGAGAAGATCAGGGACAAACTAGCAAAGAAAAAAAGAAAAAAAACCCAAATGGAATCTGCTTTTTTTGGGGGGAGGGGCTGGGTGGTATTACCGAGCTTCCTCTACAGACTGCGGGGGCAGCAGCAAGGCACTAACAGGACTGTGCTGCACCTGCACTCTGAGACTCTGAGAGTGTGCTGAGACGCTGTGGGGGAGGGGTGCCCAGGTCCAGAGAAACTCCAACTGTTTGGGGTTGTATTCTTCACCCCGGTGCTTTTAGCTTCTCTGCTGGGGTACTGACTTGCTGCCAGGGCAAAGTATCCAATCCTGTAGCAAAGCTCTTCCAGTAAAGACGGCTGAGATCACCCCCCACCCTCCTCAGGTCTGCTTGGCTGTGAGCTGCCTGCTGAGCTTTAGCTGCCTCTGCCTGCCTTCAGCCTGTGCTGGATCTAAAACCATCCCCGCCCTTGAGCAAAAACAGACCTTTCCTGGCAAATCTCAAGGATGTCTTTTCTTGGTAACTATTTGTGGGGTTTTTTCCAGTCAGGCATTAATTCACAGGCTTGTAATGAGATGGATTCTGAGAGAAAATGCGGAGCTTACACAGTTGTGTGCCTCCTCACTGCCATCTTGGTCGGAAGTCCAATAGTAAGGATTTCTAAACATTTAAATACTCAACATCACTCAACAATCTTTCCTATTTTCATATCTCTCTTCTGCAAATCAGAATGTACCTATGACATGAACAGAAGCTAACTTGCAGTATTATAACTACTATAATCTTAGCTAATGATGACTTTGTTCAACTGAAATTAACCTGAAATAGGAGGGGATAAGACATGTTACAACCATGTTGCCATTTGATTAGAATCCAGTGCCAGGTGAGGGAACTCCCAAGTTATGGAGATTCTTTCTGGAGTAACCTGTATCCTTCTATTGTGTAAAAAGGGACAGAAACTATTTTGTCTGTCTAAAATCTTGTGAGGACTATTTTCCAAAATGAAAGGAGACTGAGGCTTTGCTTCCCAAACTTAGGTATGTGTCCATCAGTAATGAGGAAAGGGAAAAGCAATGCTGTGAACCACAAAGGAATATCACAAGGATTTGAGACATAAAGATTTCAAGAGGGAAAAAAACAGACTAAATAAAAGTCCAAAATGAAAGTAATAAAGAGGATCACGATACTAGGAGGGAGGATGAAAAAATTATCTAAACACAAAACTCTTAAAAATATAAAATAGATGAAAGTGAAAAATAAATCTGATTAAATATAAGATTCTATAGACTCCCAAAAAAGTATGTTACAATAGCAAAAATACTATACAGTTGTTCAAAATAAAAAAAAAAAATCAAAGAAAGAAAATTTGTAATGAACATAGATTATAACTCAGAACTATAAACATGGAAGAAGAAATTATGTTATATGAAAATACTATATTATTGTACCACAAAAAATAATGAGAGAGATTTCAGAGAAGGCTGGAAAGATGTGTAGAAGCTTATAAAAAGTGATATGAGAAAAAATCAGGAGAACAATTTAAACAATGACATTTTACAGTCAGATGAATTAGAAGAATTTAAAAAATCTGATAAATGAAAACTGAACTACAAAAATTTCAGAGGATTAATAATGAGACATACTATAAAATCCCCACCCTCCCTCACTCCCCAAAGAATGGTGGTTTGCTCAGTTTATTCAATGTTGAAAGACACCATTTTGGACACAGTACAAGAATGTGTTTCACTTATCTAAGTTTACTAAGTGTTTTCTTCTTTTAAAAAATAGAATAGAAATAAATAAATGCTTATTACTTAAAAATCTACATCTTAGAAGGATAAAAAGAAAAATAGTAAATTAGTAAAAGAATGAAATTACAATGAAGTATCACTCTAAATAAATAAGAATAGGAACTAACACATTTGGAATACAAAAAAAATACTGAAGTAAAAGAAAATGTGTCAGAAATCAAGCAAAAGTTAGCATCCTTAAAAGAGCACAAGGATGCCATACAAGCCAAAGCAATATATTTTGACACCATGATACAGAAAAATAACTTAAGGATCATAAATCTCTCAGAAAAAAATGGTTTCTAAAAAGAAAAAGAAAGCAAAACACCATAATGCAGAGGAAAATAGTAGAAAACTGCATAAGACATCTGAATAAAATAATAAAGTATAAATCAGTACATTGTTTAGATTTTTAGGAGAAAAGAAACAAAATAGAAAAATAATATATTTGTTCTTTTAAAATTCATTATCACATATTTAAGGTTAGTGATTTCAATGACAAAAATCAGGTCTTGAAAGCAACTAGGAAAAGATTTAAAATGTAAAAGAAATAAATTCAAATAATATACATTTATTATATAGCCAAGTGAAATAGCATAAAGAAATGGAATATTTTATTACACAAGGAAAATATTCTCAAACTATAGCCTAACATGGCAAATCCTGTGTACATGAATGTAAGCAGTGATGAAAAAAGATGGATATTTATGAGAAGATAAATTTAAGGTATTCTGCAACAAATGTGAGCTTATTGAACCTATTCCTGCATAATCATTAAGTTTCTTGATATTTCTGTATTTTCTCTGCCAATAGCAATATTAAAGAAATATGTAAATACGCAGAGTTGACAATTTTAAAGAGAACCATACTCAACATTTATGAGTCCTTATCTTGTTTTTTAGAATCCATCACATGACTCTAATTTTATATTTTAACACAGCATAGGGCCCTTGTATTGCTATGCTCCATTACTAAGCTAGTAAATTGCTCTTTGTGTCTGTTCAGGCATTTCGGTAGTGTCTTACTCTTCATGATTCTATTAAGAATTTTTCTTGTCAAAGATATTGGAAGGACTTGCTATTTCCTTCTCTAGATTATTTTACAGATGAGGAACTGAGACAAGTAAAGTTCAGAGATTTTTCCAGATTCACAGAGTTAGTAAGAGTCTAAGAATATATTTGAACTCATGATGAGGCTCCCTGATCTCAGGCCTGACTCTTTCCACTGTGCCATGTAGCTACCTGTGTTCCTTTTTAGTTATATGTAAATTATTTGTTCACCTGGACATTGTGGATATTTGTCAAGTGATTATTAGATGTCTTAATGTGTAGGCAGTATGATTTGCAGAAGCATGGCAAGTATCCATTTAACTAGGAAGGCAAAATAATTGATGTAAGCTATTTGTTTATTTGCTTATTTATATTTTGGCATCATGAAGAATTGAATGAAAAAAATGTTTTGGTTTCTAAAATTCCATTTTATTTTAAACAATTCTGTCACCCAAATGGAATTTTATTTTCCTTTTCAGCAGGTCATTTCACCAACTATGTCTAACAATTTTTTTTCCTGAAGTCTCTGGAGAAAATCCTCACCAAGCTAGCTACAAGTACACAATCATTATTTGTTTCCTTTAAAAATATAACTTTTTTTAGCCTCTCTCCTGTCTCCAACTGTCTTCAGAAATTTTCTTTCTTCCCCCCTCTCCCTTTTCCTCTTAGTTATCTCTCTCTCTCTCTCTCTCTCTCTCTCTCTCTCTCTCTATATATATATATATATATATATTTTTTTTTTTTTTCTCTTTGAGTTCTTTTCTGGGAAATAAGCCAAGATTAATTTTTGTTTGTTACCAGTATAAAGTCTCAAATTCTGTTTTTAGAGGAACATTGTAAATTAATTACATTAATATAGCACTATTTATTTATTGATTTATTTTTCTTTAACATATGTCACAGTAAGGTGTCTTATATGATATTTAATTTGGCATAAAATATATCTTGTTATCTTTGAGTCATTATAGGTATAAATAAAATTATTCAAATGAAACACAGATTTTTGGCAGATTACATATTTTAATGGAACTAAATTTTGGAGTTAAAAAAATCATAGAAGACCAAATCATTGAAAGATCTTCATTTTAAATGACAACGTTTTTATGAGATTTTGAAACAGGAATTTCTTCCCTTGTAATATACTGACATGATATTGATATATTTACAATATCATAAAATCTATCAATAAGGCTGCCTTCTCAATGATATTTTGAGCACAGAAAAACATTTCTATCAGCACAATGTCCATCAGTAGAATGTTTTGAAGTAATTTCTATAGCTTTTTATTCCTTATTTTCTTATGGAGATCTCAACACTACTATTCCTTTTGATTATATTAAGCTAAAAAGTTTTTGGAGAAGCAAAACCCACAGAAATAGAATTAAAAGGGAAGTACAAAGCTGGGGGAAAATCTTTATAACCAGTATTTCTGATATCATTTCTAAAATATGTAAAGAAATTTCTCATATTTATAAAAAAATGTCATTCCCTAATTGATAAATGTCAAAAAGACAGAAAAAGTGGCAAAAGAACAATTTTCAGATGATTAAATTAAAATCATATATATGAAAACATGCTTTAAATCACTATTGATTAGAGAAATGCAAATTAAAACAGTTCTGAAATGCCATCTCATACTTTTCAGATTGGTTAAGATGACAGGAAAAAATAATGGTAAATATTGCTTGAAGGGATGTGGGAAAACTGGGACATTAATTATGGTGCCATTGTGAAGTGATCCAACCATTTGGGGCAGCAATCTGGAGCCATGTCCAGAGAGCTATAAAACTGCATTCCTTTTGAACCATCAGTGCCACCACTGAATGAATCTGTATTCCAAGGAAATCTTAAAGGAGGTAAAAGAACTCACATGTGCAAAAATGTTTGTAACAGCTCTTTTTGGTGATAGCAAAGAATCATAATTTTGTAAAAATTATGAACAAGATGATTTTAGAAAGGCCTGGAAAAACTTATATGACCTGATGCTGAGCTAAACAAGCAGAGCCAGTAATATGTTGTACACAATAACAATATGTCATGATCAACTATGAAAGACTTGTTCTTCTCAGTGGTTCAGTGATTCAAAGCAATCCAAATAGATTTTGGACAGAAAATACATCTGCATCCAGAAAACAAAACAAAACAAACAAACAAACAAAAAAAAAAAACCTAAGGAGAATGCATATAAAACTACATATGATATGTTCACTTTTTTCTGTTTGTTTTTATAATCTCCCCCATCGTTTTCCCTTTTGCTCTGATTTTCCTCTCCCAACATGAATCAAAAAGCAATGTATTTTTAAAAGAAACAAACAAAACAAATAAATATATAAAGACTATTTTTTTCATTTCTTCCTCCTCAGAACTATTTATAGCCTGACAAAATATTACTTTTAATTAATATTTTTGTTCATTATAGATTTGGGCTTGGTTTTTCATAATCTAATTCAATTTACCAAACATTTATTAAATGCCTGGAACTTTACTAGATATTGACAATACAAAAACAAAAAAACAAAATAAAAGAAAAAAGTCATTGCTCTTAAGGAACTAACATTTATAACAGTGATAAACATGTTTTTTGTTTTTTTGTTTTTTTTTACCAGTTTTGTCCTTGACCAGTGCAGAAATTCCCCTATGAGAAACTTTCTTTATTAATCAACATCAGCAATTTCTATGTACTTTACAAACTTAGAAACCACTCTGGAGAGACTGAGAAGTTAAAAGACTTTCATGGAGCCACTTATGCAAAACATATTGTTGTGCTACAATTCCCATTTATTGTCCTGATTTAGTTTCTCTAATTGTCCTGCTTTGGTTTCCCTGAATTGTTCTGCCTCAGTTCCTAATTGTTCAGCTCAATCTTGCAACACTACCATTCCCTCCTAATCTTCATGATCCAGATAAAGACAAAGACCTTCTATTTTAGACATCATGACCACAGACCTTTCCTACTTATCAGAATGTTCAGTGCCTGCCCTCATTCTGTCATTGTTCTTCTTGTTCCCAACTTATCATAATACTGATGCCTCTCTGCATCCTGTTAGAACTGGACTGACAGTCTCTTCCCACTCTCAATGCTCTGACTCTACTCCTGCCTCAGTGTACCCTACATTTCGAGTTACTGGAGCTATGTGTGTATATTTACTTCATGAGAAATACACATTAGTTGCTGGATTTTGGATTTTTGGAGACAATAGTCTCATTCAGCCCTGGGACCAAACCATCAATCCATTTGGTCCCAGCACAATCTCTCCTTGTCAAATAAAATATTAAAACTTTCTAATCTCTATCTTGCCTCAGTTTTTCCAGCATTACAATATCAGAAATGAAATATGAGTAAAGTTCTTGAACTTTCTACCTCTCTATTGACTAAATTATAATATCTTGCAAATAAGTGGAGGACAAGGATATGTTAGGAAAATGAGAGCACTAATAGTTACTGGAAAATAAGTTGGTATGGGAATCAAAGATGTTCATAACAAAGAAAGAGAAAGAGAACAAACAGAAATATCTAAGTTTTTAAGAAAAACAAGGATTTTGAGAGCCTAAGATGAGAAAAGACATTTTTAAATAAAATACAAGGATTAGGAGTAGGAATTGCCTACATGAATGCAAAGAAGGGGGGTGGGAGTGGGAATGAAGTATAAAGACTGGGAATAACTTAAAGTCTAGCTGGGCATGAATTTAGAATCCATGAAGGAGTCTGCCTAACTTATACTTAGTTTGTTGAATAACAGTCACACCACAAAGAAGGATTAAGCAGCCACTATTTACAATTCATTGTGCTAAATCCTAGAATTGATCAAACATGATCACTGCCCTCAAGGAGATTACAATCTAATATGGATGGTAATATATTCATGCATGAAAACATACATTTTAAAAGATAAGAGCAGAAGCAAAGTATAAAACTCTATTAGAGCAAAGGAAGAAAAGATAATTTTTCTTGAGGAATAGAAATTTTTTTTGAGGATTTGATATTTGATCTGGAGCTTAGAAGGAGACAATTTCAAGAAAGGTATAGCCAATATTACATCTTTTCTGATACATTTGCATATAAGCACTTGTACCTTGTTTTATTTGTGTAGTTGATCTATCCTTTATTGCACAGGTCATATTTAAATGCTATTCCTCATTTACACTGTTTCTCCTATGTAATATCATTTGGAATATTGATTATATCTTCCAAACTGTTGGCTACTGTTTGCCCCCAGCTGGATATAATTTGACAATGTAATGAGCACTTTATTCTTCATTACTCAGATCATTGAAGCTGGGTCTATGTGACATAAATATTTCTAAACCACATTCTTCATATATTTTCTCTAGTTGGAGATAGAGAAATCACTAAGTCATTCTTGACAATCTAACACATCAATTTAGAAACTTCTGTTCTTGAAAAATAATACATTGACTATACATATAAACAAATGTATAAAAGAAGAAAGTTTTTATGTAATGACATTAAAATTATATAAATTTATTTAGTAATAGAAACATTATCTTTCTAAAAGTATAATTCTGGCTTAAGAATAGAATTTGCAATTTTCTTTCAGAATGACTGATACAATGGTATTCTCCCTAGATGCAATATACTTCTTTTTTATCAAATGATAATACATCCTTTCTGATAGTTGATTCACTCTTTTGTGAATATAATAATATATAATAATAATAATAAGATAATAAATTACCAGAGAAACTGAGGCAAAATAGAGATTAGAGAGTTTTTAATATTTTATTTGAGAGGAAATGATTGTGCTGGGGGCATGTTGCTCTCAGAACTGATGTGTCAAAGTATCCAGCAGCAAATGTGAGTTTCTTATGGGATATATATATATATATATATATATATACATACACACATACATATGGCTCTAAGTGATGGGGTAGATTGAGGCAGGGGTGAAGTCTGAGCACTGAGAGCTAGAATGGACCATCAATCTAGTTCTGACAGGGTGGGGTATAAGACCATAAATTCTTACAAATTGGGAGTAAAAGAGATAGTCAAACTAGAGACAGGAAGGCTGAAGAGATAGAGTTATTTAATGCCAATTAGGTATCTGAGATAGGACATCTGGAGTTTTATCTTTTGGAACACCAGAGGGGCCACAGCCCTAATTATCTTAGCCTTAATGAGGAGGAGGGGGAGGTGTTGCAACCAGGGAGATTCAGGCAGAACAATAGTTTAGGGAAACTTAGGCAGGGTAATTAGGGAAACTGAGGCAGGACAATAAACGGGAACTGTGGCACAACAATACAAGTCACAATGCTGGAGACTATGAACTTATAAAGATGAAAAAGATATGGTCCATTTCCTTAAGAATCCTAAAATATAGCCAAGGAGATGAATATGTAGAAAAAGCATGAAGAATTTCCTAAAAACAAAAAATGTAATTTAAAAGTAAAAGAAGTGAGCGCCTGGGTGAGAATAATTGCTGCAGCAGCTAATCAGAAAAAAATAAAACAACTTAGTAGAGGTGGCATTTGCACTCATAATGAAGGACAGACTATTTTAATAGCAGAAAAAGCATTATTGGAGAGATGTGGTTTTAAATCTTAATAGATTGAGACTTACTAGGAGTATGAACACTAAGAGGCCATTTTATCTCTCTAAAATTCAATTTCCCCATCTGATAAAAAATGATGCTACTGATGTTGTCTGAAAGAATTCTACTACTTCAGAGGGTTATTGCAAAGTACACATAAAGCACATAAAAAACATTTTAAGAAAAACACTATAAAACATAACTATTCATTTTAAGGCTAGCTAGGTGGCCTGGTGGCTAGAATGTCAGACTTGGAATAAAAAAGACCTAAATCCAAACTTAGCCTCAAAGAATTAGCTTTGTATCACTAAACATGTAACTTAACTATGTTTGCCACAATGTCCCATCTATAAAATTAGTTGAAGAAGGAAATGACAAACCACTCTCTTATCTTTGCAAAGAAAACTCCAAATAAAGTGATGAAGTATCAGAAGCAACTGACACTACTGTATAACAATTTCATTTTAAAAAGAATGTCCATAAGAAGCAATTATGGAGGAGGACATACCAATCAAAATAGGTAATTTGCTTGGAATTAGTAGTAGAAATGCAAATGATTGAGGAGCATTTTGGAGAATAGGAAACAGTCCAATTTGTTCAGAATATCAGGTATATATAGGGGAATGACATAGAATATTTGTAAATATAGAGTGAACTGGGTTTATTACTCCTTTTATTCATAACAGAGACAAATTGAAGTTTTTGAATTGTCATAATGAAAGCAGTATACAAGTTAGAAGAACTTGGTCAAAAATTATAGGTTGCATTCCATGTCAAAAAACTGGGCACAAAAAAACCCATTAGGAATATATTGTAGTAGCCAAGGGGACAGTGATAGAAAAATTGTTCAGAGTCTGGCAACTTGTAACTAAGATTCAGATTTTCCTGTCTCTAGGACTCTATCCAGTTCAGCACTACTCTCCTCATAAGGAACTTGAGATTTAGGTAATGCATACATCTTCCATCACAAAGGAATTTAACAGAATGAAGTTTAGAATGCAGGTCTTCTGATTGTCAGTATAGTGCCCATTTACTTAAACTACTTTTATTATTTGGTGATTTGGTAGCTCATATTAGAATATTTAAAATACTCTCATGTATTATTTCTTCTACAGAATGCTTTTTTTCCCTTCAAAGTTTGCTAAAAACTAGGAAGTTATGAATGTAAATATCATTTAGTCTCTAGTTTAATTTTCATCACTAAATTCTAATTTTGACATTAAAATGGTGAGCATGGCAGTGAGAGGGAGAGTGAAAAACAAAACATAGTACTTACAAAATCTCTCTTGATGACCACAGTTTTCTAAAAGTATATAAGACAAAATAAACAAAATGCCTCCTTAACCTAACATTCTTAAAACAAAGGAATTCTAAATTGACTTTAACAATATATCTGAAAGAGTTCTTCATCTTTTTTGTTTTTCTAATAAAGAAAGGGTAAAGGTGTCTAATGTTTTCTAGCTGGGGTAAGGGAAAATAAGGTAATTTCAGGTTTTGAATTTCATTTTTCTTCCTATCAGAAATGATCTATAAGTTTCATTACTTCATGATCTTCAATTCCTCAGGCAAGGGGGTCACATATACAATATAAACCATAGTGTCTAAAATCTAGAAATTAACATAACTGTGTTACCTTCAAAATGATAAAAAAGAAAAGAAGAAAAATTTATTAGTATCTACGTAACTCAACTCTACAATTACTCAGTTCTGTCAAAAATGTCATTAAAGGTTATTTTCACTTAGTTTAAAAAACAAAACATTTAAACAATGTTTTATATGCTGCAACTATCTTCAAACATTCTAACCTCTACTGTGTTCTCTATAACTGTGACTCATTTTGCTGTTAATTATTCTCTCTCCTGAACCCATCTATCTGCTTACTTCATGTTAGTGATGCAAGGAAATTCCATATTATCTTAACATGGAGTCAAGGAATAATAGAGCCTGAAGGGCTCTGAAATTTTCTGGGAAAAGTGTTATTTGACCAAATTCACAAAGCTATTAATTACTCAAGTTGGAATTAAAACTTGATTTAAAAAAAAAAAAAGATCAATATTAGGACCAGAAATTAAGCCCTTGGAAGGGATCTTGGAGGTCATCTAGTCAACCCTCTCATTTTTTTTAAAAAAGAGGAAGCTGGGATTCTCTGAAATAATGTAACTTCTATATAGGTAATGAGTAGCAAAACTAACTTTTATTCCATTGTCTAACATAAGGCTTTATACACATATAGTATTTAAAGTACATTTTAGATGATGGGTCAAATTTCAAAAAGTATCATGGGATGGAAGACATTCATGATATGGGTATAATGGCATGAGTAAAGGCTTTGAAGTTGGGGGAGATAAGTAGATACAGGGATTAAGAAGTAGTCCAAGATGGTTCAACTCTTTATTTTTTAATTCAAAATCCAGCACTATTCCACCACACTACATTATGTTTTCAAATAAAATCTAAAGAAGTCTGAATGATGACTTGTTTTAAATGCTTGATAAGGTATCAAAAGTTTTATCTCCAGTCATGTTTGTTGCAAGATTGACATTTGGAATAACAAATGATTTATTTTAAGTAACAATGGAAATGTTTTTGATTCATCTTTCACAAGTAATGCAAAGAAACATGAACTATTACACGCTCCACTATTTCACAAGGGCTTCATTTCACAAGTCAGTCTTTGCAAAATAGCTAACCCAACAGTGCTATGAAAACGTGCCTAAATCTGGAAGGAAATAAAGGCAAAAGAGAAGGATTTATGACCTCTCTCTGTTTAAGAAGGGTAGTAAGCCACCTCATAAACACTCAAGAGAGAAAAGTGTTGGCTGGCAATGTGTTTGCTTCTGCATTTATTTTACATCTGTTGCTGGCATATTGAAGGAGATATATAACTGAATGTTAAAATGACCTTACACAGAACAATCTCAGTTTTGAATGTGCCACCTGGTGGAAGGAAGAAAAAAAATGAAACCCTATACTGGCAAGCCCAACCACATGGAGCATAAATTAGAACTATATAAAAAGTGATATCTGATTCGAGTCAGCATTCAGTAGGATGGCACAAAAATTGCCAAATGTTGATATGAATTGGGCTTCAAGATGAAAAAAAAACTTCAAATCTGAACTACTGTCAGTTAAAATTTATCTTGTTTTCTATTCCCTACTCTTGATTTTGAGCAAGAACTTTCTAATAGCTACTATGGGCATCTATCCCTATTATGGGAATCCTCTGTTACCTCTTTAATTCTTCAAATATATCTTACTTGTCTACTCTGAACTAGGTTGGTAGATGAAAAAGGGAAAATAATAAAGAGCTTATAGCCTAATAAGGAGCATGGCAAATAAACATTTCACTGTAATATTATTTATTCAATGTTGGAATTCAACTATGGTACTTCAGAGAAATTTGAGGAAGAAAAGGGAGAGTTTTCCTTAAGAAGGAAGGATTAATAGGCCAGGAGGATATTAACAAGTAGGCTCAAAGAGGGGGTATATAATAAGCATAGGAAGTATAATAGCACAAAGATCATATGTGTATATGATTCATATGGATTGATATATGGGAATTAAATCTCTTCTTTGGGGGGGGGATTAAATCTCATCCCCTCAAACTGAATACACAATCAAGATTGCAACATTTCTCCACATTGTCCAAAAGATTAATTCTAGCCCACATGAAGAATATTATATGTGAACATTGAATTTTTCTTTCTTCCTTTCCTTCTTACCCCCTTTCTTTTTTCACAGCTAGTAAGAATTTCAGAAATTAATTAGTACAGTCCATTCCCTTCACAGACGAGGAAACCAAACCTCAGAATTAGGATATCTGTGTCAGAGGATATTTGTTTCAAGTACCCCATGAATCAAACAAAAAACATTTATTATTTGATTGATGTTATGTGCTGTGTTGTGACAAATAAAAAAGTAAAGCAGTGTCTGCCTTCAAGTTGCTTACAACAAAATGGGGGAATCAGCAAAGGCCTGATGATGGAAGCAGTACTAAAATAGACATATAGTTTCCAAGAAGAGAAGTTTAGAAAACAGAATATCCCAGTCTATGTGGAGAAACTGCAAAAATGTTCTTGCATAGAGGCAAAAGATGGGATGGTATGTTTGGGAAATACCAAGTGGAGTGGTTTAGCTACATCAAAGAGTATATAAAAGGAAGCAATATATATTCAATCTTGAAATAGTATAGATTCAGTTTGTGAAGGATTTAAATGACAACGGAATTTATATTTCAACCTAAAGTCAGGGGAGATGAAGTGATAATGAAGTTTCTTGTGTAGCAGAGATAACTTGGTCAGACTTTTAATTTAGAAGTATTAATATGACAAAGAGTGTGTAAGGAGCTACAGCAGTTAGAGAAGAAAGAGATTTTATTCAATGAAAATAAGTGTCATCACAATGGTCCAGGTGAGATGCAATGAGTATGAGAGATATTGAAAAGATAAAATAGAAGAGACTTGGTAGCTTATTAAATATAGAGGGAGTTAAATGAAAGGATTATTCTCATTCTCAAGGATAATTATCAAGGAAACAATTAGGCATCTCATTGAATAGAGTGCTAGGTTTGTAGTCAGAAAGATCTGAGTTCAAATCTAACTTTAGTCACTCACTAGCTGTTTTATCCTGGGCAAATAACTTCTGTTTGCTTTAGCTCACTGGGGAAGCTAATAACAAACCACTTCCATACCTTTACCAAGGAAAGTAGGACACAATTGAACAGTAACAAACCTGACTGACTATAAAAATAAGGTATTCCTCAGAAGATAGTGTCAATGTTTCTTCTATGTCAATATGTTCACTTGTCTGAAATTCAAAATTAATTCATAGAAATTATGAAAAATTAATAAAAATTACTCTTATTAGTTATTAGAAAGATATTATCTCAAAATTACTTCACTTTTATATTATTTCCAATGGGGGAATTAAAAAAATAATTTCATTCACAGGTCCAAAGTTTCTTGTGTCCTACCAATTACTAGAGAAACTTCTAACCCTTTTCCTTTCCAGAAGCTTCTCTTCTAAATTAGACATCCCCCAGTGGAATGAGTGGATGAGAAAAACGTGTTCAAATGATGATGAAAGCAGTGAAAGCAAGTGCTGCAGAATGCTTAGAGAATGATCAGTTACTGAAGTTGCCAAGGTCATTCACTGTATCCAAATTATTGCCAGTTGTCTTGCAAATAGAATTTGAAGACTCTGCAAGACAGAGTGAGATTGCTGCCTTTGTGTTACTATGCTTCAGTTAAATCCACTGTGTACACTAGTGAAGGTATCCTGTGATGTCATTAGACCTCTTCAAAAATGAAAGACAAAACTCCTTTCCAAGTTCTCATTACTATACACCTAGACAATTAAATGTTTTCCCTTATTCACTTTTGGTGTTTCCTATATATTCTTTATATTACATCCAGATTAATATCTCAAGTGCTCAGTTTTGATCATGCTACACTCAAGGCCCTAGGGAAGCTACATCTAAATTTCCTTTCTAATTGCTTTAGGGGAAAAAACACTACATTTTTTTTTCTTTATTTTTCTTTCTTTCTTTCTTTCTTCTTCTTCTTCTTTTTTTTTTTTTTTAAACAAATATTCTTCCATTTGCAAAGCTATTTCCTGGCTTGTGACATTCTCTAATTTTGGAAAGCCCTCTTCTCTACTACCAGTAAATATAGCTATTATTTAAGGACAAGGACAAGTGTACCTTCATGTAACCTACCTAAAAATGATACTTCCTTTTGAATACTGGTATTGTGCTTTCTTTATAGAGTTTCACACACTAATTTGTCTTATATTTCTTTGTGTCCATATATTCTATACCTAATTATAGGTAATGTAAACTTCTCTCAGCTTCTTCCTTCATCTGTTCATTGCAGAAGTTGAATTAGACAATCTCAAATGTTCCTTCTATCTCAAAATCTGTGATCATATTTACTCCTTACTTTACAATGGTTCAGCTACTGTGCTTGCCACAAGAAATATAATAGCCAAAATTCCTCCACTCAAGGATCTTAGGATAATAATAACCACCAACAACTAATATTTTTAAAATATATGATAGACATTATGTTTAGTGCTTTGCAAATATCAACTCATTTCACCCGCATAAGAACTCTTTGAGGTATGCACTATCATGATTCACATTTTACAGAAAAGGAAACAGACAAATAGGTTATATTCTTTGACAAGGTCATACATGTCGTAAATATCTGAGGTCAAATTTGAACTTAATTTTTCTAGCTCTATCTCTAATCATCTATCCACTATTAGAAAATGATAGAGGCCTCCTATTTTGTGAATATTTTGCTCATCATTAAGACTGTGGATAATAGAGCCAGAGCATAGGAAGAGCATTGCTTTAAAGAAAGAGTGTGTACAGATATGGAGGAATGCTAAGTGTGGTTGATTTAGTAGTTAGTCCATTATATAAGGGGCTGTCTTTGTTTTAATTTGTATTTGTATTTCAAGTATTTATGTTACTACCTGACACATAAGACACATTTAATAAATATTTATTGACTTGTTATTGCTTCTAGGATCGCATAGATACTTCTATATTAAGTATTTCAACCCCTTTACAATTTGGTACAATCTTTCTAGATTTTTTTTTTTTTACCCATTGTTGGCTTTTGATACATAACATTTTATCTTTCATATCTGTTTTATTTCACAGTCTGGGAATTCATTTATTTTTTCAACTTCACCTTAGAGAAGCTTAGACTCTTTCCTAGCTCAACTAAAGTGTTATCAAAAGAGATTTTTCTTGAAATTCCCTGTCTCATTCCTGAAATTATCTTGTCTTTAATTTATATGTACATATGTATATATACACATATATATAGTATGTATGTGCATAAACATACATATATATTTCTATCTCCATGTATCTATCTATATCTATGAAATTTATTGTTTCCTCTGTTAGATTGAAAGCTTCTTCATGGCAGATTCTGTTTTTTTTCTCTTTATATAATAACTGATATACATATTAATAAATAAATTTTCCTTGTTTCACCTGCTGAATAATGTATAATATTAATATTTTTCTCCTTCTTGTTCAAATGCCATACATGCCAAACTTGCCTAGTGAAATGATATTTTCAGTGATTTTTATAGTACAAGTTAGCTCATCAAAATTAACCACTACCTAAAAGAGTGGATATTCACATTAATATTTCTTCATTAATTTTTCATCATTATATATATATATATATCATGTTTTAACTACATGAATTTTGTGTTTAATTTTGTGTCATCTTGAAAATCAAACTAATACTCATTATTTATATGACAAAAACAATTCTGAGTTTCAAATTTCCAAAGAGACTTTTGGAACACAATTGATTAGTTTGATATTAGAGTTAGTTTCTAATAAAATAATATTTCAAATATGTAGAGCCTTTAGCAGTTTACAAAACACTTTAATATATATTACTGATCAATTAATCAATAAATGCCTATTATGTGCCAGCTCCTTTATTTCATCAGCTCCTTGAAATAAATGAGCCAGTATTATTATTCCCATTTTATAGATGAGGAAACTAAAAATAGGATAAATCAAGTAATTCACTGAAATTTTTACAATAGGAACTATGAATACTAATATTAATTATTAATATTAATTCTTCACTCAGTAATTTGCTTATATTGCCTTTCGTTCTGTTTGAAATACCACATATACAATTTCAGATGCATGGTAAACCCAAATATAAGTGCCACAGAAATTAAATAGTAGGAGAGAGTACTTTGGATTCTGGGAATTGGGGAAAAAAAGCAAAGAAGAAGTAAAGAAAATGGCACTGGAAAGGCTTAGAAGTAGAAATGTGTGAGTTGTTATGATGGGGAGGGCAGAGAGCCTATTAATAACTGAAAATATATTCTGTAGGCCTGTATTTGTAGATAAGGGCAGAAATTTGGATAGGGGCCAGATTGTGTCATGGCCTTGAATGTCAAGATTAGAAGTTTGGCAATGTAAAACCACTGGAGATTTTTTAACATAAGAGTGATAGAATGAAAATAATGTTTTAGAAAATTGGTTTGGCAATGAGGTGAAGACAGAATTGCATGAAAAGGAGACTCTAGTCAAGGAGACCACTTAAGAAAGTACTGAAATAGTTTAAGCATGAGTTTATGTGAATCACTGCCTATTACGTATCTATATATAAGAGACTGCTAAGAATCACAAGGTTTAGAAACAAAGATATGATAGGTTCTATGTTCTCAATATATTTAAAATATTATGGGTGAGAGGGAAAACCTATCCATCAGTAACATTAATATAAATTTTAATAAGGCTATTGAAAACTATTTGAAATGATTTCCCTAATGTCATTCTATATCAATAACATATTCTGTATATCATAGCAGACATCCAAATCCAGGGTTTGAAGCATATTTTGTTGTGAAGCAAGTTCTGTATCAAGTATGCCATGTTGCCTCTGAACTAAAAATACAATCTGCAGCAGAGTCTCTGTTTCCTTCTCTACCTGTCTGTCTATCTATCTCTCATCTTTACCAATCATATATTTTAGATATTCCTCAAAGAGTGACTATCATTATCAATCACCTTCTATATTCTTTAGCTCACTACTTAAATGTATATAGAAATATCCATAAATACTGAAATGTATCTGTGCAATTAGATCAGAACAAGAAATGATCATTACTGTTTAACAGGATAAAGGAAGACTTCATAGGATGGATGTTTTAAAGAAGAAACACCAACTATTTGCTTTATCCTTTATTTACAGAAGTATATATAAATTTGATTTAATGTATTTGAAGAGAAATTTCTATATTTCCCTAAGAATTGTTTTCAAAAAAGTGAAGTACAGTCTGGATTTGAAATTGTTTTGTTATAATATACTTTGGAGTGAAGTGGAGGGAGACGACTAAGATAACTGCATTAATTAAATTTGCTAGCTCATTACTCACTGGACTATGTAACTTATAAGAACCTATAGTCACCCATATTTTATGAGTTGGGGCCTTTGGGGAACTGCTAACCCTGTTTAAAGTATTTACTCCCTAAAACCATAGCTCATTAGATCCCATGACTGTTTTTATCTTTAATAATAAGTAAACAGGGGCAACTAGGTGGCACAGTGGACAGAACACCAGCCCTGAAGTCAGGATGACCTGAGTTGAAATATGACTTCAGACACTTAACATTTCCTAGCTTTGTGACCCTGGGCAAGTCACTTAACCCTAATTGCCTCAGCAAAAAAAAAAAAAATAATAAAAACAATGATTTCTATGTAAAGTTCAAAAATTTAATAAAATACCACATCTAGAGATGCCTTCATGCTACCCCCTTCTATTCTCAGAGATCTTTCTGAATGCCACTCTGGTGGGCTTTAAGTGGAATTACTGCATGCTGATCAGCTTTGTAGGAAGTTTCTGCTATCTCTAACTTCTAACTTTGCTATAAAACTACATTATCTCTTTCTATTGTAAAATGTGCTGCTGAGATTTTATTTTCTTTTTTAAAGATTAAAACCAATAGATTTGGTCTAATTTTTTTATAAATGAAAGAAACCCTCACCTAGAACCACCAAAGAAAGCCTTCACTCAGCTTCTTCTGTCTTGTTTCCTCAATCATGTTTAGTGTAGCCTCTTCTTAGGGTGACATTTTGAGCCTCAGGTTTGAGTTTTTTATTACAGAGAATAGGGTCCTATAGTTATCTGAAGCTAATTAAATCCATTAGATTTATTTATTTATTTTTTGATTGATTCAGCTTATTGACCTTGGGTCTTGAATATGTCTATCATACATATTATCATATTTTTGGGGAAAATTCTACATATTCATCATTTTAACCACTGAATTTTATATTAGATTTATTTAATGTACCATTTAGTGTCAGATTTCCATGATTTTAAGGATTTTTTTTTATTATATAACACTTTTGTTGTTCTTGTTTTTGTGTGCATGTATGTGTATACATATACATATGTATGTATACACACAGACACACAAATTCTCCAACTCATATATGCACACACATTTATGGATATTTCTATATACATTTAAGTAGTGAGCTAAAGAATATAGAAGGTGATTGATAATGATAATCACTCTTTGAGGAATGTCTAAAATATATGATCGGTAAAGATAGAGAGATAGACAGGTAGAGAAGGAAATAGAGACTCTGCTGCAGATTGTATATTTAGTTCAGAGGCAACATGGCATACTTGATACAGAACTTGCTTCACAACCCAATATGCTTCAAACCCTGGATTTGGATGTCTGTTATGATATACAGAATATGTTAATGATATAGAATGACATTAGGGAAATCATTTAACTTTTCAGTGCTCTAAGACTTTAAGTTGCAGAAAAATAGTGATATACTGCTAAACACAACTTTCTTTCCCAGAAATCTGTTTTTCAAATGACATCACAGAACTAGTCTCCATCTCTTGTAAAGGTTCCTGAGAATCAAGGTAATTCTTTCAATTAAGAAGGGAACACATAAGAAGATCTCAATTCAAGTTCCACCTCTACTGATTATGAGGATAGAATAGTCACTTAATCTTTCAGTGCTCAAATCAAATAAACAAGTATTCATTAAAGATTTCCTATTTGCCTATCCCTGTCCTAAACAGGGATAGAAAGGCTAAAGAAAGGTAAAGAAAGGCTAAAACAGCCCCTGTCCTCAAGGAGATCCCAATTTAATGGAGGCAACAATATGCAAATAAATATGTAAAAGCAAAGTGAATACAAAATAAGATAAGAGGTAATCTCCTACCAGTATCATTAAGAGGCCACTCTTTTAAGACAGGGACTTGTAGAAGTGATAACATCTTCCTTGGCCCAATGTTTCCTCATCAGGTGTTTACTATACTATACTAAGAAAAAATAGGACAATCTGAAAAGTCATTTTATGAACTATGAAAATCATTTGGTAAGTCAAAATTTGCAGGGTAGGAAAATGAGGAACAAAATTATAAAGCAAATGTTCCCAACACAAACTCATCTATGAAGCAATACTGTATCTGACTGCTCCATAGTGATTATTGGGAAACTTCAGTAGGAGGTTAGAGAGGGAATTCCAGAGATATTACTTAGAGATGATGCTTTTCATATTTTTTAATATGTTTCTTAACTTTTCCAGTTTTACATATATTAATCATTACAGAAACAAATATCTATGTTTTTCCCCTTTTGAAAAGAATCACCAAAGAAAAAAATTAGGCACAAAAACATGCCTGCATGACCCAAACACACACACACACACACACATACACACACACACACACACACACACACACTGTTTCTTATGTCTGGAGCACCTACAAACACTATGCTGGTAACAAAATAAATATTTATATATCATTTAGCTCAAAATTATTCATATTCATTATTTCAACCTCTTCTCCTTTCACATACATATTTTCAAACTCTATAAGTTCAAAGCTCTGTAACTTTGCATCTTTGCCTTTCATTTATTTAAACTAGTTAAAAAAGTTGTAAATTGAAATGTTAACTCTTCTCTGTTTTGATCTATTTTCACATCTGTAAAGCTTCAATAAGTCCAAGTTATCTTTCACTACCAAATGTTCACTATCCTGGGAGCATTGTGGAAGTGTTATCTATTAAAAGGCTCAAGAAGTTAATGCTTTTAGTCCTTAAATTAGACTGAGCTTTGTCCTACTTGTTGGAGATAGACAACAGAAAGCCCTAAGAATAGGTTTCTTATAATAATTCTTTGATAAATACACAAGAGACCCAAAGAGAGTGATATAAAATAGGAAGCCATACTTATCCTAACAGTGATGATGAGGGACATTCATTAATATGATGTTATTAATGAAGAAAAAAGTTTTAGTGGAAACTCTCTTCCTATTAGAAACATTCAAAACTTAAGTACTAAGTGTAATCTTACAGTGCTCTCTGGGGGACACCGAGAGATGAAGTGATTTGCCCATATTTGATCAATAAGTATATATTAATGACAGAATTAGAACTAAGGTCATCTTGACTGAAATGTTGGTTCTCTCTAAAGCAGTTCAGACTGACTCCCAGTGCAGTCATCTAAGTACTAATTTAGACATCTTAAAATGTTCAAGAATTCAATTATAGCATGACTGGGATTCATACATTCATTAAGTAATCTTTTGTCATGTCCCTCCTAAAGTGGTTGTCAGGAATCATTCAGATGAATAAATAAGAAAAGAGTAGCTAATAAATGTTGACTTCCTTACTATTCATTAATTGAACAAATATTTTTGAGCTACTGTGTGTGTATGTGTGTGTGTGTTTGTGTGTGTGAGTGTGTGTGTGAAAGAGAGAGAGAGAGAGAGAGAAGAGAAAGACAGAGAAAAAGCAGAGACAGACACATACAGAGAAAAGGAGACTTAGTAACAGATAGACAATAGTATGTATCAGGTCAAACAAGCCACTGCTAACCAATTAAGTGTGTCTGCAAAATATCTCCATTTCACAGATACTTTTAAGAGGAACATCTTTAATGTACAGGAGTCCTACCATTCCTGTTAGACTCTACACTCACCAATATCAATAAGAAGTTAAACCCAAAGTCCAAGAATTAGCAGTACAACTTAGACCACAAGCCCTGCTTCAACTCATGCCTCAACCCTGGCCTTGCTTTAGGCAACATTCAGTGGAGCAACTCAAGTGGAAATGAAATCTGTTAACAGACTACAGGTGCTGCAGCCCTCAGCAACTCAACAACAGCGGTTAGTAAAGAATTAGAAAAGAGAATTTTCACCACCCTAGGCTGTGGCACTGCCATATGATTCAAGAAAAATGGTTTTGTAAAATGAAATTACCACAAAGAAAATTCATTGGCTTCTATTTTACCATTGGTCATTTTCTGTCTGACTTTCAGCTAAATCCTCCTAAATATTTTCTCTCCCCCAATAAGAATTTGTGTTTCTGCAGAGTAGGGACTGTTTTTCTTTATCTATTTGTATCTTAGCATAGTATTTTGAATGTAGTAAATACTTTATTATTATTATTATTTATTACCTCTATCATGTTAAGTTAAAGCTTGATTCCAGTCTTTTGTGATGTCAAATGGGCAGTCCCTCAATCAGGAAATCTCTATAATTCTACAATTGTATAGAATTATATAAGCTTGGTCAATAATTTTAAAGACTATAAGGATACACACTCAATTTTCTTCATGTTTGCCCACTGAAGGGAAAGAATCTCTTTTCAAAATATTTGGCATGTCTTTTATACATATCCCAGAATGACGATAGAGGATTCTAAGGTTGTTAATTGATCAAACATTGGTTTTATATATATATATATATATATATATATATATATACATACATACAACAATCTAAGTCTCAGTGGGATATTGATGTAGCCAATGATTGATCATATATATATATATGTATATGTACATATGAAACTTTATATATGTATATATATATAAATATAGAAACTATACATAAAAACTATGTGTATGTAGAAAAACTATAATTTTCTCTATAACTGTTTCTTGTATCTTATAAGAAAAGATAGAGGAATGGCAATGAAGATAAATATAAAAGAATGTGGATGCATAAAGGAAGATTAGCAAGTGAAACTTGAAAAATTAGGCTTAAAAAATATGAGAAGGTAGTTGGAAAGGACTCGAATGTTAATAAGAAAAGATAAGTGGATCAAATGCAGGGTTTTACAAATTGATAAAACACATTTTGGGCGGGGCAAATTAGCTTCACATCATTTTAACCAGATTTTTAGAATTGATAAGAGGTTGAAAATCTGAATCTTTGTGAACACAAGGAGTAACTGTGCCATAAACTTGACTAAAGAAAAAAGATATCTATATTTCTACCACACTAGAGTAACTACTATATGTCTTTTAAATGTAAGCTGATCTCCCACCTGTAGTAGAAATTGAGTACTTTTATTTCTATTTTTTAAATTTTTATTTATTTATTTATTTTTTAAAATAACTTTTTATTGACAGAACCTGTGCCAGGGTAATTTTTTTACAACACTATCTTTTGCACTCACTTCTGTTCCTATTTTCCTTCTCTCTCCTTCTACCCCCCCCCCCCCCCCGATGGCAAGCAGTCCTAAGGATGTTAAATATGTTACAGTATATCCTAGATACAGTATATGTGTGCAGAACCTAGGAGTTCTCTTGTTGCACAGGGAGAATTGGATTCAGAAGGTAAAAATAACCCGGGAAGAAAAACAAAAATGCAAACAGTTTACATTCATTTCCCAGTGTTCTTTCTTTGGCTGTAGCTGCTTCTATCCATCATTTATCAATTGAGGATGAGTTAAATCTTCTTTTTGTCAAAGAAATCCACTTCCATCAGAATATGTCCTCGTACAGTATCGTTGTTGAAGTATATAATGATCTCCTGGTTCTTCTCATTTCACTTAGCATTAATTTGTGTCTCTCCAAGCCTCTCTGTATTCATCCTGCTGGTCTTTTCTTACAGAACAATAAAATTCCATAATATCCATATACCACAATTTACCCAACTATTCTCCAATTGATGGACATCCATTCATTTTCCAGTTTCTAGCTACTACAAACAGGGCTGCCACAAACATTTTGGCACATACAGGTCCCTTTCCCTTCTTTAGTATCTCCTTGGGGTATAATCCCTGTAGTAACACTGCTGAATCAAAGAGTATGCATACTTTGATAACTTTTTGGGCATAATTCCAGATTGCTCTCCAGAATGGTTGGATTCATTCACAACTCCACCAACAATGCATCAGTATTCCAATTTTCCCACGATCCCTCCAACATTCATCATTATTTTTTCTTGTCATCTTAGCCAATCTGACAGGTATATAGTGGTATCTCAGAGTTGTCTTAATTTTCATTTCTCTGATCAATAGTGATTTGGAACACTCTTTCATATGAGTGGAAATAGTTTCAATTTGATCATCTGAAAATTCTCTGTTCATATCCTTTGACCATTTAGCAATTGGAGAATGGCTTGATTTCTTATAAATTAGAGGCAATTTTCTATATATTTTGGAAATGAGGCCTTTTTCAGAACCTTTAATTGTAAAGACGTTTTCACAGTTTGTTGCTTCCCTTCTGATCTTGTTTGCATTAGTTTTGTTTGTACAAAAGCTTTTTTAATTTGATGTAATGAAAATTTTCTATTTTGTGATCAATAATGGTCTCTAGTTCATCTTTGGTCACAAATTTCTTTCTCCTCCACAAGGCTGAGAGATGAACTATCCTATGTTCCTTTAATTTATTTGTAATTTCATTCTTTATACCTAAATAATGGACCCATTTTGAGCTTGTCTTGGTAGATGGTGTTAAGTGTGGATCCATGCCTAATTTCTCCCATACTAATTTCCACTTATCCCAGCAGGTTTTGTCAAACAATGAATTCTTATCCCAAAAGTTATCTTTGGGGTTCTCTAAGTATACCATCATATCATCTGCAAAGAGTGATAGTTTGGTTTCCTCACTGCCTATTCTGATTCCTTTAATCTCTTTCTCGACTCTTATTGCTGAGACTAGGGTTTCTAATACAATATTGAATAATGTGATAGTGGGCAACCTTGCTTCACTCCAGATCTTACTGGGAAAGATTCCAGTTTTTCCTCATTGCATATAATGCTTACTGACAGTTTTAAATATATGCTCCTGATTATTTTAAGGAAAAGTCCATTTATTCCTATCCTCTCAAGTGTTTTTATTAGGAATGGATACTGGATTTTATCAAATGCTTTTTCTGCATCTATTGAGATGATCATATGGTTTTTGTTAGTTTGGTTATTGATATAGTCAATTATACTAATAGTTTTCCTAATATTGAATGAGCCCTGCATTCCTGGTATAAATCCTACTTTGTCGTAGTGTATTATTCTTAGGATGATTTTCTGTAATCTTTTTGCTAATATTTTATTTAATATTTTAACATGAATATCCATTAGGGAGATTGGTCTATAATTTTCTTTCTCTGTTTTCAACCTACCTGGTTTAGGTATCAGTACCATGTCTGTGTTGTAAAAGGAGTTTGATAGGACTCCTTCAATTCCTATTTTTTCAAATAATTTATATAGCATTGGAGTTAATTGTTCTTTAAATATTTGGTAGAATCCACATGTAAATCTATCTGGTCCTGGGGATTTTTTCTTAGGGTATTGGCCAATAGCTTGTTCTATTTCTTTTTTCTAAAACAGAACTGTTTAGGATATTTACTTCTTCCTCTGTTAGTCTGGGCAAGCTATATTTTTAAAGGTATTCTTCCATTTCATTTAATTTGTTGAATTTATTGGCATAAAGATGGGCAAAGTAACTCCTAATTATTGCTCTAATTTTCAATTTTTTAGTGGTGAGTTCTCCCTTTTCATTTTTAAGAATAACAATTTGATTTTCCACTTTCCTTTTTTAAATCAGATTTACTAAGGGTTTTTTCTATTTTGTTGGTTTTTTCATAGAACCAACTCTTAGTTTTTTAATTAATTAAATTTTTTTTTTTACTTTCAATTTTATTGATCTCTCCTTTTGTCTTTAGAATTTCAAGTTTAGTGTTTGACTGGGGTTTTTTAATTTGTTCCTTTTCTAGCATTTTTAGTTGCGAGTCCAATTAATTGACCTTCTCTTTCTCTATTTTATGCAAGTAGGATTCTAGAGATATGAAATTTCCCCTTATTACCACTTTGGCTGCATCCCACACATTTTGGTATGATGTCTCATTATTGTCATTTCCTTGGGTGAAGTTATTAATTATGTCTATGATTGGGGTTTTCACCCAGTCATTCTTTAATATGAGATTATTTAGTTTCCAATTATTTTTTGGTCTACTTTCCCCTAGCTTTCTGTTGAATGTAATTTTTATTGCATTGTGATCTGAAAAGGATGCATTTACTATTTCTGCCTTACTGCATTTGAGTTTGAGGTTTTTATGTCCTTATATATGGTCAATTTTTGTATAGGTTCCATGAACTGCTAAAAAGAAAGTGTACTCCTTTCTGTCTCCATTTCATTTTTTCCAGAGATCTATCATACCTAAATTTTCTAGTATTCTATTTACCTCTTTGACTTCTTTCTTATTTATTTTGTGATTTGATTTATCTAATTCTGAAAGTGCATGGTTGAGGTCTCCCACTATTATAATTTTTCTGTCTATTTCTTCTTGCAGCTTTCTTAATTTCTCTTTTAAGTATTTATATGCTATACCACTTGGTGCATATATGTTTAATATTGATACTGCTTCATTATCTATGCTACCCTTTAGCAAGATATAGTGCCCTTCCTTATCTCTTTTAATTAGATCAGTTTTTGCTTTTGCCTGATCTG
This sequence comes from Sarcophilus harrisii, assembly GCF_902635505.1. Lineage (NCBI taxonomy): Eukaryota > Metazoa > Chordata > Mammalia > Dasyuromorphia > Dasyuridae > Sarcophilus > Sarcophilus harrisii. Next base: position 410,653,898 of record NC_045426.1, read on the forward strand.
AGATTAGGATCGCTACCCCTGCTTTTTTGACTTCACGTGAAGCATAGTAGATTCTGCTCCGACCTTTTACCTTCACTCTGTATGTATTTCCCTGCTTCAGGTGTGTTTCCTGTAAACAACAAATTGTAGGATTCTGGCTTTTAATCCATTCTGGTAACCACTTTCTCTTTATGGGGGAGTTTACCCCATTCACATTTATGGTTGAAATTACCAATTCTGTATTACTTGATATCTTGTTAACCCCTGTTTATGCTTTTCTCCCTTCTTTCCCCCTTACCCCACTCCCCAGTATTAAACTTGTGAATACCACTTGCTTCTCACAGCTCTCCCTTTTTAATATCCCTCCCCTTGCCTTAGAGTTCCTCTCCCTATCTTACTCCTGTTCCTCACAGTTTCCATATTCTCTTCTGCTTAGCTTATTCCTTCCCTTTTCCCTTTTCCCTTCCCACTTTTCAATGAGGTGGGAAAAGTTTCACCACAAATTGAATATGTCTAAATTTTTTTCTTAATGCTAATTCTGATGGCAGTAAGATACCCACTATATTCATCCCCCTCCATTCTTTCAGATATAATAGGTTTCCTTTGCCTCTTTGTGAGATGTAGTACCCCCACTTTACCCTTTTTCTGCTACAATGTCCTTTCTACCTCTAGTTTCTAGGACAAGGTACACATGTATTCTTTATACATCTTTATAACTGAAATATAGTTCCCAAGATTTCTTTTTACCTTTTTAGGTTTCTCTTGAGTTCTATATTTGTAGATCAAACTTTTTGTTAAGTTCTTTTTTTTTCATCAAAAATAGGTGAAATTCACTTGTTTTGTTGAATGTCCATCTTCTTCCCTGGAAAAAGATGGTCATTCTGGCTGGGTACATTATTTTTGGTTGCATACCAAGTTCCTTAGTCTTTTGGAATATCATATTCCAGGCCCTTTGATCTTTCAATGTGGACGCTGCTAGATCCTGGATAATCCTTATTGTGGCTCCTCTATATTTGAATTGGGTTTTTCTAGCCACTTGCAGTATTTTTTCCTTTGTCTGAGGGTTCTGGCATTTGGCCACTATATTTCTTGGTGTTTTGATTTTAGGATCCCTTTCAGTAGGTGATCGATGTATTCTTTCAATGTCTAGAAAATGAATGATTTTAAAAGACTACAAAAGCTCTTCACTTTAGATTACTAGAGAAGATCAAGATTTTCTAAAAGAAAGGGGGAGAAAAAGAAATAAAGGCTTCTGAGATGAAGAAAAGGATAAGTGACCCTTGTCAAGATGAGAAGCATAGAAGAATGTTGCACAGAGGAAAAATAGATGAAAACAATTGATTAGAACTTAAAAATCAAATCTGATACTCTTCTTGAAAAGAGAGCAATGGGCTCTGAAAAAGAAGTAAAATCAGGGAGCAGCCATTTCTCAAACATGTGCTAAGTACCAAACATATGCCAAGTACTGGGCAAACAAAGAAAGGTTGTCACCTCTTCAAATCTCCCCGACCAAAAAAAAAAATTAACAAAAACTACATAAGTTTCCCCCTCTCTGATAGATTTCATAATCTAAAAGAAAGAAGAATTAGCTTGTTTTGCCAGTAACATTATAAATTATACCAGGAGCTAGAAAGTGAGATTATTCACTAAGGATCAAGAAAAAAGAATAGTAGTACTTTCTGAGTCTCAGTACTTAGGGGTATTGATGTAGCCAATGACTGATCAGTTAACAATCTTAGAAGGTTCTATTGTCATTCTGGGATATGTATAAAAGACATTCCAAATATTTTCAAAAGAGATCCTTTACCTTCAGTGGGGAAACATGAAGAAAATTGAATGTGTCCTTATGGTCTTTAAAATTTTTGACCAAGCCTATATAATTGTTTAGAATACTTTTTAGGTATCTTCTAAAAGTATACTTTGTGCTAATATTAATTGCTATGAGTGAATAGTTGTCATATCTTTTGAAAATTCAAGTTATCAGACCCAAATAAATTATATAGCTGACTTTTGAAAGAATTGGCTAGTGAGACTATTGAGCATATTTGAAAGATAATGAAAATTGGAGAACCACAAGATAAAAGATGAAATGCCAAGATTTTTGAAAGTAAGAGCAGATTTTGTAAATTATACCTTGGTACATTTAACTTTGATTCTTAGGAAAATTCTAGAATTTTATTGAAAATCTATAAAGGGGAAAGTTGTTTTTTATTTGTTTTGTATTGTGTTGTTTTGTTTTGCTTTGTTTTTGTTTTTAGAGCCAGTAGTGTTCAATCTAGAAGAGACTATACTAGAGTAACTCTGTGTGCATGTATGCATGTGTGTATGTATGTTTGTGTGTATGAGAGAGATAATTATTAAAATAATAGATGAAGGATACTGTTATGATTCAATTTTACTAACATTTTATGGACGTTTTTGATAAAAAAATCCATAATATTCTCATATAATGTATAGAAGTATATGAATGAAAATCAGATGAGTTTAGATAGTCAAATGATTGGATAAACAGATTCAGAGGATAATTGTTAAAGCCTCCTCTGCAATAAATTAGAATATCAACAGTTAATACCTAACATATCTTTGTTTGGTCTTGTGCTTTTTAACATTCCTTCCAATGATTTGATTGAAATCATACAAGGAATGATGGCTTTGGCACATTACAGAAAGCTAAAAGGTAAAATGCATGAGGAATGACAATCTAAAACACTTAGACAAGAATATTAGGTATGATCAAAACCAATTATAATCTTTCACTGAGTTGCAAAGAATCACTTTCAGAAATTTAAGATAAGGACACCATGGATAGAAAGAAGTTATTCTGGAAAAAAAAAACAATATCATATAATAATGTGTTGAAGGATCTGGGAATGGAAAACTAAGATGAAAGAGAGTTTGCAGAGGACTGAAGATTTCTTAATGTAAATAAGGACTCTCCTCTGTAAGAGACTAAACTGGGTGTTTTATTTTGTTCCTTAGGGCAAAATCAGGAATGATGGGTAGAAATTCCCAAAACAGTAATTAGTCTGAATATCAGGGAAAATTTGATTAGAACTGTCAAAAGATAGTAATAATAATAATAATAATAAAAAGAAGTAATAATTTTGGAGGTCTTAAATAAGAGACTATAATTCTTTTTATGTTTATTGGTTGCTTTAAGCCATCTCTAAAGTCCCTTTCAATACAAGAATTTGGTGATTCTGTGTCCCATTATCACTCCAGTCTTCTCATTCCCCTCTTCCTTTCTCTAGTTGCACACAGGTGAGATCATCTCATCCAAGGACTTAGTTTGCCTTAAAAGATCGTTCAGAAATTTGAGTAAATGCTCTCCTGAAGCTATGAGAATTGCTGTGGGTTTCGAATTTATTTAGTGAAAAATTTCTCTTGAATTTCTTTAAATACAAGAGAATACTAATACCCATATGCCTTATTGGTAAGATATTGATAAGATAAACAATTTATCAAAAAATAGGATAATGAAGTTTTAATATGATGCCATATGCTCATGTACTGAGTTTTGCCAGTGTTTGATTGTACAGTAAGTACAATCAAAAAGTTAACAAAGCCAGTGAAACAAATATCTAATTCATAATTTTTGAATTTATTTTTTCCTCAGTAGTATTTTCTTTTTTCTTTCTTTTTTTAGCATTTTATTTTTTAATCAAATCTAAATATACTCTTCAACATCGATTTTTGTGAGATTTTTAATTCCAAAATTTTTGGCTGTCCCTCCTTTACCTTTCCTCTGCCCAAGACAGCAAACAAACTCATATAGTTTATACATGTACAATCATTTTAAATATATTTCCATATCAATCATGTTGTGAAAGAAAAATCAGAACAAAAAGGGGGAAAAGGAGAAAGAAACAAAGAAACAAAAAAGTTAAAAAATATTATGTTTCAATCTGTATTCCTTCTCCATAGCTTTTTTCTCTGAATGCAGATGCCATTTCTATCCCAAGTCTATTGGAACTGGGTCAGATCACCATCCTATTGAGAAAAACTAAGTCTATCAGAGTGGACACAATTTTTTTTCATTATTGTGTCGAGTATTCTCTTGATTCTGCTCACTTCACTCAGCATCAGTCCATGTAAGTCTCTCCAAGCTTTTCTGAAATCAGCCTGCTCATGATTTTTTTTTTTTTTTTTTTTTTTTTTTTTTGCTGAGGCAATTGGGGTTAAGTGACTTGCCCAGGGTCACCCAACTAGGAAGTATTAAGTATTTGAGAACAAATTTGAACTCAGGTCCTCATGACTTCAGGGATAGTGCTTTATCCACTGTATTACCTAGCTGCCCTATGATTTTTTTTTTTTATAGAATATTATAATATGCCCTTACATTCATAAACTATATCTTACATAGCCATTCCTCAACTGGTGTGCAACTACTTAATTTCCAATTCCTTGCCATCACAAAAAGAGCTTCTACAAAGATGTATGCACATGTGGGTCCTTTTCCCTCTTTCATGATTTTCTTAGGATACAAACCCAATAGTAGAACTACTGGATCAAAAGATATACATAGTTTTAAAGCCTTTTGGACCTAGTTCCAAAATGCTTTACAGAATGGTTTGGTCATTTCACAATTCCAGCAACAATGCTTTAGTGTCCTACTTTCCCCACATTCCCTCCAAAATTTGTCATTATATTTTCCTGTCATCTTGGCCAATCTGAGAGGTATAAAGTGGCATCTCAAAGTGGTTTAATTTGAATTTTTCTAATTAATGTTATTTAAAGCATTTATTTCATATAACTATATATGTCTATAATTTCTTCATCTGAAAATTATCTGTTCATATCCTTTAACAATTTATCAATTAGGGAATGACTTATATTCTTATATATTTGATTTAGTTCTCTATGTATTTGAAAAAATGTGGCTTTATGAGAAACACTGGCTATAAAAAATTGTTTCCTTATTATCTTGTCTGCATTAGTTTTGTTTATGTAAATACTTTAAAAAATAATGTAATCTGAAGTATTGATTTTTCATTTCATAGTCTTCTTTATTTCTTTTTTGCTCAAAAATTTCCCCTTCTTCATTTCTAGTACAAAACTGAATAATAGTGGTGATAATAGACATATTTGTTTCACCCTGATCTTACTGAGAGTGCTTCTAGCTTATCCCAATTTCATATAATGCTTACTGATGGCTTTAGATAAATGCTATTCATTATTTTAAGAAAAAAAAAGATTTATTCTTATTCTGTATAGTGTTTTATTTTTTTATTAGGAATGGGTGTTATATTTTATCAAATGCCTTTTCTGTTTCTATTGACATACTAATGATTTCTGTTAGTTTGGTTATTGATGTGATCAATTATGTTGATAATTTTCCTGATATTGAACCAGTCCTGAATTGCTGCTATAAATTCCATTTGGTCATAGAGTGTTATCCTGGTGATAAGTTTATGTAATTTCTTTGCTGATATTTTATTATATATATTTGCATAAATATTCACTGCTGAAATTAATGTATAATTTTCTTTCTGTGTTTTGGGTCTTCCTGGTTTAGGTATCAGCACCACATCAGTGTCATAGAAGGAATCATCTAAGACTCCACCTATTTTTTCCAAATAGTTTATGTAGTATAAGAATAATTGTTCTTTAAATGTTTACTAGAAAGCATTGTGGATTCCAAAAGGGTTGACATAAGCAGCCTTTTATCTCTAGGTATTTTCTTGTCTTTATAGTTCCTAAATATTAACCAGTGTATTTTGTCTGTATAAGGGATGGAGTAAGAGGTTGAAATAAATCTTTGGTCAAGCTTTCTAATAAATATTAAGGAGAGAAAGAAGAAAAAAAAGCGTTGGAATGTTCTTGATTTGTTCAGTCTTTTAACAAGACATTTAATGATGGGAGTTAAACAATTGATTCAACAACTGTCAAAAAGCCTTCAAATTTGGAGATACCAGATATCAGCTGGGCATCTTACTAGATGACTTATTAGCATTCAGTAGTTGCATTAAATCAGCACTAGACTGTCATTTGTTAGTGGATATGTCTTCAGTTCCATGGAATGGCTTCATTTGTCCTTGCAAAGTGAGCTTTATAAATAAAACTACGAGTCATACTAAGATGAGTTCTAAGTTCTATTTTTTTTTCTTTTATTAAAGGAATCTAGATACTACATTTCAATGATATTATAGAAATAGAAGATAAAATTCAGTGACATCCTTTTGAGTTAAACAAATTCAGCTAAGCCAAAACTCTATGTATATATACATTTTTGGTGGTGGTGATTCTTGTTGATTTATTTCAGTCATGCCTGACTCTCTGTGACTCCATTTTTGGCTTTTCTTGGCAAACATCCTGGAGTGGTTTGACATTTCCATCTGCAGCTCATTTTTACAACTGAGCTAAACAGGGTTAAGTGACTTGTCAGTGTCATAGAACTACTGAGAATCTGAGGCTGGATTTGAATTGCTGACTCCATACCTGAGATTCCATCCATTGCATCAGCTAACTGTATACCTATATTTATATAAGCATATAGCTCTTGATATTAATATTGAATATCATATAGATGCATATGTTCTACATAAATCAATGTATATGATCGATATCATTATCTGAAAAGAGACAAACTTATATAGATATATACAGCACTCACACATCCATTAAGAAATGACAGTTTTAATCCATAATTTATTTAATGCAACTACTGAACATTAATAAATAAAATATCTTCTGTCATCTAATGTTCAGATCTTGTATACTCTTTGCCCAGCTATGCCCCCTTGAAGACTTCAGCTGATTTGTTATTCACACTATGAAGACCTAATGGTTTCAAATACCCTACCAGCATAATCTGCATTTTGTTTCAACTCCATCACAATTTACCTTGCCCCAGAAAGAGAATTCTTCCCCAGATCTATCATATCCACAACCTTCCTGACTATCTTTTATTGTTCCAATTCCACCTTAGTTGTCTGATTCCCTCTGCCTGAACGGACTCCACAAATGCTTAGTACATTCTCACCATTGCATATATTCCTTATGCAAGTGATCTTGAACACTGCTGTCTGACATTTAAAAAATTATGTTTCCACATCACTGACTTTTCATTCCCTAATTCCCTAATGTTCTGCTTAGCTATATGAAAATGTTTTGTTTTGTTTTTCATTTTTCTTTTTTTTGTCCTTTTTTTTTTCTTATTTTGTATCTAGTTGTAAATAACTTTAAAAAAGATTGTGCATCTCCTTTTCTTTTTGGTTGTTTTTCTTTTCCCTAATCTTTTTGGCTTTTCTTACATTGAACTTTAAAAATTTTTTTTTCGATTGCTCTCATTTGATTTTTAAAATCTTTTTTTCAGTTCTATGAATTCTTTTTGGCTAGGTGACAATTTAATTTGGAGTAAGACAAATCATTTTTGCTTCAATATCCTCCTCTAAAAATTAGCCCCAGTTTTCTCTATTCTCTTTTTTTTTATTTAATAGCCTTTTATTTACAGGATATATGCATGGGTAATTTTACAGCATTAACAATTGCCAAACCTCTTGTTCCAATTTTTCACCTCTTACCCCCCACCTCCTCCCCCAGATGGCAGGAAGACCAGTAGATGTTAAGTACATTAAAATATAAATTAGATACACAATAAGTATACATGACCAAAACGTTATTTGCTGTACAAAAAGAATCAGACTCTGAAATATTGTACAATTAGCTTGTGAAGGAAATCAAAAATGCATGTGGGCATAAATATAGGGATTGGGAATTCAATGTAATGGTTTTTAGTCATATCCCAGAGTTCTTTCTCTGGGCATAGCTGGTTCAGTTCATTACTGCTCCACTGGAAATGATTTGGTTGATCTCGTTGCTGAGGATGGCCAGGTCCATTAAAACTGGTCATCATATAGTATTGTTGTTGAAGTATATAATGATCTCCTGGTCCTACTCATTTCACTCAGCATCAGTTCGTGTAAGTCTCTCCAGGCCTTTCTGAAATCATCCTATTGGTCATTTCTTACAGAACAATAATATTCCATAATATTCATATACCACAATTTATTCAGCCATTCTCCAACTGATGGACATCCATTCAGTTTCCAGTTTTTAGCCACTACAAAAAGGGATGCCACAAACATTTGTGCACATACAGGTCCCCTTCGCTTCTTTATAATCTCTTTGGGATATAAGCCCAGTAGTAACACTGCTGGATCAAAGGATATGCACAGTTTGATAACTTTTTGAGCATAGTTCCAAACTACTCTCCAAAATGGTTGGATTCGTTCACAACTCCACCAACAATGCATCAATGTCCCAGTTTTCCCACATCCCCTCCAACAATCATCATTATTTTTTCCTGTCATCTTAGCCAATCTGACAGGTGTGTAGTGGTATCTTAGAGTTGTCTTAATTTGCATTTCTCTGATTAATAATGACTTGGAGCATCTTTTCATATGACTAGAAATAGTTTCAATTTCTTCATCTGAGAATTGTCTGTTCATATCCTTTGACCATTTTTCAATTGGAGAATGGCTGATTTTTTATAAATTAGAGTTAATTCTCTATATATTTTGGAAATGAGGTCTTTATCAGAACCTTTAGACTGTAAAAATATTTTCCCAGTTTATTGCTTCCCTTCTAATCTTGTCTGCATTAGTTTTGTTTGTACAAAAACTTTTCAGTTTGGTATAATCGAAATTTTCTATTTTGTGATCAGTAATGATCTCTAGTTCTGCTTTGGTCATAAAGACCTTCCCCTTCCACAGGTCTGAGAGGTAAACTATCCTATGTTCCTCTAATTTATTAATAATTTCATTCTTTATGCCTAGGTCATGAAGCCATTTTGACCTTATCTTGGTGTACGGCGTTAAGTTTGGATCAATGCCTAGTTTCTGCCATATTAGTTTCCAATTTTCCCAGCAATTTTTATCAAACAGTAAGTTCTTATCCCAAAAGCTGGGATCTTTGGGTTTGTCAAAGACTAGGTTGCTATATTTGTTGACTGTTTTATCCCTTGAACCTAATCTATTCCACTGATCAACTAATCTATTCCTTAGCCAATACCAAATAGTTTTGGTAACTGCTGCTCTATAATATAATTTTAGATCTGGTACAGCTAAGCCACCTTCATTTGATTTTTTTTTCATTAATTCCCTTGAAATTCTTGACCTTTTGTTTTTCCATATGAACTTTGTTGTTATTTTTTCTAGGTCATTAAAATAGTTTTTTGGGAGTCTGATTGGTATAGCGCTAAATAAATAGATTAGTTTAGGTAATATTGTCATCTTTATTATATTTGCTCGCCCTATCCAAGAGCATTTAATATTTTTCCAATTGGTTAGATCAGACTTAATTTGTGTGAAAAGTGGTCTGTAATTTTGCTCATAAAGTTTCTGATTTTCCCTTGGCAGATAGATTCCTAAATATTTTATATTATCAGTAGTTATTTTAAATGGAATTTCTCTTTGTAACTCTGACTGTTGGATTTTGTTAGTGATATATAAGAATGCTGATGACTTATGTCGGTTTATTTTATAACCAGCAGCTTTGCTAAAATTGTGGATTATTTCTAATAACTTTTTAGTAGAATCTCTGGGGTTCTCTAAGTATACCATCATATCATCAGCAAAGAGTGATAATTTGGTTTCCTCATTTCCTATTCTTATTCCTTTAATCTCTTTCTCAGCTCTTATTGCTAAAGCTAGCGTTTCTAATACAATATTAAATAGTAACGGTGATAGTGGGCAACCTTGTTTCACTCCAGATCTTATTGGGAATGGTTGCAGTTTGTCTCCATTACATATGATGCTTATTGATGGTTTTAAATAGATGCTGCTGAGTTTTCTCTATTCTCAAAGCAACTTTGTATGGTTGGGTTCTTTCTCTTTTGCTGTTCTTTCTTTTCTTTTTCTTTTTATATTTTATTAATTTATAGCAGATTATTGGTGTAATCTATTCATCTTAGTACCTCAGGCCTCAAGTCCTCTTTCATTTCTGCCCTCTGTCAGGAACTAAAAGCAAAAACTCTACTACCCTAGAAGCAAACATATCCAGCAGCTCCTCTGATATAGTGATTCTGCACTTATAGGATGTATACTTGATCCTTCTTGCCCAGGGCTATGTTTAAACTGCGAAACTGGGCCTGATGGCCCTTATAGCAGAGGATTCCTCAATATTTCCTGGCTCAACTCCCTAAAATGCTAGGGGGAATTCTAGAGAAGCAAAAAAAAAAATCCTGGGGGTGATGTGGAAGCTACCTCCTAAGTAAGGTAGGTGCTTATTGTTTCAGTGGAATTAGACTGTAGATTTTTACACTTCTAAGGGACCAAACCTCTGTTCTGCTATCTTTGGATCTTCTCTGATTATCCCAGACGGATCACTGTTTTATCCTAATTTTGTTTATGCTTATTGCACTATATATGTGCTGAAGAATTATATTGTCTTGTTTGTGGGGGAAATCTGCAGAGTTTGGAATTTTTTGACCCACTTTCCTATCTTCCCAAAATTCTGTCCCACAGCTCCCATTTTTTAAAAGTCAGTATTGTTCTCTAAGTTCTTTCCCATTCTTTTCATAAAAGTGCTTTCTCTAGAAAAGTGTCTCCCTAGAGATCATTTCCAGGGACAGAACCAAGATGGCAGAGATGACACGTGTTTCTCTCCGACCTTCTTTACAACCCTCACAATAATTATGAAATCCAGCCTCTGAATTAGCTCTGGACCAGCAGAACCCACAAATACTGGGATTGCAACAAATCATCAGCAGAAAATAATTTCAAAGATCACTAGAAAAGATGTTTCAATTGAAAAAAGGGAGGGAGGCAGCCAGTGAAAGCAGGTGAGTGCAAATGCCAGAACAGACAGCTCAGAATCCTGGGGTAGTGCAGACTCCGTATAGCAGAGTATTTATGGGAGGAAACAGACCAGAAAAGATCTGTTATAATCTAAAATGTGAGGAAACCAGCCTAACACAAACACCAGCAAAAACAGCACAGAGCCCTGGTGCATTGTTGATTGTCAGCATTGTAGACTCTACATGGAGAGAATCTCCACAGAGAGGAATCTACAAGAATCTACAGCGGTGTTATCCACTCCTCCCTGGTTGCAAGCCAGTAGATCAGCAGAGAATTTATAAAACATCCAACAAAAACATAAAAGATCAATAATGAACCCCAAAATGCCAGAATCTCAGGGGACCTGGCCATGCCCACACAGCACCTGCAGTGAATCAGTACTGACCCAGCACCGCTGTGGTGGCTTGGAAAATCTCTCTAATCTTAAAGGCAGACCTTAACTTAACAAAATGAGTAAAAACCTAAAGAAGGCTCTAATAATTAACAGCTTTTAGGGTGAAAGAGCAGAATAATTTCAAACCCTGAGGAGACTAAGGCAGATTGTCTTAAGATGAAGCACCAAAAGGTAATACAATCAGATCCCCATCACAGAGGGCTGTCCTAGAAGAAATTAAAAAAGATCTTAAAAAAGAACTAGAAGAAAAAATGAGGAAAGGAAATTAAAACTTTGCAAGAGGGTTTGCAAAAGGCAACATAAAATGGATTTAGTGAAATGGAAAAAGAATATAACTCATTAAAAGATAGATTTGACACAATGGGAAAAGAAAGCAGGTCCCAGAAAAATATATTTTTGTGAAACAGTAAAAGAAAATAACTTCTTAAAAACAAAATTTGTGAAATGGAAAAAAAAAACTCCTTAAAAAACAGAATTTGTGAAATGGGAAAAAAAATCCATAGAACAAAATAATGCATTCAAAAATTCAACTGGACAAATACAAAAGGAAATAAAAAAAAGTAAATGAAGAAAATAACTAAAACTCAGAATTGAACAGATGTAAATGTAAATGTTGACTCAATAAGGCAACAAGAATCAGTCAAGCAAAACAAAAGAAAATTTAAAAAAATAGAAAAAAAAATCCCTGTAAAATACTTAATTGGGAAAACAATTGACCTGCAAAATAGATATAGGAGAGACAATCTAAAGATTATTAGATTCCCTCAAATACATGAAGAAAAAAAAAAGAGCCTAAACAATAACTTTCAGGAACTCATCAGAGAACTGCCTGTATGTCATAAAAACATAAGATAAAATAACTATTTAAAGGATTCACCAAATGCCTCCTGAAAGAGACCCCAAAATTAAAACCTCAAGGAATATCATGGCTAAATTTCAGATCAGATCAAGACAAAAGTATTACAAGCAGCCTGAAAGAAACAATTCAAATACCAATTAGCCACAATAAGGAACGATTACTTTTGACCTAGCAGCTTCCATTTTAGAGAATCAAAGGGCCTGGAATCTGATATTCTGAAAGGCAAACGATCTTGGAATGCAGCCAAGAATAAATTTCCCTGTTAAACTGAGCATTTTCTTTCAGGGAAGAAGATAAACATTCAATGAAACTGGTGAATTCCATGTATTTTTGATGAAAAGACCAGAGCTAAAAAAAATGACCTCTAAATATAAAACTCAAGAGAAACACAAAAAGGTAAAAAGAAAAAAAAATTGGGAACTGTATTTCTGTTTTGGATATACATTGTGAATACATGTACAATATGTTTTTACAGTTATAATATAAAAAAGAAACTGGAGATGGAAAGGGGACTGTAACGGAAAAAAAGAGGAAAGTGGAGGCAAAATGAGGGAAATTACATCTGAAGAAGAGGCAAAGAAAACATATTATAATTTATGGAAAGAAGGGAGGGTGATGAAAATTGTGTGAAGTTTACTCTCATCAGATTTGGCCCAAAGAAATTTGATTTCCCCTGAGAAATATCTCTCATCTTATAGAAAAGTGGGAAAGGAAAGGAGAAAAGGGAAGGAGTAGGCTAAATAGAAGGGAAAAGAGAAATAGTAGGGGAAAGTTTTAAGAAAGGGGGAGAGTCTCTAAAGGGAAAAGACTGTTTGAAGCAAGTAGTGCTCATAAATAAAATATTGGGGAGGAGGGAAAGGGAAAAAGGAAAGAGAAAAGTATAATTTGGGGTTAATAATATGGCAGGAAATAAAGAATTAGTACTTCTAATTGTAAATGTGAATGGGGTGAACTCTCTGATAAAACATAAGCAGATAGACTAGATTAAAAGTCAGAATCCTATAATATGTTGTTTACAAGAAACACGTTTAAAGTGATACGTATCTACTAAGGGAAAGTCAGGAACTATATAAGCAAAACTACAAAACACTTTCCACACAAATAAAGTCAGATCTAAGCAATTGGGAAAATATCAAGTGTTCTTGGATAGGTCAAGTAAATATAATAAAAATGACAAAACTACCTAAACTAATCTATTTATTTAGTGCTATTCCAATCAAACTCCCAAGAAACTATTTTAATGACCTAGAAAAAATAACAACAAAATTCATCTGGAAAAACAAAGCCTCAAGAATTTCAAAGGATTTAATAAAGAAAAAAACATATGAAGGTGGCCTAGCTGTACCAGATCTAAAAGTATATTATAAAGCCATGGTCATCAAAACCATTTGGTACTGGCTAAGAAATAGACTAGTTGATCAGTAGAATAAGTTAGGCTCACAGAACAAAATATCCAATAATTATAACAATCTAGTATTTGACAAACCAAAAGCCCCATCTTTGGGGATAAGAATTCACTATTTGACAAAAACTGCTGGGAAATTTCGAAACTAGTATGACTGAAAGTAGGCAAAAATTCACAACTAACATCATATACCAAGATAAGGTCAAAATGGGTTCATGGTCTAGACATAAAGAATGATACTATAAACAAATTAGAAGAAAATATGATAGTTTGCCTCTTAGATTTGTGGAGAAGGAAGGAATTTGTGACCAAAGAAGAACTTGAGATCACTACTGATCATAAAATAGATTATTTTGATTATATTAAGTTGAAAAAGTTTTATACAAACAAAACTAATGCAGACAAGATTAGAAGGGAAGCAATAAGCTGGGAAAACATTTTTACATTCAAAGGATCTGATAAAGGCCTCATGTCTGAAATATATAGATAATTTTCTCAAATTTGTACTAGTTCAAGCCATTCTTCAATTGATAAATGGTCAAAGCTTAGGAACAGACAATTTTCAAATGATAACATTGAAACTATTTCTACTCATATGAAAAGGTGCTCCAAATCACTATTGATCAGAGAAATGCAAATTAAGACAATTCTGTGATACCACTACACACCTGTTATATTGGCTAAGATGACAGGAAAAGATAATGACAAATATTGGAGGGAATGTGGCAAAACTAGGACACTGATATATTGTTGGACGAACTGTGAATGTATCCAACCATTCTGGAGAGCAGTTGGGAACTATGCTCAAAAAGTTACCAAACTGTGCATACCCTTTGATTCAGCAGTGTTTCTATTGGGATTATATCCCAAAGAGATCTTTAAAAAAATGAAAGGGACCCACATGTGCATAAATTTTTGTGGCAGCCCTCTTTGTAGTGACAAGAAACTTGATACTTATTGCATGCTCATCAATTGGAAAATGATTGAAAAACTTAGGGTATCTGAATGTTATGGAATGTTATTGTTCTGTAAGAATCTAGCAGAATGATTTCAGAGAAGCCTGGAGAGCCCTACATGAACTGATGGAAAGTGAAATGAGTAAGACTCCTGAGGCATGTATTATACATGGCAATAACAAGACTATATGATGATCAATTCTGACAGATGTGACTCTTCAACACTGAGATGATTCAAACCAGTTCTTCTTGTGTACTGATGAAGAGGAACCAGATACACCTAGAAAGAGAACCCTTTGAATGGGGGTAGAACACAACATAGCATTCTCACTTTCTCTGTTGTTATTTGCTTGCATTTTTCTCAAATTTTCTATTTCTTCCTTCTTGATCTGAGTTTCTTTTGCAAACATATGTGTATACATATGTACACACATATTGGATCTAACATGTATTTCAATATATTTAACATGTATTGGACTACTTGACAGACTGGGAGTGGGGGGAGGGGAAGAAGGGGAAAATTTAGAACAAAAGGTAATGCAAGGGTCAGTGTTAGAAAAATTATCCATGCATAAGCTTTGTAAAATAATAAAAAAAGAAAAGTGTCTGCTTGGAGGCAGAACTAAGATAGTAGAGAGCCAGAACATTGCCTGAGATTTCCCAAGCTTCCCTCTCAATCAACATTAGATCAATCCACTGAACAGATTTTGGAGTGACATAATCCACAAACATTCGGAATGTATTCATTTCCCAGTTTAAGAGATCTTAGAAGAACTTCCAAAAAGGTCTATCTCAATTGGGCAGGAGTGAAACATAGCTCAGCATAGCTGCAGTGCAGGGAGGCTCTGGTGCAGGAGGCCCAGTGCAAGGAATCTGGTGGGAGGTTATTAGCTAAAGTAAAGCAGTATTGGCTATTCTTTCTTGGTTGAGAGGGCCAGTAGAATGTATGACAGCAGTGAGACCTCCAGCACAAATACAGAAGATAAATTGTGAGCCCCCAAATACCAGTTTAACAGGTGGGTCTAGGCCAGGCTAATCCAGTACAGTGGAAAAGCCTTCAGTACAGTTGACCCCAGCACAGCAGAAAGTCAGTGAGAGCCCTCTGTCACCCTACAAAAAAGTAGATAAAATCTTGTGACAATCTTCCTGTGCCTGAGAGGCAGAGCTCAATTTTGCAAAATAAACAAAAAAAATTTTTTTAAAAAGTGCTCTGATTGTAGAAAGCTACTATGGTGGCAGGGCATATCTGGAAGAGGACAATAGAAATGGTAAAATGCCTACATGTGAAGCCACAAATGAGGGTATGAACTGAGCTGAGGCTCAAAAGGTACTCTAGGAAGAGCTTAGAAAGGATTTTGAAAGAGATAGAAGAAAAATGGAGGAAAGAAATGAGAGCTATATGTAGGAAACTTATGAAACTTTATTGAGGAAAGCAAACAGCTTGTAAAAGGAAGCACTAAAAGTGACTGAAGAAAACAACTCCTTAAAAATAGAATTGGCAAAAAAAAAAGCATGAAATAATTGCTTTAAAAGTATAACTGGACAAATGCAAAATGAGGTTTTAAAAAAGCTAACCAAAAAAATAATTCACTAAAATAGAGTTTGCAATAGTATTGTAAAAAGAATTTTTGAAACAAGTTTTTCTGATAAAATCTCATTTCTGAAACATAAAGGGAACTGAGTCAAATTTATAAAAAATCAAAAATGATCAAAAAATGATCAAAAGATACAATTTGTGCCCAAAGAGCTATAGATTCATGCATATTCTTCCATTTGACCACCACTACTAGGCATGAATACTAAAAGACACTAATAAAAGAATAATGACCTATATGTACAAAAAGATTCATAGCAGCTCTCTTCTTAGGGCAAAAAAAAAAAAAAATGATGCCCATCAATTGGGGAGTGGCTCAATAAACTATGGTATGTGTTTGCTATTGAATAGTCCTGTTCTAAGGGAAATAATGAACAGGATGCTCTCAGAAAAAAAAAACCTGGAAAGTCCTACATGGATTCAAGCAAAGTGAAATGTACTAAATACAAAGTAATAGCAATATTGTGGGATGACCAGCTGTAAATAATTTGGCTATTCTCAGTAGCACAATCATCCATAACTACTCTAAAACATTTATGATGAAAAATTCTATCCATATCCAGTGAAGGAACTGATTGTATCTGAATATAGGTTGAAACATTCTCTCTTCCTTTACCTATCTTTTTCTTTTTAAGTTAATTTTTCTTGAGGATTTTTATTTTCATTGGGGTGAGAGATTTATATTTTCTTTCACAGTTTGACTTATGGAAATAGTTTCCATATTTTCATATCTGTTTTATTAATTATGGATGAGGATATATTATAGAACCCAGAACCCCCCAAAAATTAAAAACAAATGTAAAAATACTGCAAGCAGGCAGAAAGAATTTTAAAAATTTAGGAGGCACAATTAGGATTATCAAAGATCTAGCAGCTTTTCTATTAAAGGACCAGAAGTCCTGGAATATGATACATCTCAAAAGGCAAAAAGGCTTGAATTATAACCAAGAATCAATAACCCAGAAAAAATTAAACATTATATTTGCAGAGAAATTCAATGAAATAAGATATTATTCAATCATTTCTGAAGAAAAGACAAGAGCCAAACAGAAATTCAAAAGAAGTACAAAGAAGTAAGCATGGAATAGCAAAAAAAAAATCTTTAAACATTAACATGTTTATATAGGTAAAGAAATTGGGGCGAAAAAAAGGATTGTTGTGGGAGACAAGGAAAACAGAGGTAAAACTGGGTAAATTGTATCACATGAAGAGACCCAAAAGACCTATTATATTAAAGGGAAAGAAGAAAATGAGATGAGCATTGTGTGGAATAAAGTAAGTACATAAGTATAGAAAGTTATTTCATCCTAAAGTGAAGTAGGAGGGAAAGCGGAAAGGAAAAAGTGAGGCTAAGAAAAGCAGGGAACAAGCAAAAAGAATGAAGAATAACAAAGTGGCGGGTGAAAAAGAGGGCATATGAAAAAGGTGTTGTCTCAGAAGCAAAACAGTGGTGAGGAGAGAAAGGATGAAAAGAGAGAGAAAAATATAAATGGGGAAAAATAGGATGAGAAAGTTAGGGAGATGACCAGAATTTTAGAAACCTTAAGTATCATAGACCATTGGAGAAAATTCAATGGCTATAGAAAGGAATAAACCTTTTCCTAGTGGTACCTACCCAGAAATTGGCCATGTATTAGGGCATAAAATCCTTAATAAAAACCAAATGCAGAAAGACAGAGTAAATGCATTCTTTTCAGTTAATGATAGAATAAAGATATTTTATTATAGTGTTTATTTATTTTTAGCACACATTACTTTATGAATCATGATGGGAGAAAAAAATCAGAGCAAAAGAAAAAAAAGCATAGGAGAGATTAAAAAAACCCTAGAAAAAAGAAATGAACATAGTATGCGTTGATTGACATTCAGTCTTCTTAGTTCTTTTTCTGATTGCAGATGGTTTTTCTGTTTAAAGTCTGTTTGGATTGCTTTGATTCTTTACTAAGATTACTAAGAAGTACTATGTCTTTCACAGTTGATCACTGAACAGTCTTGATTTTATTGTGTATAATAAATTTCTGGTTCTGCTAGTTTCACTCAGCATCAGTTCATGTAAATCTTTCTAGGCCTTTCTATAAACAGCTTTTTCATCATTTTTTTATGGAACAATAATATTCCATTATCTTCATGTATTTACACTTTGTTCAGCCTTTCTCCAATTGATGGGCATACTTTTTTTTTTTGCCAATTCTATGTTACACACACACACACACACACACACACACACACATACACACAAACTCCTACAAGTATTTTTGCACATGGAGGTCCTTTTCGCTCCTTGTTGATTTACTTGGAATACAGACCATGTTAATGGCACTGCTGGGTCAAAGGATATGCACAGTTTTCTATAGGCATACTTCCAGATTGCTCTCCAGAATGGTTGGTTCATTTCACAACTTCACCAACAATGCATTAGTGTCCCAATTTTCCCATATTCCCTCCAACATTTATCATTATATTTTCCTGTCATCTTAGGCAATCTGAGAGGTAAGAGATAGTATGTTAGAGGAGTTTTAATGTGCATTTATCTAATCAATAGTGATTTAGAGCATTTTTTTCATATACCAAAATGGCTTTAATTTGATCATCTAAAATTGTCTGTTCATATGCTTTGGGTCATTTGTGAATTGAGGAATGAATTGTATTCTTATGAATTTCACACAGTTCTTTATAGATTTTGGAAATGAGACATTTATCAGAAATACTGGATGTAAAGATTTTTTCCAGCTTTGTACTTTCCTTTTAATTTTCTTTTTGATTTTGTTTGTTTTTTTTTTTTTGTTGGATGCCATAACACTTGGTGTATTTATGTTCAATATTGATATTGCTTCGTTGTTTATGCTACCCTTTAGCAGGATGTAGTTTCCTTCCTTATCTCTTTTAATTAGATCATTTTTTACTTTTGCTTGATATGAGATAAGGATGGCTACCCCTGCTTTTTTGACTTCACCTGAAGCATAGTACATTTTGCTCCAGCCTTTTACCTTTACTCTATATGTATCTCCCTGCTTTAAATGTGTTTCTTGTAAACAACATATTGTAGGCTTCTGACTTTTGATCCAGTCTGTTATCTGCCTCTTCTTTATGGGGGAGTTCATCCCATTCACATTTACAGTTAGAATTACTAATTCTGTATTTCCTGCCATCCTAATAAACCCAGATTATGCTTTACTTTTTCTTGCCTCCCCCAACACTCTTTCCCCTTTTTGAACTTATGCACCCCACTTGTATCATGATGCTTACCCTCTTTAGAATCCCTCTCTCCCCCCCTTTGAATCTTTTCCCTTTCCTTCCCTTATTACTCGTTTCCTTTTCCTTTTTCCTCTCCCCCTTTTTAATGAGGCAAGAGAGAATTTTCTGTAAAACAGATATATCAATTATTATCTTTTTGAGCCAACTCCGATGAGAGTAAGATTCACACAATGTTCCTCCCCCTCTCTAAATTCCCTCAGATATGATAAGTTTCCTTTGCCTCTTTGTGGGATGTGGTTTCCCTGTTTTTATCCCTCCTTCCCACCTTATTCTGCCATCATCCCTTTTCCATATCTACTTCCCTTTTTTATGTTATATCAGTACAATCAAATTATACATGTATTCTTTTTGTATATCCACAACAGAAATACAATTCTCAAGAGTTCTTTTTACCTTTTCTGCATCTCTTGAGTCCTATGGTTGGAGATCAAATTTTTTGTTCAGTTCTGTTTTTTTCCTTAGAAACAAATGGAATTCATTTGTTTCATTAAATGTCCATCTTCTTCCCTAGAAGAAAATGCTCAGCTTAGCTGGGTAGTTTATTCTTGGCTGCATTCTAGGCCCTTCAATCCTTTAATGTGGAGGCAGCCAGATCTCAGGTGATCCTTTTTGTGGCACCTTGGTATTTAAATTTTTTTTTTTTTTTTTTTTTTTTGGCTGCTTGCAAAATTTTTTCCTTAATCTGATAGTACTGAAATTTGGCCACAATATTCCTTGGGGTTTTTATTTTAGGGTCTCTTTCAGAAGGTGTTCGATGAATTATGTCAATGCCTATTTAACCTTCTGATTTTATTACATCTGGGCAGTTCTCTTTGATGATTTCTTATAAAATAGTATCTGGGCTCTTTTTTTCATCATAATTTTCAGAAAGTCCAATAATCTTCAGATTATCTCTCCTAGCTCTATTTTCCAAGTCTGTCGTTTTTGCAAGTAGATAATTCATGTTTTATTTCCAGTTTGTCATTTTTTTGTTTTTGCTTGACTGATTCTTGCTGTCTCAATGAATCATTAGTTTCTATTTGTTCAGTTCTAATTTTTAAAGAATTATTTTCTTCATTAGCTTTTTTAATTTCTTTCTGTATATGTCCAATTTAGTTTTTAAATGAATTGTTTTGATCTATGGAATTTTTTTCCATTTCACTAATTTTTTTTTTTTTTTAGTGAATTATTTTCTTTTTCCAATTCACAGATCCTACTTTCTTGTGAGTTCTTTGTCTTTTCCAATTCACAAATCCTAGTTTCTAGTGAATTCTTTATTTTTTCCAATTCACAATTCTTACTTTCCTGAGATTTTTTTACTTTTTCCAATTCGTATTTCAGGAAGTTGTTGCTCTCTTTTATGGCTTCTGTTTCCTTTCCCCATTTATCTTCTAATTCTCTTTTGAGACTTTTAATGGTCTCTTCTATGAGAGCATCATGTAAAAGAGGACAGTCTGGTGCATGTTTGCTATTAGTCTCTTCAGGTTTGCTGACCTGCTCTGTTTCTGCATAGAAGCTGTTGAGTTTTTTTCTTCTTTTTATTCATGTTTTAAAGCCTTTAGTGTATGCCTCCTAGGCAAGGGGGTTACCAGCTTCCTCTGCAGAACAGGAGAGATGTAAACCGGTTTCCGGCTCCGAAGTATGGGAGTGCTGTGAGTGAGAGTTTCCCCTTTCCCCAACAGGAAGTGGATTCAGCAGTGGCTGAGCTATCCAAGTGCCCAGTTGGGCTGTGTGGGTTAGTGATTGCCCTAGGCTAGAGACTAAGGGGTGAAAGTGTCACTGCCCCAGGCCAGAGCCTCTTGTTGGGCTGTGGGTATTAGCAGCTGACCACAAACCCCAGATTCTACTGGGATTCTGCCCGGGCAGTCTCTGCTCCAATGTCTCTGCCCCAACGTCTCTGCCCGATTGCAAATCGACGCTGTGAAACTCTATGGCCCCAAGCCGAGCTCCCCATTGCCCAGATTAGAGGCTAACCTGGGCTGTGCCCTCCTGCGTGCAGGTTCGCAACTGCTACAAGGAAAAGCCCTGTACTGTGGGTTTGGGCTGCCAGCTTGTGCTGAGATTTGTGCTTTCACTTTTGTTTTGAGGCTCTCCTCGGAACCTAATTTCTCTCCCAGTGTATGCTGATCTCCCCCCTAGCCCCAGAACAAACCTTTTTTGGTGAGACTGCAGATTTTCTTCGGCTGGTGAGTTGTTATACTTTTTATCTTTATGAATTGTAACAGTCAAGACCATTTTTGAGACTTGATATAATACTGATAAAGAGGGTAAGAGAAGATCTTATAAAATCGTGTGTGCCTTCTCTGCCATCTTGGCTCCACCCCCTCTTTGCTAATATTTTATTTTAACTTTTTTCTTCAATATTCATTAGGGATATTGGTCTGTAATTTTGTTTTTTCTGTTTTATGCTTTGGATTTTTTTTTTACTTTTCCTTTCCTTTTTCTAATCGAATTAACTAAAGGTTTATCTATTTTGTTAGTTTTTCCTAAAATCACTTCTTAGTTTTCTTTATTAGTTTAATAATTTTCTTAATTTGGTATTTAATTGAGGGTTTTTAATTTGTTCTTGTTCCAGTTTTTTTTTTTTTACTTGCTTATCCAATTCATTGTTCTCCATTTTCTCTATTTAATTCATGTAGCCATGAAGTGAAATAAAATTTCCCCTAAGAACTGCTTTGGCTATATCCCATAGGTTTTGGTTAGATATGTTTCTAAACCCAATTATTCCCTTTTAATGCTAAAACAGATGTGAAAAAGTTTCAGACAATGTTCATATCCCTTCCTTATCTTCCAGGATTGTAATAGGTCTTTTGCACCTCTTCAGGTGAAGTAAGATTTGCACTGTAACTTCCTTATCTTCTTTTTTTCCATTATAGACCATTTTCCACCCCTTAATATCTGTTTATTTGATGTGATTACATCAGGGAGTATTCATGACCACACATTCAATCCATGTGATGCCCCACTCTATATTCTCCAGTGACAGATACAATTCTCAATTTACAGATAGTTTTCCTATCTATGGATGTAAGCAGTTTAACCTTGGAAAATATTTATTTTTTTTCCTGTTTACCTTTTAATGGTTCTCTTTGAACTCTGTGTTTGTAGATTACATTTTCTGTTTGGTCGGTTTTTTTTTCCCATTGAAATGATTGAGTCTCTTACTTCATTGAAGTTACATCTCCTCTCCCCAAAAATGATGCTAAGTCTCACTGTGTAGTAAATTCTTGATTGTAACCACAGGTCCTTTGCCTTCCGGACTGTGGTATTCCAGGCCCTTTGATCCTTTATCATAGAAATTGCCAGATGCTGGGTAATCCTGATTGTTGCTCCTTGATATTTGAGTTGTTTATGTCTGGGAGATTGAAGTATTTTTTCCTTTTGATTTAGTTTTGAAATTTTGAAATAATGTTTCTCGGGGTTTTCCTTGTGGGATCTCTTTGCAGAGGTGGTGAATGAATTTTTTCAAAGACTTTTTATCCCTCTCTTTCTAGAATATTTGAAGAGTTTTCCTTAATGATCTCTTGTAGAAAGCTATTCAGGCTCATTTTTTGGTCATGGTCTTCAAGTAGACCAATAATTTTTAAATTGTCTCCTGGATCTATTTTCCAGGTTGTCTGTTTTGCTAATGAGATCTTTCACATTTTCTTCCATGGTTTTGCATTATTTTTATTTTATTGACCCATTCTTGTTATTTCACAAAGACATTGGCTTCCATTTGTCCTGTTATAGTTTTAATGTGTGATTTTCTTCAGTTATATTTTGTATCTCTATTTCATGTGGTTGATTCTACTTTTTAAGATTTTTTTCCAATTTTTTTCCCTTCCTTTTCCAAAGTTGACTCTGCCTTGCTTCCCTTTCATTTCTTTTCTCATTTTTCTTCTAAATCTCTTATTTGCCCTTTGAAGTCTTTTACATGCATTTCCAAGAAGTTTCTTTAAGCTTGAGACTAATTTATATCACTCTTTAATATTTATTTTGTGGACATTCTGTCCTTATGTGAGTTTGTGTTTTTGTTGCTCTGTCACTATATTAGATTTCTATAGTCAAGGATGTATTTCTGTTTCTTTTTTTTTCTTTTTCTTTCCTTTTTTTTGGTAGTTTCTCTTTCTTTATTTTTACATTGAATTTCTGTTCCTGGGGAAAAGGTGCCATTGTCCAAGATTCTTGTGCAGTTATGATTCTTGGCTTTGAGCAGAGGAAGCCCTTGTGTTTGTAGGGTAGCTTTGCCTGCTTTGTTCAGGAAACCCCTTGGTTTCCCAAAGTTTGCCTTATGAGCTTGGACTGGAAGCTGTCCCACTGATTTGCTTCTGTACTGATCCAGGACTGAGCATCTTAGTTGCTGATGTGCTGTGATTAAGATCCTTGCACAAGCTTTCCCAGAGTCTATTAGACCTGCGTTGAACATACTTTTCACCCAATGACACTGATCTTTCTTGGAGTTTTTTTTTCAGTTTGTGTTTAGCTGGAGAGTGATTTTATTCCACTGGACTCTATTCAGAAGCTTAGGGAGAGCTTGAACAACTTTCTGACTTTAGTCTTCCATCTTTGGTCTACTGCTTGGATGTTCATGATACAATAATGATTACATGAAATTAAAGGCCATGGAAGAATAACCAAAATTAATTGGAAAATAAATAATCTAATCCTAAAAGTAAGTGTAGTAAACAAGAATTCATAGACTCAATATGTAATTTCATCCAGGAGCATGACAATAACATAACAAAACCTATGAGATGGTGCCAAAGCAGGTCTTAGGGGAAATTTTCTATATTTAAATAAGTACTTGAATAAAATAGAGAAAGAATAGATAAATACAAGATATGCAACTAAATAAAGATAGAAAAGAACAAAATAAAAGTCTCCAATTAAATAACAAATTAAAAGTTCTGAAAATCAAAGGAGTGGTCATATTGAAAATAAGAGAATTATTTAACTAATAAAAAACTAAGAGTTGGCTTTATAAAAAATAATAGATAAGCCTTCCTGTAATGTTCTCTCTAAAATGTAATGTTCTCTGTTGAGATTTTCTTGGGGTCTCTGGAGGCAGCCTTCGTTTCAGTTCAGTAATCATCACAAGAACAGCCAGATGTTAAAGGCCAAATCCTTTATTGTCTCTTTCAAAGTCTTGTCTCCCTTCTTCGTATCCGGTTAGCTTTCTTAGAGTCCAGATCTTTTATTATCTCCTTCCAGGGGCTGGCCAGCTTTCCAGAGAGCCTTTCAGTCTGGCCTGGGTCTTAGTAGGAAAGTGCAGGTGTCCAGGCCAGCCTCTAGGAAGATCGAAGATTGAACTGAATTTCTCCCCTTGGTTCTGAGAGCTTAAGCTCCTGCTGTCAGTGCTTTGTCTTCTCTCCAAATCTCTCTGAATCTCCCTGGCTGAGGCTTCTAGCTTATATGCTCTACACTGAGTACAAACCAATCATTATATCACTAGAAAATCATTATTTGTTGTAGGATTGAATCAATGCTAAACTAAATTTAACCATTTTATCTTCAATTCCACTTAGTATCTTGTTTCAAGTCCTGGCCATAACATCTCCTCATAGGATTAAATCAATAATACTGAACCATGCTAAATAAGATAACTATTGTCTCTATCAATTCCATTGACTTAGTATCTTTCAAGAATACTTTGTTTCAAGTTCAGAGTTCTGGCCCATAACACCTTCCATTATTTTGATTAGAAAAAGGAAAGAAGAAAAACAAATTACCAATATCAAAAAATCATGAACTTATTCCCAAAGAAGATAAATTAAAGTAATAATGAAAAGTTATTTATCTCAACTGTATGTTTTAACAAACCTACATGAAATGGATGAAAATTTACAAAATATAGATTTTTCTGATTTACAGAAAAGGAAATAAAATACTAAAATCGTCCCCTTTTAGAAGATGACATTGAACAAACCATCAATGAACTGTGTAAGGAAAAAATCTCCAGGGGTAAATGGGTTCATAAATGAATTCTACCAAAAATTTAAAAAACAATTATTTCAAGTACTATATAAATTATTGAAGAAAATAGGCAAAAAAGGAGTCTTACAAAATTCATTTTATGACACAGATATGGTGCTGATACTTATCTAGGAAGAGCAGAAACAGAGAAAGAAAATTATAGACCAATTTCTCTAATGAATATTGATAAAAAATGTTAAATAAAATATTAGCAAAGATTACAGGAACTTATCAATATTGCAATACACTTTGAACCAGTAGGATTTATACCAGAAATGAAGATCTACTTCAATATCAGGAAAACTGTTTGCATCATTGCCCTATCAATAATAAAATGTATATGACTATGCCAATAGATGAAGGAAAAAAAAACACTTAACAAAATAAAATACCCATTCCTAATAAAAATTCTGCACATCATAGGAACAAATAGAGTTTCCCTTAAAACGATGCAAATTGCATTTTCCATCCTTAAAATGAGAGGTAGCATCTATCAAAAACCAATAACAACCATGATATGTAATGGGAATGAGCTAGAATAATTACCTGTAGGATCAGGTGTGAGGCAAGGTTGCCCATTAAAATTTTAAGAATGCAAGTTAGTTGATAATTGATCAAAGGATATGAGAAGACATTTTTCAGATGAAGAATTAAAGCTATTTCTATTCATATAAAAAATCCTCCTAATCTTTATGGTTCTTTCAAAGTCTTGTCTCCTTTCTTGGGATCCTGTTAGCTTTCTTAGAGTACAGCTCCTTTAGGGCGGAGCCAAGATGGCGGAGAAGACACAAGTGACTTTCTAAGCTCTTCTCTTACCCTCTTTATCAATATTATATCGAGCCTGAAAAATAGTTTTGACTGCTACAATTCGGAAAGATAAGAAGTAGAACAACTCACCAGCCACAGAAAAACTGCAGTTTCGCCAAAAAAAAGGTTGGTTCCGGGGCCAGGGGGGAGATCAGCACAGACTGGGAGAGAAATTAGGTTCTGAGGAGAGCCTCAAACCAAAAGTGAAAGCATAGATCTGAGCACAAGCTCGCAGCCCCAACCCGCAGTACGGGGCTTTTCCTTGGGGCAGTTGTGATCCTGCACGGCAGGAGGAAGCAGCCCGGGTTAGCCTCCAATCTGCGCAGTGGGGAGCTCGGCTTGGGGCCATAGAGCTTTTCCAGGGCCGATTTGCATCAGGCAGAGACGCTGGGCAGAGTTTGCTGTGGTCTGCAGTCTGCGGTCAGCTGCTAATACTCACAGTCCCACAAGAGGCTCCGGCCTGGGGCAGTGACACTTTCACCCCTTAGTCTCTAGCCGAGGGCAATCACTAACCCACACAGCCCAACTGGGCACTTTGATAGCTCGGCCAGTGCGGAATCCACTTCCTGTTGGGGGAAGGGAAGACTCTCACTCAGAGCACTCCCATACCTCAGAGCTGGAAATCAGTTTACATCTCTCCCTGCTCTGCAGAGGAAGCTGCTAACCCCCTTGCCTAGGAGACATACCCTAAAGGTTTTAAAACATGAATAAAAAGATGAAAAGAGTGATCGACAGCTTCTATGCAGAAAAAGAGCAGGTCAGCAAACCTGAAGAGACCTCAAACAGCAAAAATGCATCAGACTGTCCTCCTTTACATGATGCTCTCATAGAAGAGACCATTAAAAGTCTCAAAAGAGAGTTAGAAGATAAATGGGGAAAGGAAAGAGAAGCCTTACAAGAGAGCAACAACTTCCTGAAATACGAATTGGAAAAGTTAAAAAATTCCCAGGAAGTGCAGGGAAACAAAATTGGTGAATTGGAAAAAAAAAAAGAACTGGCAAGAAAGTAGGATTTGCGAATTGGAAAAGACAAAGAACTCACAAGAAAGTAGGATCTGTGGAATTGAAAAGAAAATAATTCACTAAAAAAAATTAGTGAAATGGAAAAAATATTCCACAGACCAAAACAATACATTTAAAACTCAATTGGACATATACAGAAAGAAGTAAAAAGCTAATGAAGAAAATAATTTTTAAAAATTAGAACTGAACAAATAGAAACTAATGATTCATTGAGACAGCAAGAATTAGTCAACAAACAAAAAATGACAAACTGAAATAAAACATAATTATCTACTTGCAAAACGACAGACTTGGAAAAAGATCTAGGAGAGATAACTGAGGATTATTGGACTTTCTGAAACCATGATGAAAAAAAGAGCCTAGATACTATTTTACAAGAAATCATCAAAGAGAACTGCCAGATGTAATAGAATCAGAAGGTAAAATAGGCATTGAAAGAATTCATCGAACACCTTCTGAAAGAAACCCAAAATAAAACCCCAAGGAATATTGTCCAATTCAGAACTATCAGATTAAGGAAAAAATTTACAAGCAAAAAAAAAAAAAAAAAAAAAAACAACATTTAAATACGAAGTGCACAAAAGGATCACCCAAGATCTGGCTTCCCTACATTAAGGAAAAGGGCCTGAAAGATATTCCAAAGGCACAAGAACTTGAGATGCAGCAAGAATAAACTACCCATAAGCTGAGCATTTTCTTCCAGGGAAGAAGATGGATATTTAATGAAACAAATGAATTCCATTGTTTCTGAAGAAAAACCAGAACTAAACAAAAATTTGATCTCCAACCATAGAACTCAAGAGATGCAGAAAAGGTAAAAGAACTCTTGAAATTGTATTTGCTGTGGATATACAAAAAGAATAGATAATTTGATTAAATTGATAACATAAAAAGGGTAGATATGGAAAAGGATGATGCAGAAAAGGTGGAAGGATAAACAGGAAACCACTCCCACAAAAGAGGCAAAGAAACTTATCATATCTGAGGGAATTTAGAGAGGGAGGAACATTGTGTGAATCTACTCTCATCAATTACCAAAGAAAAAAATTGACATTTGTTTTAGAGAAAATTCTCTTGCCCATTAAAAGGGGAGAGGAAAAGGAAAAGAAAAGAGTAATAAGGGAAGGAAGGGAAAAGACTCAAAGAGGGATTATAAAGAGGTAAGCATCGTGTTGCAAGAGGGATATAAGTTTAAAAGGAAGAGGTTAGAGGCAAGAATAAAAAGTAAATTCAATTAGGATGGTAGAAATAGATTAGAAAATTTAACCATAAATGTGAATGGGATGAATTCCCCATAAAGAGGAGGCACACAGACTGGATCAAAGTCAACCCCAATATGTTGTTAACAAGAAACACATTTAAAAGCAGGAGATACATATAGAGAAAGTAAAATTGGAGCAAAATCTATTATCTTCAGGTGAATCAAAGGGAGAGCCATCCTATCTCAGATCAAGCAAAAAGTAAAAATTGATCTAATTAAAAGAGATAAGAAAAACATCCCAAAAATAAACAACGAACAATATCATTATTAGACATATATGCACCAAGTGGATGGCATCCAACTTCCCTAAGGAGAATTAAAGAGTTGCAAGAAAAATAGACAAAAAACGTAATAGTGGAGATCTCAACCTTGAATTCAGAATTAGACAAATCAAACACAAAAATAAGAAAGAAATTAAAGAACTAAATAGAAATTAGAAAATAGGTAGTTGATTTGGAAAATTGAATGGAGATAGAAAGGAAATATACTTTTCTTCATTCATGAACCTATTCAAAATTGACCATATATTAGACATAAAGACCTAAATTAAAGCAAAAAGCAAAAAAAAGTAAATCTTTCTTTTCAGATCATGATCAAAAAACACATTCAACAAAAACGTTAGGGGAAATGCCAAAAAGAATTGGAAAACAAAAATCTCATCAAAGAATGATTGAGAAGCAGCAAATTATAGATAATAATAATTCACCAAGATAAGACAATGATGAACATCATACCAAAATTGGACACAAACAGTAATAAAAATTTTCCTAGAAATTGAATAAAACAAGAAAGAAACGAATGAATTGGGATTCAACTAAAAAAAAAAAACCAAATTAAAACCCCAAGGAAAGAAATTTGTAGTCTTAAAAGAAAAGGAGAACTTTCCACCAATGAAGAGGAAATAGAGAAATAATATATATTTTCAACCTTATCCATAAATTGATAACCTAAGTGAAAGGATGACTACCAAAAAATAGACTCCAGACAGATAGAGAGAATAATTTGAATATCCCATTCAGAAAAAAAAGAAAAGAATTAAACAATCCCTAAGAAAAATCCCAGGACCAGATGGATTTATAGAATCTACCAAACATTTAAAGAACAATTGCCCAATTATAAAATTGAAAAATAGGAAAAGATCTACAAAT
The DNA here is from genome assembly GCF_902635505.1 of Sarcophilus harrisii. NCBI lineage: Eukaryota > Metazoa > Chordata > Mammalia > Dasyuromorphia > Dasyuridae > Sarcophilus > Sarcophilus harrisii. The sequence continues at coordinate 410,683,311 of NC_045426.1, forward strand.
TCCTTCATAACACAGATAGTACGAATTAAACCAGTAGAAAACAGAAAAGAAAATAATAGATCAACTCCTAGAAATGACTAAATTCTAAATAAGAATTAGAAAAACACAGAAAATCATCTCCAGATAATACACTATGATCCAAGAAGGATTATACCAAACAGGTTTTAAAGGAAAACCATCAAATAATTATGTTAAAACCAAATAACAAAACCTATGATCCATCCAATACATCGAAAAACTGATAAAATCCAACATCCATTCCATATTAAAATTAAAGAAAAAGACTTTCCTAAAATAATCCACATTTTTAAACCATCAGAACATCATATGAATAACAAACTCAACCATTCCCAATAAAGATCGAGGCAACCAATCACCTACTATTTAAATGTATTAGAAAGCTATTTTAGCAAAAGAGCGAAAAGAGATTAAAAACAAGAAAGGAAATGAGAAACCAAATCACTCTTCCGATAACATCATGGATACCTAGAGAACCCCAAGATTCTACTAAACATGATAAATCCAAACTTAGCAAAGTTTGGTTAAAAATAAACCAACATAAGTCATCAGCATTCTTAATTACACAAAAAATCCAACAGTCAGAGTCAAAGAGAAATTCCATTAAAGTAACGCGATAAATAAACCATTTAAATCATCTGCCAAGGACTTATGAAAAAATTAAGACCACTTTTCACACAAATTAAGTCTGATCTAACCAATTGGAAAAATATTAAATGCTCTTGGATAGGGCGAGCAAATATAATAAAGATGACAATATTACCTAAACTAATCTATTTATTTAGCGCTATACCAATCAGACTCCCAAAAAACTATTTTAATGACCTAGAAAAAATAACAACAAAGTTCATATGGAAAAACAAAAGGTCAAGAATTTCAAGGGAATTAATGAAAAAAAAATCAAATGATGGTGGCTTAGCTGTACCAGATCTAAAATTATATTATAGAGCAGCAGTTACCAAAACTATTTGGTATTGGCTAAGGAATAGATTAGTTGATCAGTGGAATAGATTAGGTTCAAGGGATAAAACAGTCAACAAATATAGCAACCTAGTCTTTGACAAACCCAAAGATCCCAGCTTTTGGGATAAGAACTTACTGTTTGATAAAAATTGCTGGGAAAATTGGAAACTAATATGGCAGAAACTAGGCATTGATCCATACTTAACGCCGTACACCAAGATAAGGTCAAAATGGGTTCATGACCTAGGCATAAAGAATGAAATTATTAATAAATTAGAGGAACATAGGATAGTTTACCTCTCAGACCTGTGGAAGGGGAAGGTCTTTATGACCAAAGCAGAACTAGAGATCATTACTGATCACAAAATAGAAAATTTCGATTATACCAAACTGAAAAGTTTTTGTACAAACAAAACTAATGCAGACAAGATTAGAAGGGAAGCAATAAACTGGGAAAATATTTTTACAGTCAAAGGTTCTGATAAAGGCCTCATTTCCAAAATATATAGAGAATTAACTCTAATTTATAAAAAATCAAGCCATTCTCCAATTGAAAAATGGTCAAAGGATATGAACAGACAATTCTCAGATGAAGAAATTGAAACTATTTCTAGTCATATGAAAAGATGCTCCAAGTCATTATTAATCAGAGAAATGCAAATTAAGACAACTCTAAGATACCACTACACACCTGTCAGATTGGCTAAAATGACAGGAAAAAATAATGATGATTGTTGGAGGGGATGCGGGAAAACTGGGACATTGATGCATTGTTGGTGGAGTTGTGAACCAATCCAACCATTTTGGAGAGTAGTTTGGACCTATGCTCAAAAAGTTATCAAACTGTGCATACCCTTTGATCCAGCAGTGTTACTACTGGGATTATATCCCAAAGAGATTATAAAGAAGGGAAAGGGACCTGTATGTGCACGAATGTTTGTGGCAGCCCTTTTTGTAGTGGCTAAAAACTGGAAACTGAATGGATGTCCATCAGTTGGAGAATGTCTGAATAAATTGTGGTATATGAATATTATGTAATATTACTGTTCTGTGAGAAATGACCAACAGAATAATTTCAGAAAGCCCCGGAGAGACTTACACGAACTGATGCTGAGTGAAATGAGCAGGACCAGGAGATCATTATATACTTCAACATCAATCCTAGATGATGACCAGTTCTGATGGACCAGGCCATCCTCATCAATGAGATCAACCAAATCAATTCCAATGGAGCAGTAATGAAGTGAACCAGCTATGCCCAGAAAAAGAACTCTGGGAGATGACTAAAAACCATTACATTGAATTCCCAATCCCTATATTTATGCACACCTGCATTTTTGATTTCCTTCACAAGCTAATTGTACAATATTTCAGAGTCTGATTCTTTTTGTACAGCAAAATAACGTTTTGGTCATGTATACTTATTGTGTATCTAATTTATATTTTAATATATTTAACATCTACTGGTCATCCTGCCATCTAGGGGAGGGGTTGGGGGGGTAAGAGGTGAAAAATTGGAACAAGAGGTTTGCCAATTGTTAATGCTGTAAAGTTACCCATGTATATATCCTGTAAATAAAAGGCTATTAAAAAAAAAGAGTCCAGATCCTTTATTATCTCCTTCCTGGGGCTGGCCAGCTTTCCAGAGAGCCTTTCAGTCTGGCCTGGTTCTTAGTGAGGAAAGTGCAGGTGTCCAGGCCAGCCTCCAGGAAGATCGAAGATTGAATTGAATTTCTCCCCTTGGTTAGATTAGGATGGAAAAACTAAGAGTTATCTTTATAAAAAAATAGATAAGCCTTCCTGTAATGTTCTATCTAAAATGTAATGTTCTCTGTTGAGATTTCTTGGGGTCTCTGGAGGCAGCCTTCGTTTCAGTTCAGTAATCATCACAAGAACAGTGTGCTTCTTAATACCTCTCAAGCTGGCTAAGAGAACAGGAATAGATAATAGATAATGTTAAATTTTGGAGGGATGCATTGTGAAGTCAGTGAAACATTCTGAAGAGCACTTTGGTACTATATCCAAAAGGCTATAAAACAGTACATACCCTTTGATCCAGTAGTATGCCTACTAGTCTGCTTTCCAAAGAGATCATTAAAGAGGAAAATCTATGCATAAATATTTGCAGCAGCTATTGTTTTTTTTGTTTTGTTTTGTTTTGTTTTTTTGTAGTGGCAAGGAGCTGGAAATTGAGTAGATGCCAATCAATTGGGAAATGACTGAATAAATGATGGCGTATGTTTGTAATAGTATATTAATATTTTCTAAGCAATGATAAGAAGGCTGATTTCAGGAAAGTTTGGAAAGATTTACATGAACTGCTGCTGAATGAAACAAGCAGAACCAAGGGAACATTTTATGTAACAACAAGACTATGTGAAGAAATTGGCTCTTCATAATGTAGTGATTCAAGGCAGTTCGAATAGATTAGCCTGGAAAATGCAATTTGCATCCAGAAAGAGACAGTAGACTGAATATGGATCAAATCATACTATTTTCACTTTTTGTTTGTTTACTTTTTCTTATTTTTTTCCTTTATGTCTGATTTTTCCTGTAAAACATGACAAATGAAATATGTTTGAAAGTATTGCACCAAATTAACCTATATCAAATCACTTGCTTTTTTGGGGTAGGGAAGTTAAAGTGAGGGACAAATTTTTGTAACATACATTCTTACAAAAATTAATGTTAAAAACTCTCTTTACATGTATTTGGAAAAATAAAATACTATTGAAAAAATAAATTTAAAAAATAAAAAGTGTCTACAAAGGAAGGATTAATCAATAATAATTTGAAATGTAGAATACATAGCTAAATTGTTTTTTATTATAGCTTTGTATTGACAGAACATATGCATGGGAAATTTTTCAATATTTACCCTTGCAATCATTTGTGTTCCAATTTTTCCCTTCCTTCCCTCAAACCCCTCCCCTAGATGTCAGGCAGTCTCATACATGTTAAACATATTAAAGTTTATCTTAAAGGCAATATATGTGTACATATTTATACAGTTCTCGTGTTGCACAAGAAAAATTGGATTTAGAAAGGCAAAAATAACCTGGGAAGAAAAACAAAAATGCAAGCAGTCCACACTTTTTTCCCAGTGTTCTTTTACTGGGTGTAGCTGGTTCTATTCATCACTGATCAATTGGAACTGAATTGGATCCTCTCATTGCCAAAGACAGCCACTTCCATCAGAATTGATTCTCATATAGTATTGTTGTTGAATTGTATAATGATCTCCTGGTTCTGCTCATTTCACTTAGCATCAGTTCATGTAACTATTTCTAAGCCTCTTTGTATTCATTCTGCTGGTAATTTCTTTTTCTTTTTCTTTTTTTTAAATTTTAATAGCCTTTTATTTACAGGTTATATGTATGGGTAACTTTACAGCATTGCCAATTGCCAAATCTCTTATTCCAATTTTTCCCCTCTTTCCCCCCCCACTCTCTCCCCCAGATGGCAGGATGGCCAGTAGATGTTAAATATATTAAAATATAAATTAGATAGACAATAAGTATACATGACCAAACCATTATTTTTCCGTGCAAAAAGAATCGGACTCTGAAATATTGTACAACAGCCTGTGAAGGAAATCAAAAATGCAGGTGGGCAAAAATATAGGGATTGGGAAATCAATGTAATGATTTTTAGTCATCTCCCAGAATTCTTTCACTGGGTGTAGCTGGTTCAGTTCATTATTGCTCCATTGGAACTGATTTGGTTCATCTTATGTGCTAGTAATTTCTTGCAGCACAATGATATTACATAACACTTATACACCATAATTTACTCAGTCATTCTCGAATTGATGGGCATCCATTCAATTTCCAGTTTCTATCCACTATGAAAAGGGCTGTCACAAATATTTTTTTCACATACAGGTCTCTTTCCCTTTTTAAAAATCTCTTTGGGATATAAGCCCAGTAGTAACACTGCTGGATTAAAGGGTATGCACAGTTTGATAACTTTTTGGGTAAAAGTTCCAAATTGTTCTCCAGAATTGTTGGATCTGTTCACAATTCCACCAACAATGGATCAGTGTCCCAGTTTTCCCATATCCTTTTCAACATCTTTTCCAGTCATCTTAGCCAATCTGACAGGTGTGTAGTGGTATCTCAGAATTGTCTTAATTTGCATTTCTCTGATCAGTCATGATTTGAAACACTTTTTTATATAAGTAGAAATAGTTTCAATTTCATCATTGGAAAATTGTCTGTTTATTTCCTTTGACCATTTAATGGCTTGATTTCTTATAAATTAGAGTCAATTCTCTCTCTATATAGGAAATGAGGCCTTTACCAGAACCTCTAATTGTAAAAATGTTTTCCCAGTTTATTGCTTCCCTTCTAATCTTGCTGCATTAGTTTTGTTTGTACAAAAATTTTTAAACTTGATATAATCAAGATTTTCCATTTTGTGATCAATAATGATCTTTAGTCACAAATTTCTTCCTCCTCCACAAACCTGAGAGGTAAACTATCCTATCTTCTCCTAATTTACTTATAATCCCATTCTTTATGCCTAAACCATGAACCCATTTTGATCTTATCTTGGTGTTTGATGTTAAGTGTGGGTCCATGTCAATTTTCCCAGTAGATTTTGTCAATTAGTGAATTATTATCCCCAAAGTTGGACTCTTTGGTTTTGTCAAACACTAGATTGTTGTAGTTATTGACTATTTTGCCCTGTGAACCTAACCTATTCAACTGATCAATTAGTCTATTTCTTAGCCAATACCAAATGATTTTGGCAACTGCTGCTTTATAATATAGTTTTTGATCAAGTACAACTAGGCCACCTTCATTTGATTTTTTTTTTCATTAGTTTTCTTGAAAGTCTTGACCTTTTGTTCTTTCAGATGGATTTTGTTGTTATTTTTTCTAGGTCATTAAAATAGTTTCTTGGGAGTCTGATTGGTATAGCACTAAATAAATAGATCAGTCTAGGTAATATTGCCCTCATTATTATATTTGCTCGGCCTATCCAAGAGTACTTAATATTTTTCCAGTTTTTTAGATCTGACAATTTGTGTGGAAAATATTTTGTAGTTTTGCTCATATAGTTCCTTACTTTCCTTTGGCAGATAGATTCCCAAATATTTTATACTATTGACAGTTATTTTAAATGGAATTTCTCTTTGTATCTCTTGCTGTTGCATTTTGTTGGTGATTTGATGTACACATCTAGATGACCTAATAGAAACTTAGAATTAAAAAAAATAAAATAACAACAATCAACAAACAACAAAAACCTATAAAAAAATGCTTTTCTAGGTAATCATCATTTAGACTTCATGTCTGTTAAGACAATTTTGAAAGTGAAAGGAAATCATGTGTTAGTGTTGCTTTGGGAGTAGAGTTAGTTTTGGATTGAAACTGATTAATCAGCTATTGCTCAGGGGAGTTTGCTCTCAGTTGAACATTAGGACAGCTGGAAAGTAAAGCCAGTTGCACTCAATATAGTTGAATGCAACTTCAAGATTTCTCTCCACATTTTAAAGTTCATTTTATCTAAATATTACTAGAAAGCCTATAAATGTTCCTTTTTATATTTTCTCTGATACAGAGGTTTTAATCCAGCTAATAGTCATAATATACAACTCTTTATGCAATTGTCAATGCTATAAGGAGCCTATTTGTTCCTCATAGTAATTTTGTGAGCTAAAAAAGAATGTTTTTCTTTTCTTTCTTTTATTTTCTTCCTTTCTCTTTCTTTCTTTCTTTCTTTCTTTCTGCCTTTCTGTATTTCTTTCTTTTGAATAATGACTGACCATCCATTCCATTAATTAGTCACTGATGATGTCTACTTTTTTTTCCAGTTGAGAGTTGCTTCCTTTGTAATATATTCCCCAGGACTTGCAAAGTGTCTAAGCTGACATCTAAATACCTTGCTTATCAAATCCATATTGGAAGCCAAGGGAGGAGGAATCAGCTTCCCCTGCAACTCAAGAAAAATAAAAAGCCTACAATTGCTCCTAGATAACCTACATTTTAACAATGCTTCTGAGTGCACTTGCCTTCCCACTGATTCTGCCTTTTTTGTATACATTAATGATTCTAATGTTAGGATTTGCAGATCAGATGGAAAGAAAGAGGAATAACACCATAGACTTTAGCTAAGATTTTTCTGCACTACTCAAATCACAGCAGGCTGTCAGCCACTAGAGATGATCCTAGAACAGAGTATGTAATTTTAACAATCTTGGAAAATAAGAAGAGAAAGTTTGAATTCAACAGACTGTGAGTTGTTTTATAGTACAAGTTCAAAAATGTATACCTAAGGTAGATGGCAGAAGAGAGCCATTGGAGGATTTAAAATCAGGAAGGATTTCACTGAATACAGCATAGCAGCAATTATATATCTGTAAAAAAAGGGTCTGCATTATTGAATTATTTTTATTTGTTAAATTTGAATATTTGGATTTTAATAAGAAAATCAGATTTTCTGGAAAATTTGTACTTCTATTGACTTGAAATATGGGATTCCTTAACTTTAAAAATATACTGCTAGCAAATGGATGTTATAATTTTCAAATGATGCATTTTTTTCCCAAAGATTTCAGGACACGATCACAAGAAGAGATTTAATGCAGCAAACCTCAGGGTTATTTCTGCTGTGAGACATACATTTCTAACATACAAAAGGTAATGTTGAGTAAGTGAAAAGGGAAAAACATTTAATTTTAATCCCATAAAAATATTATTCATCACCAAGTTTGTAAGAAATGTAAAAATACAGAGTCATGTTCTATTTCATAAATAAAAAAAAAAAAACATGCTTATCTTCCCCTAAAAGGACTTCAACATCTCATAAATTCACTAATCATCTATGGGCACAGAAAGAACTTGTCCCCTGCCACCAACATTGTAGCTCATGAAACAAAAGGAATTCTTTCTGCCAAAGAAAATAATTGGGGAATGGAAATGATGACATCTGTGAGATGATTCTCTGGTTGACAAAGAAAGACTTCTGCCATTCTCAATTGCAAATTATTTACCATAGAAAAAGGGAGCTGACATAATAAATAAAAATTCTAAGTATGAACCAGAGTTTAAACCACTTCAGACAGAATTGCAGGAGAGTAAAAAAAAAAACAAAACTGAAGGAAGTCTCTCCTACATCTGAAATTCTTTTACATATTATCTTATACAGCTTACTAGTAAATAAAAATGTACACATATTTTTTTTCAATTTAATATCTTTTTTCTTCCAACTACAAATAAAATATTTAATCTTTTTTAATTTTTGAGTTTCACATATTCTCTTTCTCCCTTCCTATCCCCCCTCCCTAACTAAGAAAGCAAAAGATTTGATGTAGGTTTTACATGTTTCATCCAAATCAAATTTCCATGTAAGTCATACTGTGAAAGAAAATAAAGACAAAAAAAGAAAAAAATACAAGCAAGTTTTATCTGCATTTAGAGTCTGACAGTTTTTCTTTGGAAATAGACAGTACTCTTCATCTTAAGTCTTTAGAATTGTGTTGGATAATTGTATTGCTGAGAACAGTTAAATACTTCATATTTGATTATCATACAATACTACTATTACTATCTACAATGTTATAGTAGATAACATTTCTTATCTACCAATAGATAGATTGGTTCAGCTCATTTTACTTTGCATCAGTTCACATATATTGTACCACGTTTTTCTGAGAGCGTGCTGATTGCTTTAAAACAAAATAGTATTCCATTACAATACCCTTACCCAGTTGATTGACATCCCCTCAAAGTCCTGTTCTTTTTCACCACTAAAAGAGCTGCTATAAATGTGTTTTATACACACAGATCCTTTTATTTATCTATCTCCTATCTATTTATATATCTTTTGGGATATAGCTCCAGTAGTAGTATTGTTTGTTCAAAGGGTACGCATGTTTTTATAACCTTTTGGATAAAGTTGCAAATTGTTCTTCAGAATGGTTGAATCAGTATACAACTTTATGAACAGTGCATTATTTTTTTATATTTTTAATAGTTTTTTTTATTTACAAGTTATATGAATGGGTAATTTTAAAGCATTGACAATTGCCAAGTGTATTATTGTTTTAATTTTCCCACATATCCTCCAGCATTTGAAATTTCTTTTTTTTTTCTGTCATATTAATTAATTTGTTAGTTGTGTAGTGGTAGTTTTTTTTTTCATAATTAGTGATTTAGAGCATTTGTTCATAAGAATAGCTTTCATAACTTTGTCTGAAAGGGCCGGTTCATATCCTTTGACCATATATCAACTGAGGAATATTTTTTATTTCTATAAATTTGACTTCATTTTATATATATTTGAGAAATTAAGTCTTTATTAGAGAAACTCACAATATTTTTATGTCTACATCATCATCTATGTATTTCCCCTCCACCCTATTCCCCCTTTTTTTAACCTTACTTTATCTTACTTAACCTCTTACTCTTTCAATGCTCAAGTGTTTTACTTTTGACTTTTACCTCCTCAAAGCTGCCTATACTTTTATTATCACTCTCTTCTTCTATCACTTTTCTCCTACTTTCCTGTATAGTGAGATAGATTTCTACACTTGCCTAGTTATGTATATTATTCCCTCTTTTAGCCAGTTTTGATGAGAAAAATGTTCATGTGCCCTGCTACTTTTCCCCATTTCTTCTTCCACTATAAAATCTTTTTCAAGCCCCATTTGTTAGATAATTTATTTCCATTCTATCTCTCTTTTTCTTGTTCTCCTAGGGTAATTTTCTTTCTCAATCTTAATTAATTTTTTTTTTTTAGATAATCATGCCATCACATTCAATTTGAACCTGTGATTTCTGTCTATATATACCCCATTCTAGCTTCCCAATAATGAGTTGGTTTTGGGGAATTACAAGTATTATTTTATCATGTATGAATATTAAATACTTTAACCTTAATGAATCTCTTATTTCTATTTCCTGTTTACCTTTTTATGCTGCTCTAGAATCTTATTTTTGAATGTTAAATTTTCCATTAAGCTCTTGAATTTTTAACAAGAATGCCTGAAAGTTCACCTGCAGAATTATACTGTTTTACTGAGTAGGTGATTCTTGGTTATAAAACTAGCTCCCTTTTCCTCCAGAATATCACATCCCAAGCTCTATAAACTTGTAATGTTGAAACTACTAAATCTTGTGTTATCCTAACTGTGGCTCCAATATTTTCTCAATGAACTATATGCTCTATAATTTGGCTATAATATTTTAGGGAATTTTAATTTTGGGATTTTTCTCTGGAGGTTATTGGTGATTTCTTTTAATTTTTATTTTACCTTTTGCTTCTACAATATTAGAGCAGGATTTTTAAAAAAAATAATTTCATGAAAGGCAAAGTTGCTGTTATCATGCACTTCAGGTAGGCCAATATTTTTAAAATTATATTTCCTGGAATTATTTTGTTGGTCAATTGTTTTAAAGAAGTATTTCATGTTTTTTTTTTTTTTACTACTGTTTTCAGTCTTTTGATTTTGTTTGAGTGTTTCATAAAAGTTTCATGTAGTCATTAGCTTCTATTTTCCTAATTCTAATTTTTAAGCAATTATTTTCTTTAGTGAGCTGTTGTACTTTGCCATTTGTCCGATTCTTAGTTTTGAAGACTTATTTTCTTCAGTATATTTTGTAACTGATTTTCCAAATGGTTAATTCTACTATTTAAGGTGTTCTTGTCTTGTTCATATTCTTTAATATTTTCTCCCAACTTGGCCAATTCTGCTTTTCAAGGCATTACCTTTATTAGATTTTTGTGTCTTTTTATAATTTAACGTATTCTGTTTTTCAAGTTATTATTTTTGTGCTTCCTTTACTATGCTTTTAACTATTTTATCATTTTTTAAACAACATTTATTTCTCTTCCCATTTTTCCTCTACTTTAAAAAATGATTTTAAAAATCCTTTTTGAGTTCTTCCAAAGCTTGTAGCCAATCTTTTTTTTTTTTTCTACAAGCCTTTGGATGTAGAAGTTTTTATTTCATTGTCTTTTTCTGAGTTTGTGTTTTGATCTTGCCTGTTCCCAGAGTAACTTTTTATAGTCAGATTCATTTTTACCTATTTGCTCAAATTCCAGATAATTTCTTGATATTTAACTGTATGCTAAGGTATATTTTTTGTTTCCAGAGGGGATAGGATACTGTTCCAAGCTTTAAGTTTTTTGTACATTAGCTTTTAGAGATAATTATGGGATGATATGCTTTCAATTTGCCCAAGGTAATCTTACCTGGGAGAAAAATGTTTACTTATCTCTTATACTGTGTACTTGTCTGTGACCACAACATTGTTTTTCATCCTGGAACTGTGGCCATGGTCCCAGATTCCCAGTGACCCCAGTGACCTCAAATTCTGGTGTTCTACTGTTTCTCCTTACCCTGGGACTGAGACCCATTGAGATCCAAGTATTTGCAGTGCAATAGGGTTCTACCTCTGATGCCAGCAAAAAAGTACCATGTAAATCTCTGATCAGTTATTCAAGCCACTTATCATCTCTAGCATGAGAAGTCTGGACACTGCATTGCCATTACTGATTCATTTGTTCCTGAGGCCTGCTCCTTGTTTGCTGTGTAGGTCTACATTGGTACCTGCTTTGAACTGCATTGTTTCCTCCCTAGTACTACATATATTACCTGAAACCTTCTATATTAACTTGAGCTAGAAAATTGTTATACTCTATTTTGTGTGGATTCTGCCACTCTAGAATTTGTTTAGAGTCATTATTTGAAATACTAGGAGGGCTTTGTGAAAAAGCTCAGGTGGTTCCTTGCCTTTACTCAGCCATCTTGGCTCTGACCTCTCTATATATACTTATAAACACATATATTTATATGTGTAGAAATACATACACATATACATATGTGTGTATATATCTTAAAGAAATTAAGCATAACATGGTAACATTTTTATGTAATTTATGTAATTATTGAATCTTAGATTTTGAACTGTATTCAGGGTTTATCTAGTTTAATGGGTATGTGGACTATAAGATCTATCCACAACATATCTAAGACCAACTGGCAATAAGGTTTATGTGGAAAGCAAGCTGGGCAACACAATGAATAGAATCTTCCACTAGGTCTCAGATTCTTCCTATGTATGGCCTTTGAACTAATCATATGACTTCATTTGCTTAGCTTCCTTGACAGTAAAAGTGGATAATAATGGCACCAATCTTTTAAGATTTTTTTTGTGGGCTAAAATGACACAGTATTTGTAAAGCAGTTAGCCTGATTCCTAATATATAATGTGTTGGAATCCTTACAAAGTGTTAAGTCATTAGAATTGATAGAGACAATAATTATCTAATTTAGATGGTTCAGTATGATTGATCTGATCCTACAAGGAGATGTTATGGGCCAGAACTTGAAACAAGATGCTAAGTGGAATTGAGGAGACAATATTTAAATATAGTTTAGAATTGATTTAATCCTACAGCAAATAATGGTTTCCCAGTGATATGATTGGTGTGTACTCAGGCACAGCATATAAGTAAGAAGTTCTCAGGGCCAAAGAGCACTCTGGGAGATTGAGAACCAGGAGTGAGTGGAGGAGTCAGTTGAGAAGATTCAGAGGGAGCTGGAGGCAACAAAGGACAAGTTGCAAGAACTCTTGGAACCAAGGAAGAAGATAGGTCTCTAAGAAAACTAACTGGGCTATTTTGAAAAAGACAATAAAAGACTGTACTAAAAGAATTGAACTTTTAACTTGCATTTGAGGTGATTATTACACGGAACTGAAACTAAGGCTGCCTCCAGAAAACCTCCCCAAGAAACCTGCTCCCAGAGAACCATTATATTATAAAAAAGGAGAGAACTTGTATGTGCATGAATGTTTGTGGCAGCCCTCTTTGTAGTGGCCAGAAACTGGAAACTGAGTAGATGCCCATCAATTGGAGAATGGCTGAATAAATTGTGGTATATGAATATTATGGAATATTATTGTTCGGTAAGAAATGACCAACAGGATGATTTCAGAAAGGCCTGGAGAGACTTACACGAACTGATGCTGAGTGAAATAAGCAGAGCCAGGAGATCATTATATACTTCAACAACAATACTATATGATGATCAATTCTGATGGACCTGGACATCTTCAGCAATGAGATAAACCAAATTAGTTCCAATGGAGCAGTAATGAACTGAACCAGCTCACCCAGAGAAAGAACTCTGGGAGATGACTAAGAACCATTACATTGAATTCCCAATCTCTATATTTTCGCCTGCCTGCATTTTGGATTTCCTTCATAGTCTAATTGTGCAATATTTCAGAGTCTGATTCTTTTTGTATAGCAAAATAACGGTTTGGTCATGTATATTTATTGTGTATCTAATTTATACTTTTAATATATTTTACATCTACTGGTCATCCTGCCATCTAGGGGAGGTGGTGGGGGGAAGGAGGGGAAAACTTGGAACAAAAGGTTTGGCATTTGTCAATGCTGTAAAATTACCCATACATATAACTTGTAAATAAAAAGCTATTAAAAAAAAAGGAAAAGAAGAGAACACCACAGTAATGGGTGGTATATGAAAGCATACTAACTTCCCTTCCCTCTACTTATTCACTATTTATATAAGGAGAAGCTTTCTAAGTTTCAATCAATATACAAATTAACTTTTTTAATTCCAATTCATTCCTAAATTGAGAATTGCTTATATGGACACATACCTATGATGCTGAATACAGATATTTATTTAAAGTATAATCTAAGGGTTAAAATTAGGACCCTAATATATAGAATAATCATTAAGAATTGATTTGTATTTCTTTTCAATAAAATGTTTTACAAACATTTACTGAAATTGGTTTAAAATGAACATTTATTCTCTTCTGTTTGATACTATGCCTTTCTGGAAATCATCATTTTATGAAAATATGGATATAATTTAGACTTGATGTTAAAATTCAAGTGCTATCTAACTCAAGCATTTTAGCTCTTACTGACAGACACTAATGAGTATAATAAACTAAGTTCAAACAAATCTGCCATTATAGTTGACATTGAAAGTGTAAACATGATTTTAATTGGTGAACCAGTTAACAGTTCCTGCCTGTTCAATGATATTAGAATTGGATCTGTCCTCACTCAGTTTACATACATATATAGATAGATATCCATATATAGATCTCTCTCTCTCTCTCTCTCTCTCTCTCTCTCTATATATATATATATATATATATATACACACACACATAGTCATGATATTTCATTAATGCTATTTAAAACATTTTAAAATAGTACTTATGATTCTTTATAGTGCCTAGTTACTAAGGTTACAGTCTATAGAAAGTTTTAATAAAAAGTATAGTTACTCATTCACAATTAGGGTTTAATATAAAGACACAACAACTGAACAGCAGACTAAAGGCACTTCTACTTCTCTTTTATTCTAATTATTTGTAAAGTGAATAAGTCCTTAATTTTCTTCCAGAAAAGATTCCGTGAAATATATCTTATGAATAGCATCTATCCTAATCCTTCCCTTCCCCTGAGTATAGGCAATTCTTTAACAACAGAAACTTTTCATTTATAGTATCACTGTAACCAAATATCATGGTGAGGTTAGAATAACCATTAAAATGTTCAAGTAAATCTTACCTCATTTTATCAGTTGTCCTATGAAGTCTAATCTTAAAGCATAAGAGATTACACTTACACTGTCAAAAGTGTGACATACATAGGATAATAAAACCATGTGATTAGATTCAGACAGAGTAATCCAGGAATACATACAAAATTGTTTCCAAATGTCCACAATAATACCAACTGTTTATACTAGAAATGGAATCACAAATTTAGGTTTGGATTCATAATTAACTGTTAAATTATAGACTTTTCCCCTAAAGAAAAAATCTGATATGAAACAAATGGAAAGATATCACCATTGGTTTTGCTGAATGCAAGGGAAATGGTTTTACAAGATAACATAGATTGCAACCATTGATCTCTTAAATGGTAAAGAATTCAACAAGGATATACACTGAAACTGTGGGAGAGTCTTTGCAGGAAATGCCAGTAAAGCCTTATTATTTCTCATCAGAATATTTGTTTTTCCTCCTAATTAATTAGAGATAGTGACAAAAGCATTTGTTGAAAGAATCATTACATCTTGTTCATTTTTATGAAGCCAGAAAGGTTCATAAAACTCTCCCAACCCAAGAGGCTTTCTCAACTGAAATTTCCCATAACCTACACAGAGAATGTAGAAGTCACACGCCAGTCTTAGAGAGAAATAACAACTTCACTTTGTTCTCATTCTCTAACACAGAATGGGAAACAGCAAGCAATTATTAGCAAATAGATATGGAATATGGGCATGGAAGTTAGATAATCCTTCAGTCTCTTTAAAGTCAGTCTTTCACATCAAATCTCCAATGCAAGTTTCCTTTACCTCAGTGCAGTTCAAACCATGAGACCCATATTAAAAAACAAAAAAACAAAACAAAACAAAAAAAAATCAAAACTCTTTTGAAACCAAGCAATGAATGATTTGGTGAATGCCTGCTACTTTTAATGTCACAATTAAAGTTTGGCTTTTATAACATGAAATGTCTAGATTTCTCTAGATGGCATTACATGTACATGTGTATACACACACACACACACACACACACACACACACATATAGTTATTTAAATAGGAAAAAAAACACAAATAAAGAATTTTTTTCCCAGAAGATGTGTAGAGTAGACTTTATCTTAGAAAACAGTCTACTTATTCACTTAGGAAACAGAAAATTATTGAAAAGAAAGCCCACAAAACAATTTAATTTTATGAATTATTTTTTCTAATCTGTTCTCTTTTAAGAGAAAAAAAAAGAGAAAAAAAAACTCATTAGAATTACAACAGGTGCTCTCACATAGCTTAAGACAAAGAAAGACAGTTGTCCCATTTTTTATTGATCAACTATTATTAAAATTATTTTTCTACTGGCAAGGTAAACCTTTAAAACATACATGCATGTGCCTTTAATGATAAAATTTACCCAGGCAAACGAGATTATACAGTTTTGTAGAAAAATATTATCTGTCTGAAAAGTAGAATTTTTGACATCAAATGAAAATTCAGAAAGCTATCTTGAAACTTAAGTACAATATAAACTTGGCAAGGGCTGTCCAAGACATCCTAATCTATTTATATTAAGAAAATAAACAGAATTTTTCTACTTTATTTAAAAGAATAATAAGATCCATTTTCCTAAGTACTTGGTCCTGCCACAAGTCTTAGTTATCATCTTTGGCAGCAATAGTTTTACTAGGGATAAGAAAACATTGATGGCAAGTTATGTTGTTCTTCAACAAGAAACTTTTTAATCTAAAAAGTTAACATAATATTCAAGAAACTTCTATTTCCTCTTACATTTGCAAACAGTTTGACTAAAAGGAACAGATCTAAAATTTTTGAAAGAAAACAAATGGTTACATATGTAATTAAAATAAGAATTGCTAAAGTGCACAAAATCTACTCCTCCATTTTGACCAGTTGAATTTAAATACATTTAAAAATTAAAAAAAATATATGATCATTATTTCAACATGCTCACTTAGTTTAAAACAAAAACAGTAAATATAATAATAAATTTACCTTGAAGGTTTCTATGTGATATCTTGGTGGAGTTTGTCCTTGAATATATTAGAATATTCTTATAAATAGTTGGAAATTTTCTGAAGGGAAAAAAAAACATATTACACCATTTAGCTAACTAAAACATTTCAAAAAATTTCTATGATTACAAATCTGAGACTAATTATGAATAAGACTAAAATTACTAATGTTTCTTTTTTTGTTACTCTGTCATAAGATGGTATTATTGTCTTCTTTCTACTTTTTCACCATTCAGGGCATTTATAGCATGTGATTGTATGATACCTACTGACTGATAAAAAATATGAGAAATGCAATAAAACTTTTTCTTGGACATATTTTGGTCCTTAAGTTGCCTTCAGTCAATTGAGAGCATTCAAATAATATCTCTACTCTGATATTAGAAATTTGATATAAATTCATCTATGTAAATTAAAACTGAAAAGATGAATATTGTTTTCCCCATTGTCCAAATAATCCCAACTAGTATTTTGATGAGGATAACAATGAAATTACAATAAGGAAGTCCACCTTTGTAAAGTACAGTTAATATGGAAAGCACCATATATTTAACTGATTAATTTAAAAATTTTATAATGCCACATATCTATAATTTAAAAAAAAATATATACTTCTCTTTCCCTCTTCAACCTAGAAGTTTTTTCTCTCTCTCATTCTCTCTCTCTCTCATTCTTTCTCTCTCTCTTTTTCTCTTTCTCTCTGTCTCTGTTTGTCTCCCAATTTTTTGTTATACATATCCTGAAGATTAAGTATATCGAATAAGATAATATATACTAAAAACATTGTCCTTAAAGTTTTTTGATCACTTATTTATTTCTATTATGTTCTGATGATTTAGGCAAAGGAGTAATTTAGGACAATGGTCCAGTTACAATATATTGTAGTGGTTGAGTTCTTCAGGAAGTCTTGAGTTTATTATTTGTAGGTTGGGTATTTGTCTTTTCAATGAAAGAAAGTGACATTCTGGTAAACAATTGTGACAACCAGATTATGTCTTTTCTAGAATAAATACCACATACATGAACTTTTTTGAAGACATTTTTTCATATTGTCTGCAATTTTCTTACATAATATGTTTTCACTGCAAAATCTGTGATTTTTTATGATAATCAAAACTAGGCTATGAATTGATATTATAAACTACTTTTCCATTTCCATAAATACATTAGTTTAAAATTTCTATTTGTTAGAACTTCTTTTGGGTAAGGAAGATGTTAATTTTTCTATACCTCTTTGGGATACTGGTCCTTCCGCCCCCACTTTAATTTGTACATTTTTTGGAAGGATACTTTCTTTCCAAACCCTTTAAGAAAGACATTTTAGACCTAATTGCCTTAAATGATTTGCCCTACTAAGTTTTTCTTGAGAATATTGGTAAATTATTTAACATATATTGTCATAACTTCCTGTATTATAGCTTAATGACAGAGGTAATCTGTGTTCTGGGGGAGATCAAGATATTTGTAAATATTGTCTTCATTCAATTATTCAACTTGACCCCAATCTTGAATCCCTGAGTCTAAACATTTTTTTGCCATTCATTGAGAATTTTACATTTAAATAAAAAAAAACATCAGCTATAATTTGAATAAGATTCAAAAAGATGAAGGAGGTATTAAAAAAGAATGATGTTTCCCTATATATAGCATGGTGTATATGAAATGTATATGTATATGAAATGATTAGTAGCATTTTTTTATTTGATTCTCCCTTTGATTTGGAATCCAGCTTTAGTTCCATTTAGAAGAGATTTTTATAGATAAGGCAAAGTAGTATCAAAATGAGATGAAAATAAAGCCCTGAAAATACCATATTTTATATAATTAATCCAGACATTATTATAATGATGGAATTTTAAATAGAATTTTTTTCCCAAATAGAAATGTAATACTCTGGTTTTATTCACATAGTTCTCTTTTGAATATTTGTATACATGCATTAGTTATATTTGTGGAAGTAAGCAATGCCTTTATAATAATTCACAGTAATAGTATAAATGTTTTGGAACTTTAAGAATCTTGTTAAATAATTACTAAATTGATAAATGTAGAATTCTGTGAAAACACATTCTTTCATGATGATTGTTATAAGACATCAACTTTTAAAAATTACCTGGCTTTATTATAATTTTTCAAGTAATTATATCCATGTTATCTTTCTCAAAAAAGCCTATCTACTCATTTTCTTTTCAAAATCTATTGAAAGGTCAATAATAAGAATAAGAAATAAAACAATTTGTTTTCCTCATAATACAATGGAGCTATGTACACTTCTTGCACCATCTTTCCCTCTCAGCTTTACTACAATGTAACATAGAACCTAATCCAATAAATATTTTTATATACATACTATGTGAAGGACAATTTTCAAAGTATGTGGAATATAAGGCAAAAAGCTAAACAACAAGAAAGAAACACGAACTCTTTTTCCCTCAATAATTTACATTCTAAAGAAAGGACAGAAAGATTGATAAGATCCCATAGAGATGGAAATTGATCTATGGAGATTAAGTTGCTTTCATGTGATTCAGCATATATTTTATGGCATGGCACAAATTGATTGAAAAATAAGCTATAAAATATCTATTTACTAAATTGTTATATAGTTTCCTATCTATCTTTTTGGGATGGATCCATCCTTGAATTTCTGGGGTATAACTTCCTCTTATCATATAATCTGGAAATTTTCTATTAGCTTTTGTATGAGAAGTGGACCCCTTTGCTTTATAAATTACTGCTGGAATAGAACCAATACCAGGCAATGGGCCACATGAGAAGAACCTAATGTCATTCAAAACTTCTTGTTTGGAAGTTGGGCTAGACAACATGAGATATACAGTTAATGGTTTCAGTATTGATTGATGATGATGATTTGTTGAGAGCACTGTGGAAGTATTCAGCCCACTTCTCCAGAATCATGTTCCTATCACTAATCAATGCTCTATTAGCACTAAGTAGTTGAGCTGCACCATAAGTCTTTGGCCCAGAGATTGCATTCAAAGCACCATAAACACATTGAATTGTTACTATAATGTAAAACTGAATTTCTTCTGTCTTTTTAATAAGCTAAGAAGCCTGAATCTCTCTAAGCTTTACCTTCACTTTACTTTTCATAAAATTAAATTCTTCCTTTTAGATTCAGATGAGCTATCCTATTGGCAAACCCTATGGAGTATTTAACAATTTCTGAATTTCCCCATCATCTTCATCAAAGCATTCTCGATATTTGGGAGTGTTTTGGCCCAGATAAATAAATGCAGTGTTGTAAACCAAATCTCTCAAAGTTGTTTCTTTTCTCCTTCACTGCTGCCAACTGTGTATTAGCTCTGCTTCCCTTCCAAGTTAGCTAGGAACTGTTCATCATAGGAAATATGTTCTGATTTTTTAAGTCTCCTGTTAGTCATATTGCCTTGAGAGAGACTAAGTCTATGGTTAGTAGGCATGCTGCAACTCACATTGTTTTTATCACTTTTATATGCTTCCTCTTCTAATAGTGACTTAGTCTATTAAATGTCAACTCTTTAATAGTAAATCTATTCTTACTTAAGTAATAAGTCAAAGTCTTTCCAAAGACTGAAAGTTTGTGTCTATTCTGGTATTAAAGTCATCCAGAATTTTCACCACATTGATGATGAGAGTCTTCAGGTCTTTACAGAATTTTACTTTGACCTCATCAGGATTTGTCATCGTGGAAACATGGAAACATAGACACTGGGATGATGGCTACTTACCTGCAGAGGCAATCATATTGTTAGGAATTTGATGTTCACTCTTTTTGATGGGCATTTAGCATTGTTGATTATGCCAGCTTTATAGCAATCTTCATAACTGCAGCCACTCCAGAAAAAAATATATCCAGAACCAATTTTGTTAAATTGATCTTTATTTGTCAGCTTTGTTTTACTAAGGGCTACTTCTTTCTGCCAAGTTCTCTTATAACAAGAATATTCATCTTTCACATTGTCTATAAGCTTGTGAACATTCTATATAACAATAATGAGTAAAATAATCTCCTCTATATATATATATATATATATATTATATATATGTACATGTATATACATGTGCACACATATTTGTGTAAGTATATATGTGTGTGTGTGTGTGTATGTGTGTGTGTGTGTGTATGTGTGTGTGTGTTTTAATTAAAGGATGTGATCCCCATGGTAAGCAGTCCTGAATTAGGTAAAACAGAAAATTTTAGAGTACTTTTTCTGGCTTTTTTCTTATTCCATGAAGTAAACAGTGTGGTTCAGCAAAAAAGGCTTTTATAGTCCCGGGAGGCTGCCAAATCAAACTGGTGTTCCATTACATTGAGAAGACAACTCTGTGGTCTGTGTTGCCTGTGTGCAGTTATGAATACAGCTTTCAGTGTATCTGTACATTATCACTTCCTGTAATCACAAGATTTTGAGCTGGGTAAAAATGGTAAAAGGATATGGGTGATATCTTTTGACTCATGTAAAATTAGAATTATGTAAAGTGAATTTTTGTAAAGTGCTTCATTTCAGTTTCTCTTTCAGAGTTCAGTCATGATAGCTCAGTGAAGAGTGGATGACTTTAATGTCTCTGAAATCTAACTAAGCAATGTGCAGTGCCTGTTTTAGCTAACTTCATCATCACTGGAAGAAAGTGTTTTCATCTGCCCATTCCACCAAGGGAAATTTTTATATGCTTGGGGTAGACAGCCTCCCTAATTCACCAGGGGAGTTGAGAATTCTTGGTTTATCTCAATTTGCTTTAGCCTATCTGTTAAAATGGTTGACCAGAATGTGGGCACTGCACATGATACAGGTTCTTGGAGCCACAGATGAGAGTTGGGTAGATCAGGTAGAAAGAAAATGTAGAAAGTAGCTCTAAAAAGGTCTCAGAATTTAACAAACCTAAGGTATTAGTCTTCCCTGAACCTTCACCCCTAAAGCTACCATGCACCAGAGGAAGAACTTGAACTTAGGAATTCTTAACCACAAGACTGGTCTCTGCACTATGTTATAGCAATAATTATTTTGATGAAACTTCAAGTTTCAAACAGAAATTTATAAAAAATAGTTCACGTAGTATAGCTTTTTATTGACAGAACATATGGATGGGTAAATTTTCAACACTGTCCCTTGCAATGACTTCTCTTACAATGTTTCCCTTTCTTCTCTCCATTCCCTCTCCTAGATGGCAGGCAATCTCACACATGTTAAACATGTTAAAGTATATCTTAAATACAATATATGTATACACATCTGAACAGTTCTTTTGTTGCACAAGAAAAATCAGATTCAGAAAGGTAAAAATAACCTGGGAAGAAAAACAAAGATGCAAGTAGTCCACATTCATTTACCAGTGTACTCTCTCTCTGGGTGTATCTGATTCTGTCCATCATTGATCGATTGGAACTGAATTGAATCTTCTCATTGTCAAAGATAGTCACTTCCATCAGAATATATCCTCATATAGTATCATTGTTTAAGTGTATAATGATGTCCTGGTCCTGCTCATTTCACTTAACATCAGTTCATGTAAGTCTCTCCAAAACTCTATGTATTCATCCTGCTGGTCATTTCTTACAGAACAATAATATTCCATACCATTCATATACCACAATTTACCCAACTATTCTCTAACTGATGGACATCCATTCAATTTCCAGTTTCTAGCCACATGTAGTTATTTTTTTATTGAATATTTTTTATTTACAAACACATGGATACTTTTTTCAACATTGACCCTTACATAACTTTTTTATTGCAAATTTTCCCCTCCTCCCCACCTCCTCCCATTGCTGGCAGGTAGTCCAATGCATGTTATATATGTTGAAATACATGTTAGATCCAATATATGTATACATATTTATACAATTATCTTGTTGCACAAGAAAAATCAGATCAAGATGGAAGAAAAAGAAAAACTGAGAAAGAAAACACAATGCAAGAAGATGACAACAAAGAGTGAGAGAATGCTATGTTTTGTTCCACACTCTGTTCCCATGATTCTTTCTCTGGGTGTAGATAACTCTCTTCATCACTGCACAAGTGGAACTGGTTGTTCATGTAGTTCTCAGAACAACTTAATAAAAAATACTACAATAACTTGGGGAGGTAAGCACTCCTAGTACTGTTATCTATGTTTTTTTTTTTTTTTTAAAAAGGAAAGTAAGGCTTACAAATATTTAATAAATACCTTGTGGATATATAGCTAGCCAGTGTCCAATGTGGAATTCTAATCTAGGTCTCACCTGAATTTAAGTTTAGCTCAATTCAGAATAAGAACAAAGATCCAATGCTATTGAAAAATATTTATTAAGTATCTGCTGTAATGTGCAGGATATTGTTTCAGGAATTTAGTTGCAAAATTAAAATATGATGACTCTTTTCCCTTATCTTAGAAGGTATGTATATGAGTATGCATTTGTAGAACATAACACATAAAACAGGTTTCATAGGTTAACAATAGAATGTGTTACAACCTTTTATAATTCAGATTGATGCTTTCTATAGAAACAATTTTTTGTATATGAAAGCAAAAATAGGATTTTATGCCAATCAAAATAATCATACTGATGAAAATACCTAACTAAAACCTATATTGCACATGTCAATAGCAGTTAAGCACCACACATGATGCTTTTGAGGACAAACATATTCAGAATTCTAATATGTTTTCTTGACAAGCTAAGGAAATATCAATTCTTTATTTCTTGGAACCTTTTTGGACATATAATATCATTTTATTTTTGCACATAATGTAAAGAAAATTTTCAACACACTTTTTTTTTTAAACCACATTTGTGTTCCCAATTTTTCTCCCTCCCTGCCTTAACTCCCCCATCCCCAAGACAGCAAGCAATTGGATATGTTAAATATATGCAATTATTTTAAACATATTTATCTATTTGTCATGTTGTACAAGAAAAATCTCAAAAGGGAAAATAAAATAGTATCAAAACCAAAAAGCCTTTTGAGAAGAGAACAAAAATTGATTTTAAAAATCAAGTAAGAGAGGCAAAAAAAATCATGGAAATAAATCAGAAATATGAGTCATTACTTTGGAAAAGGAAAAACAAACAAAAATAGATAGGAAAAACAATTCCCTTAAAAAAACACAATGAGTCAAATGAAGGGGGAATCCACTGAAGTGGCTTTAAAAGAAGAATTAGTCAAATCTAAAGAGGGATATGAAAGTTAATTGAAAAAATGTTTATTAATTACATTGGATAAGTGGAAGCTAATGACTCCATGAGACGTCAGGGATCAAACAAAATAAATATATTTTTTAAAATAGAAGAAAAGCTAAAAGAAAGAGAGAGAGATTATATAGATATGTAGATATATACCATTCTAATATATATGTATACATACAGAGAGTGTAGGTCTAAGTGTCTAAGTGAAGTTTAATGCAATTTCAAAACAAACAAAGAAACAAAAAAACAAAGCAAACAACAACAAAAACACTGACCAAGAAAAATCGCTTGTATTGGGAGGAGAGGAAATATGGAGGTAGAATAGTGTAAAAGTAACCATACAGTTAGCAACTCTTATCTCCAGCAAAGTAAAAACAAAAGTAGAAGCAATAAAAGAGTTAAGGAGGTAAACTATATCTTGCTAAATGATACTATAAATAAGAAAGTAATATAAAAATTAAAGATATATATATATATATATATATATATTTCCCAGATTAACAGAACAAGAAATAAAAATATTTAAAGAACTTTACTTGAAAAAAGAAATTGACTCTCAAGAATTAGAGCAGTCCAAAGGGTTAACCAATGGGCCTTGAGAATTTGTGTTTCCCCCTCACTGGAGATCTGTGAGCAAAGAATGTATCACATACAAACTTGGTGGCTAAATTGTACTGGTGATTCTTTTTGAGCTTTGGTTGGACCAGATTACTTTGGGCCTTCTAAACCTGAAATTTTAATTCTGTAAAAAGGAAGGAGGGGTTCAGATTAGATCAACTGTATAATATCTTCTGTTTCACCCATTCTGTGATCTAAAGTCAATGTCACAAAAAAAGAGAAAAAGAAATTGAACAAGCCATCAATGAAGAAAAAATCTCCAGGGCCAGATGGATTTATAAGTAAAGTCTTCCAAATATTTAAAGAAAAATTAATTCCAATACTACATAAATTTTTAGAAAAATATGAAAATTATTTTTTTAATTTGTGTGGCATAAATATGAACATTAATACCTAAATTATGAAGAAACAAAAAAGAGAAAGAAAATTATAGATCTTTTCCCCTGATGAATATTGATGCAAAATTTTTAAATAAAATATAACAAAAATTATAATAATCAACACTATAATATTCCATGAGCAGGTGAGGTTTATACTAAGACTGATTCTATATTGGAAAAAAAAACAGCATAAATGTCTATATCAATAGCAAAAGCAAAAGAAATCATAAGATTATCTCAATAAATGCAGAAAAAGCTTTCAACAAAATAAAGTTCTTGATCCTTTAAAATACTAAGAAGTATAGGAATAAATGGAGCTTTCTTTTTTCTTTTATGTTTTTTTTTTTTTTTATTTTTTTGCAAGGCAATTGGTGTTAAGCAATTTTCTTTAAGTATTAAATCTGGGAATGCATTTGAACTACAATCCTCCTGACCTCGGTGATCTATCCATTGTGCCATCTAGCTGACCTCATTACATGGAGCGTATTTATTTTTTTTAGAAACATGAGAAGTACTATTTAAAATCATCACCAAATATTACATGTACTTAGGATGAATTAGAAGCCTTTCCAATATGATCACAGGTAAAGCAAGGGTAGCAGATTTCATAAAAACTTGGAAATATTTATATGAACTCATCCTGAATTCATGTTCATAACACTTCATAACAATTCACAACAGAACAGAGTTATGCAACATTGCATGATGATCAACTATTATAGAATTGGCTCTTCTCAGCAATACAATGATCCAAGGCAATTCTAGAAGACTTATGATAAAAATTCTATCCTTATTAAGAGAAAGAACTTTGAAATGTGAATGTAGACCAATTTATTTTTTTTCCATCTCAGGATTTTCCTTTTGTTTCTTGGTTCTTCTTTCAAAGAATGAGTAATGTAGAAATATGGTTAATATAAGTTTATATTTATAATCTATATCTTGCTTATATATAGCTTGCTGAGAGGGAGAGAAATTTGGAACTCAAAATCATATAAAAGTGAATATTGAAAATTATATTTACATGTAATTTAGAAAATAATATTAAATGGGAAAATAATCTTCAATGATGAAAAAAATACTGCTAAAGGAGTTATTTATGTAGAGGTAATGTTAAAGTCATGTTAGTACACAAGAGGAAGAATATTGATCAAGAATCACAGAGCTGTAACAGTAAAACTTATTCTATTTATCATTTGCTTGTCTATGGATTCATAATTTTATCATGCTAAATATTTCTTCCAACAATGTAGATTACAATACATCCTCACCCTCTCATTCCTTACAAATCTTGAGGTATGTCCTGTTAAGTCCTCTAGATTGATTGTTGCCAGTAATTGTTGGTCTTCTTCAAATGGGATATAGATGTAATCTAGGGGCTATGTCTCAGTCTTCTCACATGTTCACCTCCTCTTTTGGACATACAGCTCAATATTGATATTAATGTTGACATATGTTTACAAGAAATTTAATGCTGACTCCTACTGCTACCAATATGCTTGCCTATTACTTTTTAAGTAACTTTTAAATTTAATTTCCCAATACTCCATTACTGGAAGAAATATTTGCATTGCTAGAAAAATAATAAATATAAAAAAAAATTCCTTTAAGTCAGAGAGTAATGTGAAGTTGTGTATAGATTCAAGCTCATTGTCCAAGAAGCATCTACAAGTTTTGTATAACCATTGAGTTATACACCCAGTTGCATAGTCTGAATAACAGCCATCTTTCATCTATTTATTCTAGTGTGTGTGTGTTGTGCTTTGTTTTCCTATATACATCTATTTAATCTAGTATGTGTATGATCTGTTTTGTTTTCCTATGTAGATAGTTAGACTACCTAAGTGTTTATATGTTTCATTTTGAAAACATTATGTTGTTTGACACAATCAGTATAATTATATCTTTCATTTGGTTTCGATTTTAGGCAACCACTATAACAGCAAAAAACCCCAAAACACCCCATATTTGACAGCATATCTTTCTGCTTTATAATTCATATAACCATAATCAAAATGTTGAAAAAACAACCATTATATCATGTCTTTCAAGGAATTATTGTATGCTGCTGGCAAATATATGTAATATAGCACTTAAGAAACTTTTTTTATTTGCACACACAAATAATAATTTATGTATTGTATATGGTTTTTAATAAACTATGAAACTATGAAATTATACTTAGATTACCATTCATAAAATATGTTAATTTCTCATTTTTAAACTTAATCTCATGTCATTCCTTCACCCTTTATATAAAATAAAAAAATTATTATACAAATTTTGTAGAATAGGGGGAAATGGGCAAAATTCTATACTGATAGATATTAATTTACTTTTTTTCTTTTTATTTATTTTTTTTACTTTCAAAATACATACAAAGATAATTTTCTTTTTTTTTTTATTTAATAGCCTTTTGTTTACAGGTTATATGTATGGATAACTTTGCAGCATTGACAACTGCCAAACCTCTTGTTCCAATTTTTTCTCTCTTACCCCCCACCCCCTGCCCCAGATGGCAGGATGACCAGTAGATGTTAAATATATTAAAATGTAAATTAGATACACAATAAGTATACATGACCAAACCGTTATTTTGCTGTACAAATAGAATCAGACTCTGAAATATTGTACAATTAGCTTGTGAAGGAAATCAAAAATGCAGGTGGGCATGAATATAGGGATTGGGAATTCAATGTAATGGTTTTTAGTCATCTCCCAGAGTACTTTCTCTGGGAGTAGCTGGTTCAGTTCATTACTGCTCCATTGGAAATGATTTGGTTGATCTCATTGCTGAGGATGGCCAGGTCCATCAGAACTGGTCATCATCTAGTATTGTTGTTGAAGTATATAATGATCTCCTGGTCCTGCTCATTTCACTCAGCATCAGTTCGTGTAAGTCTCTCCAGGCCTTTCTGAAATCATCCTGTTGGTCATTTCTAACAGAACAATAATAGTCCATAATATTCATATACCACAATTTATTCAGCCATTCTCCAACTGATGGGCATGCACTCAGTTTCCAGTTTCTAGCCACCACAAAAAGGGCTGCCACAAACATTCATGCATATACAGGTCCCTTTCCCTTCTTTATGATCTCTTTGGGATATAAGCCCAGTAGTAACACTGCTGGATCAAAGGGTATGCACAGTTTGATAATTTTTGAGCATAGTTCCAAATTGCTCTCCAGAATGGTTGGATGTATTCACAGTTCCACCAACAATGCATTAGTTTTCCCACATCACCTGCAACATTCTGCATTATCTTTCCCTGTCATTCTAGCCAATCTGACAAGTATGTAGTGGTATCTCAGAGTTGTCTTAATTTGCATTTCTCTAATTAATAATGACTTGGAGCATCTTTTCATATGATTAGAAATAGTTTCAATTTCTTTATCTGAGAATTGTCTGTTCATATCCTTTGACCATTTATCAATTGGAGAATGGCTTGGTTTCTTATAAATTAGAATCAATTCTCTATATATTTTGGAAATGAGGCCTTTATCAGAACCTTTGACTGTAAAAATGTTTCCCCAGTTTGTTGCTTCCCTTCTAATCTTGTCTGCAATAGTTTTGTTTGTACAAAAACTTTTCAGTTTGATATAGTTGAAATTTTCTATTTTGTGATCAGTAATGATCTCTAGTTCTTCTTTGGTCATAAATTCCTTCCCCTTCCACAGGTCTGAGAGGTAAACTATCCTGTGTTCCTCTAATTTATTAATAATTTCATTCTTTATGCCTAGGTCATGAACCCATTTTGACCTTATCTTGGTGTATGGTGGTTAAGTGTGGATCAATGCCTAGTTTCTGCCATATTAGTTTCCAATTTTCCCAGCAATTTTTGTCAAACAGTAAGTTCTTATTCCAAAAGCTGGGGTCATTGGGTTTATCAAATACTAGATTGCTATATTTGTTGACTATTCTGTCTTGTGAACCTAACCTGTTCCACTGATCAACTAATCTATTCCTTAGCCAATACCAAATGGTTTTGGTAACTGCTGCTCTATAATATAATTTTAGATCTGGTACAGCTAAGCCACCTTCATTTGATTTTTTTTTTCATTAATTCCCTTGAAATTCTTGACCTTTTGTTTTTCCATATGAATTTTGTTGTTATTTTTTCTAGGTCATTAAAATAGTTTTTTGGGAGTCTGATTGGTATAGCGCTAAACAAATAGATTACTTTGGGTGGTATTGTCATCTTTATTATATTTGCTCACCCTATCCAAGAGCATTTACTATTTTTCCAATTGGTTAGATCAGACTTAATTTGTGTGAAAAGCGGTTTGTAATTTTGCTCATAAAGTTTCTGATTTTCCCTTGGCAGATAGATTCCTAAATATTTTATACTATCAGTCGTTACTTTAAATGGAATTTTTCTTTGTAACTCTGACTGTTGGATTTTGTTAGTGATATATAAGAATGCTGATGACTTATGTAAGTTTATTTTATAACCAGCAACTTTGCTAAAGTTGTGGATTATTTCTAATAACTTTTTATTAGAATCTCTGGGGTTCTCTAAGTATATCATCATATCATCAGCAAAGAGTGATAATTTAGTTTCCTCGTTGCCTATTCTTATTCTTTTAATCTCTTTCCCAGTTCTTATTTCCAAAGCTAGCATTTCTAATACAATATTAAATAGTAACGGTGATAATGGGAACCTTGTTTCACTCCAGATCTTATTGGGAATGGTTGCAGTTTGTCCCTATTACATATGATGCTTACTGACGGTTTTAAATAGATGTGCTGATTATTTTAAGAAAAAGTCCATTTATTCCTATATTCTCAAGTGTTTTTAATAGGAATGGATGTTGGATTTTATCAAATGCTTTTTCTGCATCTATTGAGATGATCATATGTTTTTTGTTAATTTGGTTATTAATATGGCCAATTATATTGATAGTTTTCCTAATATTGAACCAGCCCTGCATTCCTGGTATAAATCCTACTTGATCATAGTGTATTATACTGGGGATGATTTTCTGTAGTCTTTTTGCTAATATCTTATTTAAGATTTTAGCATCAATATTCATTAGAGAGATTGGTCTATAATTTTCTTTCTCTGTTTTTAACCTACCTGGTTTAGCTATCAGTACCATGTCTGTGTCCTAAAAGGAATTTGGTAGGACTCCTTCATTCCCTATTTTATCAAATAATTTATATAGCAATGGGGCCAATTGTTCTTTAAATGTTTGGTAGAATTCACATGTAAATCCATCTCGTCCTGGGGATTTTTTCTTAGGGAGTTGCTCAATTGCCTGTTCTATTTCTTTTTCTGAAATGGGACTATTCAAGCAATTTACTTCCTCCTCTGTTAGTCTGGGAAGTCTATATTTTTGGAGGTAACATTTCACTTAGGTTATCAAATTTATTGGCATAAAGTTGGGGAAAATAACTCCTTATTATATCTCTAATTTCCTCTTCATTGGTGGAAATTTCTCCCTTTTCATTTTTAAATCTATTAATTTCATTTTCCTCCCTCCTTTTTCTAATCAGATTTACCAAAGGCTTATCTATTTTATTGGCTTTTTCATAGAACCAACTCTTAGTTTTATTAATTAGTTCAATAGTTTTTTACTTTCAAGATTATTAATTTCTCCTTTTAATTTTAGAACTTCAAATTTAGTATTTGATTGGGGGTTTTTATTTTGTTTTTTTTTTAGTTTTTTTTAGTTGCAAGCCCAATTTATTAATCTTTTCTTTCTCTGTTTTATTTAAGTAAGCCTCTAAGGATATAAAATTTCCTCTTATTACTGCTTTGGCTGCATCCCAGAAATTTTGGTATGACGTCTCATCATTGTCATTATCTTAAGTGAAATAATTAATTCTATTTATAATTTGCTGTTCCACCCAATCATTCTTTAAAATGAGATTGTTTAGTTTCCGATTACTTTTCGGTCTATTTACCCCTAACATTTTGTTGAATGTACCTTTTATTTCATTGTGATCTGAAAAGAAAGCATTTACTATTTCTGCTGAGATGAAAGTATATTCTTTTCTGTCTCCATTTAATTTTCTTCAAAGATCTAACATACCTAAATTTTCTAATATTCTATTTACCTCTTTAATTTCTTTCTTATTTGTTTTGTGGTTTGATTTGTCTAATTCTGAGAGTGCAAGGTTGAGATCTCCCACTGTTACAGTTTTGTTGTCTAATTCTTCTTGCAACTCTCTTAACTTCTCCTTTAGTAAGTTGGATGCTATACCACTTGGTGCATATATGTTTAATATTGATATTGCTTCGTTGTCTATGCTACCCTTTAGCAAGATGTATTTTCCTTCCTTATCTCTTTTAATTAAATCAATTTTTGTTTTTTCTTGATCTGAGATAAGGATCTAACCCTAACCCCCTGCTTTTTTGACTTCACCTAAAGCATAATAGATTTTGCTCTAGCCTTTTACCTTTACTCTCTATGTATCTCCCTGCTTTAAATGTGTTTCCTGTAAACAACATATTATAGGGTTCTGACTTTTGATCCAATCTGCTATCTGCCTCCTCTTTATGGGAGAGTTCATCCCATTCACATTTACAGTTAGAATTACTAATAGTGTATTTCCTGCCATCCTAATATTGCCAGATTATGCTTTACTTTTTCTTGCCCCCCCAACACTCTTTCCCCTTTTTAAATTTATGTACCCCACTTGTATCACGACACTTACTGTCTTTAGCATCTCCCCTCCCCCCTTTGAATTTTTTCCCCTTTCTTCCCTTATTAGTCTTTTTCTTTTCCTTTTTCCTCTCCCCCTTTTTAATGAGGCAAGAGAGAATTTTATGTAAAACAGATATGTCAATTATTTTTTCTTTGAGCCAACTCTGATGAGAGTAAGATTCATACAACGTTCCTTCCCCTCTCTAAATTCCCTCAGATATGATAAGTTTCCTTTGCCTCTTTGTGGGATGTGGTTTCCCTCTTTTTATCCCCCCTTCCCACCTTATTTTGCCATTATCCCTTTTCCATATCTACTTCCCTTTTTTATGTCTTATCAGTAAAATCAAATTATACATGTATTCTTTTTGTATATCCAAACAGAAATACAATTCTCAAGAGTTCTTTTTACTTTTTCTGCATCTCTTGAGTCCTATGGTTAGAGATGAAATTTTTTGTTTAGTTCTGGTTTTTTCCTTAGAAATAAATGTAATTCATTTGTTTCATTAAATGTCCATCTTCTTCCCTGGAAGAAAATGCTCAGCTTAGTTGGGTAGTTTATTCTTGGCTGCATGCCAAGTTCTTTTGCCTCTCGGAATATCAGATTTCACGCCCTTCGATCCTTCAATGTGGAGGCAGCCAGATCTTGGGTGATCGTTATTGTGGCACCACGGTATTTAAATTGTTTTTTTTTTTTTTTTTTTTTTTTTTTTCTGGCTGCTTGTAAAGTTTTTTCCTTAATCTGATAGTTCTGAAATTTTCCCACAATATTCCTTGGGGTTTTTATTTTAGGATCTTTTTCAGAAAGTGTTCGATGAGTTCTTTCAATGCCTATTTTACCTTCTGATTCTATTACATCTGGGCAGTTCTCTTTGATGATTTCTTGTAAAATAGTATCTAGGCTCTTTTGTTCATCATAGTTTTCAGAAAGTCCAATAATACTCAGATTATCTCTCCTAGATCTATTTTCCAAGTCTGTCGTTTTTGCAAGTAGATAATTCTTGGTTTTTTCCAGTTAGTCATTATTTTTTTTTTGTTTTTGCTTGACTGATTTTTGCTATCTCAATGAATCATTAGTTTCTATTTGTTTAGTTCTAATTTTTAATGAATTATTTTCTTCATTACCTTTTTTATTTCTTTCTGTATATGTCCAATTGAGTTTTTAATGAATTGTTTTGATCTATGAATTTTTTTTCCATTTCACTGATTTTTTTTAGTGAATTATTTTCTTTTTCCAATTCACAGATCCTACTTTCTTGAGAGTTCTTTGTCTTTTACAATTCACAAATCCTACTTTCTAGTGATTTTTTTATTTTTTCCAATTCACAATTCTTACTTTCCTGAGATTTTTTTACTTTTTCCAATTCACAAATTTTGTTTCCCTGCACTTCCTGGGAATTTTTTATCTTTACCAAATCGTATTTAGGAAGTTGTTGCTCTTTTGTAAAGCTTCTCTTTCCTTTCCCCATTTATCTTCTAACTCTCTTTTGAGACTTTTTATGGTATCTTCTATGAGAGCATCATGTAAAAGTGGACAGGTGACATTCCCCTTTGGGGTATTGTCTGGTGCCTGTTTGCTATTAGTCTCTTCAGGTTTGCCGACCTGCTCTTTTTCTGCATAGAAGCTGTCTATGGTTCTTTTAATTTTTTTATTCATGTTTTAAAGCCTTTAGAGTATGCCTCCTAGGCAAGGGGGTTACCAGCTTCCTCTGCAGAACAGGAGAGATGTAAACCGGTTTCCGGCTCTGAGGTATGGGAGTGTTCTGAGTGAGAGTTTTCCCTTCTCCCAACTGGATTTGGATTCAGCCATGACCAAGCTAACAAAGTGCCCAGTTGGGCTGTGTGGGTTAG
The DNA here is from genome assembly GCF_902635505.1 of Sarcophilus harrisii. Taxonomy (NCBI): domain Eukaryota; kingdom Metazoa; phylum Chordata; class Mammalia; order Dasyuromorphia; family Dasyuridae; genus Sarcophilus; species Sarcophilus harrisii. The sequence goes on from NC_045426.1 coordinate 410,716,539, forward strand.
CGACTGCCCTAAGGCTAGAGACTATGCGGTGAAAGTGTCACTGCCCCAGGCCAGAGCCCCTTGTGGGGCTGTGGTTATTAGCAGCTGACCACAGATAGCCGGATCTACCGGAAGTCTGCCCGGAAGTCTCTGCCCGACACAAAGGGGGCCCTCGTGAAAGCTCTATGGGCCCAAGCCAAGCCCTCCACTGTGCAGATTAGAGGCTAACCTGAGCTGTGCCCTCCTGCCATGCAGGTTCGCAACTGCCTCAAGGAAAAGCCCCGTACTGTGGGTTGGGACTGTGAGCTTGTGAGCTTGTGAGCTTGTGAGCTTGTGAGCTTGTGAGCTTGTGCTGTGATCTGTGCTCTCACTTCCGGTTTGAGGTTCTACTAGGCACCTTCCCTCTCTCCCAGCTTGCACTTATCTCCCCTCCCCCCCTCCCCACTCCACCCGGGACAAACCTTTTTTGGTGAGACTGCAGATTTTCTTTGACTGGTGAGTTGTTATACTTCTTATCTTTATGAATTGTAGCAGTCAAGACTATTTTTGAGGCTCGATATAATATTGATAAAGAGGGTAAGAGAAGAGCTTAGAAAGTCGCATATGCCTTCTCCACCATCTTGGCTCCGTCCCCCCGTATTAATTTTCTTAGTTTTTTAAACAATAACAAGGTACAAAATTTTGCCCAAGTCACTACTTTTAGCAGGTTTTGTTTTTTTTTTTTTTACAAAATCTGAAAGTCAATTCTTCTTCTCCAAAATTAATTCATCTAATGTACATCCTCTGTGTACAAGAAAATTTGATACAAAAATGTTTGTAGCAATTCTTTTTATGGTGGAAGAAAATGAAAATTGAAGAGATGCCCATACATTGAAGAATAGCTGAATTCATTTATTTTTATTTATTCTTTATTCTTCTTTTATTCATATTCATATTCTTATTCATATTTATTCTTAATAAATTGTGGTATATTAATATAATACTATTGTTCTATAAGAAAATATGAGCAGACTGATTTCAGAAAGGCCTGGAAATTCTTACATGAATTGGTGCTGAGTTAAGTGTGCAGAACCAGGAGAACATTGTACAGTAAGATTGTGTGTGTATAATAAATAACTATGGTAGATTTAACCCTTGTCACTAACAATGATCCTAGGCAATTCCAATAGTCTTGTGAGGGAAGATGCCATCCGCATCCGGGGAAATAAGTATTGAGATTGAATACAGACTAAAACATAAAATTTGCCCTTTTTCCCTTTCTCATGTTTTTCCCTTCTGCTTTTGGTTTTTCTTTCACAACATGACTAATATGGAAAATTTTAAAAATGACTGTCCATATCAGATCGCTTGCTAGTTTGGGGTTGGAGGGGAAAGAAGGCAGGAAAAAATGTTTAAATTTCAACATCTTACAAAAATGAACATTGAAAACTATCTTTACATATAATAGGAAAAAATTAAATACTATTACTTGGAAAAAAAATTAAATGACTATATAATTTACTTGCCTTTATTTTCTTTAGTTACAATTCTGTTTTTTTTTAACCAGGATCTAACTATGATAGCTTCATTCAAATTTATGGTCAAAACAGTTGAAATTTTACACAAATCTTTATATGCTAGATATATTTTGGCATGTTGGCTATTGGCATTCTAGTTATATTTTTAAGTGCTTTCAGTATGATTTTTGCTAAGTTCAGTATCTGAACAACTTTCTTTAGATTTTGTTTTACCTTCCACTGTTTGTTGCTACAGCTACATTCTTTAAAGATAAAGTAGTAACTGGTTGTCAGAAGCAAAATTGTAGCTTAGGAACAAAAGCCAAATATTTGATATCACTCTAAAATAATTGATGTTCGATATTGTATCTAGGATATACTGTGACCTATTTAACATGTATAGGACTGCTTGCCATCTGGGGGAGAGGGTGAAGGGAGGAAGGGGAAAAATCACAACAGAAGTGAGTGTAAGGGATAATGTTGTAAAAATTACCCAGGCATGGATTCTGTCAATAAAAAGCTATAATTATTAAATAAATAAATAAACATAAAACTAGAAAAAAATAAAATAATTTATGTTCTGAATCCTCTTTGACCTGTGAGATACAAAGGTCTTAATTTCCTATCTTTACAGAAGTTATGATGTCAACTATATATAATGACAGAAGTCAGGATGGGATGAGACCTAATGTTATACATGTCACGCATGTTTCTTCTTTATTTTCTCTTCAATTTCCTTTTCACAAGGCTCCTTGAATCTTTGTATATTGCCAGTAAACAAAAGCATGTTCTTATAGTGAGCACTATGCTGTACTATTGTTGTGTCACAGTTCCCTTGTCCTGACTCAGTTTCCCTAATTGTCCCACTCAGTTACTCTGCCTCAGGTTATAACCATTCCTTCTTAATGTTTGATAGGAAAAAAGGTCTTAGAATATCAGGAATTTCTTTAGTACTTACCTCCATTATGTCATCCTAGGTGCCTGCCTCCATTAGGTCATCCCCATCCCATGTACCTCCCCCATTATATCACCATTCTTGTTACCCTATAAAACAATCTTCACAGGATAAATGTACTAATCAATAATTCTTAAATCATATTTAAAAGCTGTTTCTAGTCAATTTTTATATGAAGAATAGGCAGCAAATGAATATTTGAGCATTTCTCCTTTTTTTTATTGTCCAGTTGTGTAATTTGATAAAGGAATCATTGTGAAACAAAAGTCAATCTATCAATGCAGATGATTACTTATTCTGAAACTTAGACTATTATTAAGTGGTCTGTGCACTGATATCTTTATTAGCTTGCTAAAGTAGGTGTTAGAAGTGTTTGAGTCAATAAAAGAATTTAAAAAACACACTACATACTTTAATCATATTTGTATTCAATTAAAATAGTTGTATTGTAGTAAGCTTGTTTCTGAAACATTCTTGCAAATAACTGCAGGTAGAACTAGAGAAGCTGGAAAACTATAGATTCAAAACACCTTAAATAGTATCATGAGGAATAAGCAATTAGGTAATACCTAATTACTAGTTATGTTTTCACAACTAATTAACCTTTAAGTAATTTCTATACAAGTAGTAGACTACTGATTGGAAGTATATAGAATCATAGACTCTGTTTGAAAATTACTAACCAAAACTACTTTGCAACACAAGGTTTTGGAAAGGTGAATGTTGAAACCTATGCATATGTTTTGAAAATTAAAAAAAAGTTTTAAATAAAAATACATAAATGCCATCAGACACTTGAATAAAAAAATATTATCCCTTCATATTCAACTCACGCTTATGTCCTTTGTCTATATATACTTCTTCTTACTGTTACAATAATGAAAATGTTGTAATGAGTTACAAGAACCTTCCTATGTAGGAATGTAAACAGAGAAACCTTATTAAATCCCTTATTATATCACTTGGAAAGGGCCTTCTCAAAACTGATACCAATAATATCAAAAAATAATAGAAAATTTCCTTAGGAAAGGAAAAAATAAGAAGGAAAATGGTCACTCCTCAGTGATAGAAAGATGAAGTAATGTAGGAGAATATAGTTTTTGTTTATTTTTTTATGGAAATTCAAAGGCAGATAGCCTTCTAACCATGTTAGCTCCTTTATTTCCTATAGCCCAAGAGTCTCATTCTAAAAATCATCAGGCTACTTGAGCTTTACATTTGCAATTTGGGATAACAAAAAAGGAAACTAGATGTATAGTAAAAGCCTGTACAACTTGCCTTCTTTTCGACCCCTCTACGCTTCCCCCAGGAAAGAAGCCTCATGGTTTGAGACCCAGTGAAATTTGGCAAATGGATGTGACCAATTATAAATCTTTTGATCATCTGTCTTTTGTCCCTGTTGTAGTAGATATTTTAAAAGAATTTACTTTTGAAATACCAGCAGCAAAAGAGACAGCCCGTGTGATCACTGAATTCCTTATACAAGCTTTTGCAATAATGGGTGTGCCACAAGCAATAAAAACAGATAATGGTTCTAAACATTTCTAAACATATATGCTTCTAAACATTTTGCACACTTTTGTGCACTGTATCATATTTTAAACACCACAGGTATACCTTGTAATCCTCAAGGACAGTCAATAGTAGAGGAGAAACAGAAACAACAAGATGCTCCTCTAAAAACAAAAGAAAGGGGAAATCACAGATAAACCTAGAGAACTTTTAAATTTAGCTATTTACACTATTATTTTTCTTTTAATTTTTGATAAAGATACACTGGCTCCAGCAGTCATGTTTTATAACCCACCAGAAGGGCAGTGTTCAGTGAGAGCAGCTCCACTATCATTGGATAATTGCCAGGTGATGTGAAGAGATCCAGAAAGTGGTGAATGGAAGGGACCAGATATAGGTTAACTCTTTGGGGGAGGAGAGTTTCTTGTATCTCTACAGATAAAGAAGGAATCAGATTCATGCCAATGAGCCATACTTGCCTTGTCCATTGAAGAGAGATGGTAGAAGACCGTTGAAAGAATGGAAAAGACCCAAGAAACATCAGATGGTCCCATCTCTGATAATGTGTGCCACTGAAAGAGCCTGGAACTTAACCCTATATGTATGGCAATTGACTCATGCACATCAACAATTGTTAATGAGATTGATGCAGGACTTCAAAATCTGCAGGAATCATTGCATTCTCTGACAAGTGAAATAATGGACAATAGATTTATTTTGTACTATATCTTAGCTGCTAAAGGAGGTGTATGTGTGATTGTTATTTATACACTCTTCTTCTAGGACTTATGGACATGTATATTCATATTGTTTGTTATATCACTATGTTGATTCATGTTATTTGTTACATCACTACTAACCAGTATTATATTACTATGTGCTTGTGTAATACCTCTCATACTGATGGATTTATGTATATCTATTTCAATTTACTCTTCAGTTTCAGAGGAAACCTGCTAACAGTATCTTGTTTGACTCCTGATTTCCCTTTGGCGTTTTCACCTTGAGAAAGTCAGGGAGGGTATAATCACTTCCTTTTTGGTGGTTTCACTTCCCTTCCTGAGAAGTCAGGGAGTGTGTGACCACTTGTGTTCTAAAACAAAAGGAAGTGGGAGATGTAGAGGGTGGGAATTCTGGAAAAGTATACTTGAAACAAGGATACTTACAATAGGGTGTTAACTTAGTGTGATTGATGAGATAATCGTTCTCTAGTTTATATATCATTAGTACTTAGTATGGTGATGTAATGATTCTATAATTGACACATGCTCAGTGTGCTGTAGTGATATAATTGTACTAAGATATATAAGGGCTGAGAGGACTTGAAATAAGCAGACTTCATAGAGACTCAAGTGTGTGTGAGCTCTGAGTTCAGACTTCAGACTCCAGAAAACTAGCCCAGACATTACAGTTTTCTGCTTCCCTTCTAATCTTATATGCATTGGTTTTGTTTGTATGCAAACTTTTTAAATATAGTATAATTAGCATTCTCTATGTATTTCATAATATTAAACTCAAGTTCTTTTTTGGCCACAATTTACTTCCTTTTCTACAAACCTGAGAGGTAGACTATCATTTCTTCTTCAAATTTGCTTTATAGTACATCTTTTTATGTGTAAAACGTGAATCCATTTCGACATTATCTTGATATAGGATGTTTGGAGTAGTTCAATTCCTACTTTCTGCCATACTAATTTCCAATTGTCCCAGCAAGATCTTTTTTTTTTTTTTTTAAATGATGAAATTAAGGGTTGAGAGACGAATATGCCAGTGATCGGGGAAAGGGAGAAATTGAATTATGTAAATTATTTGTCATAAAAAAGAGGGAAGAAAAAGCTTTCACAGTTGAGGGGAAAAGGGAGAGAGGAAATAGAGTGAGTGAACCTTACTGTCATGAATATTGGCTCAAATAGAAAATATATATACTCAATAGAGATATAGAAACATCTCTTACCTTCCAGGAAGATAGGAATGGAATGGGATATGGGAAGGGGTGGGAGGGTAATAAAAGGGAGAGCATGTTGGAAAAAGAAATGGTCAGTAGCAAAACATTTTTGAGGAGGGACAGGTTGAAAGGAGAGAGAGAATAAATTACAGGAAATACAATTATCAATAGTAACTGTAAAAAAAATTCTGATAGAAATTTCTCTGATAGAATATTATTGTTCTCTGAAAAATGATGAGCAGGATGCTCTCATGGAAAATAATAACCTGAAAGTCGTCCATGAGCAAAGTGAAATATACTGTATACAAAGTTTTCTGGGATGTCTAGCTAGAAGTGACAGTTATTCTCAGTACAATCATCCACAACAACTCTGGAGGAATTATGATGAAAAATTCTATCCCAACCCAAAGGAGGAACTGAATACAGATCAAAGTATTCTCTATTTCTCTGTAATTCTCTTTATTTTTCACTTAATTTTTTTGAAGGTTTTTATTTTCATTAGGGCAGAAAATTTGTTTTCTTTGACAACTTTACTTTTATGTAAATCTTTTGCAAAAGGGAGAGAATCTAGAACCCAAAAATCTTAAAACAAATGCAAAAAATGTTTTGTATGTAATTGGAAAAAATATTAAAATAAGTAAATTAATCAAAAATAAAAAAAAAAAGAATCTGCTTTTCCATCTCACCAAGACTAAAAGGGCAGCAACCACTCTTGTTCAAAATATATTTCTGATCAGTATAAGATATTGGACTTTCTCTTTTTCACATATATTTAGGCAACGTTAAGGAAGTTAGGAAGTGCAGTAGATAGAACAAATAGACCTAACATCTTGAGATCAAATTCAAACTCAGTCAATTATTAGTTTTGTAAACTTAGGCAAATCTCTGCCTTCCATTATGGACACAATAATAAGAAGGAAGAAAAAAAAAGTATTTATTATATGTCTGTATCAGATACTATTATAAGTGCTTTATAAGAATCATCACACTCATTCTGTGAGGTAGATAGTATTATCATCCCTAATTTATCTTTGGGGAATAGTTAAGTTACTTATCCAAGGTAACACAGGTATAACTAATACCACATTTGAACGCTAGTCTTTCTGAATTCATGCTTAATATTCTATCTACCTTGAAACCTATCAACTATCTCCCAGGTTTGATACAAGGACAATTAAAGTAATTGTGATGTGTTTCTGAATAGTGCTTGGTACATAGTAGACATGCAATAATATCTACTTCCTTATCCTTTTCCTGAAGTTTACCATATCCATGCTGAATTTAATGCCAACACATAATCAGCATAAGGAGCTCAGAAAGCTGAACTCCAGCGGATCCAGTGGATTCTGATCCCTAAAGCACTTTTTAAGATAAGTATAAACAATTAGAATAAGTAGCTCTAAGGATCATCAAATCAAGTGTGAAATTAATTATTCTTTATTGTATTTGGCTGAAAGTGTCTAGTGAAAGACATTCTGTACATTGAGAGATCATGGGGCTCCTTCATTCTAAAGTCAACATATAGCCTTCTGAATTTGGGCTTTGTACGTTTTTCCTTAGTATTATTTTTAAGTAAAGGAGTTTAATCTGGAATTTTTGAACTTGTGAATTTTAAAAGGTCAAGAGAATACACTTTCATGAATCTGAGAGTCAAAGTATACACTGAATTTTGAAGCCAGATAACTGATGTTTCCGGAACAAAGAATGCCATTTTGGAGTGATATTCAGAATGAGAAGATGATTAGTCCAGAAGTTATGCTGCATATAGATATGAATTTTGTAGGATCAATATTATGGAGAAATAGGGATAAATCTTAGCTCTCTCTCTCTCTCTCTCTCTCCAGAGTTTCTCAGGGATATAGATTACAGTGTGTACAAATTTACATGGGAGGTGGAAAATTGTTTTATTTTTGTTGGTACAATAGGTTTCAAAATAATTATCAAGTTGCAAAAACCAAAATTATAATAATTCAGAAAATAAGAATTTATTTTATATAGGTTCTTGGAACATCTTCCTCTTTAACTTATATCTGAGCTTTAGGTGGAATCATTACATTTGCCTCTGTTGATGGAGTATATATGTTAAATTTTTATGCCACAATAATAACCTTCCCTAAACCAAACCTTTGTTACTTGGGATTGTACTTGTTCATCTTCCTGATTACAGCTCTAATTATGGTAATCTCTTGATGTCAATAGTATCTGCTGGATCAAAGAATAAAGGATTTAGAGCAAATGACATTTAAATACCATCTAATTTAAACTCCTTGTTTAAAGATTGGCAACCTGGGGCTCAAATATGCAAAGTCATCCATCTCCAATATTGTATTGCTTACAGCAATGAAAATATCATAGTTAATAAATAGCTAACCTTTTTTTTTTCAACTCAGGGCTACCGATTCCAAATTCAGTGTTTCTTCTTCTATTAATAAGATTGTTCGTGACCTCAAGAAGCTTACACTCTTATATAATAATAAGCTACAAGATTAAAAAATGAGACAATTTAAAGCTATCTAATTTGGGAATTGAATTATTTTTGGCAAATTTATTCCATTAATTTTAACCAGAAAACTGAAGATCAAATGAAAAATGTGGAGACTAAAGCAGTAAAAGCAATAAGTATAAGAAATAAATATTTTGTTATGCCATTAAAGAAAATAATAATATACCTTGATAAATTTATATATTGATGCAAACAAATCCAAAGGTATTCATCTCATCTTTTTTTTTCTCCCAATAGTGGAAAAATAGATTGTGGAAAATAGATTTCAATGAAAAGTCATCTATCAGAAAAATTACTTTGCACCCCACACAACTACAATTTTACTTTAATTTAAATTTGTCTCTGTTATGAATAGAAAAGAAGATCATAGAAAGAAAGATTCCAGGATATCAATAGATGCAAGAGTCTCTTTCCCAGGGTAGATAATTGAGCTACATAAGTGATTGTCATAGTATTACTATGTCATCAAAGTCAGGGTACCATAGATCCATAAAGCAATGTCTTTCAGTTCTTATAATCAGATAACTAACCTAGAAAAATCCAACTCAAATAATGTTTAAACTTTGGTTAGCTTTTGATCCAATAATGGAACTTTTGCAGAGATTCCTGTACAACTGTTTTCAGATGCTCAATAAATTCTTGATTTTCAATTAGAATACTGGTGATGATGATGATGACCTTATTAACCTCAAGCCAAGGACCTATAATTTTAGTGTTATGAATTTTTCTTCCACTGAGGCAAGCAACATCTCTAAAGTCTAGTAAATGTTCTTCAAGAAATACATATGGATTAAAAAAAAAAAAAAGAAAACCACAAATCTATGGCCTCTTCAAATTTCTTAGCTACTACAAACAAAAATGGCTTATTTAAACTTCTCACCTACTATAAACACAAAACAATGAAAGTTCATTTTAAACACATGGGAAAGTGAGGTGTACAACATTAAAATGATGTGACCATGACCACTCAGCTAATATATAATGCTCTCATGATGATTCAAACACATTTCTTCTTCATCTGTGGTCCATAATCTTTTTTTTTAACTCTATCATGGAACCTCCTAGAATTCTGAGTCTCTCTGTTTCTATCTCTTGTCTGTTTATTGGTCTGTCTCTTGCTGTATTATTCATTCATCTTTGAAAGAATGAACCACATTTTGGGAAGATTTTTAAAGCTGTATTATAGTAGTTCACAATTAATGTTAAACTCAATTAAGAGAAAATCATTACTAATCTTTTGTGAGATGAAACTCAAGTGATACTTCTGTTTTATTTCAATTATATTCTATCATTTTCCATAGCAACACATATATATTTTAACATATACTTGGCATAATGTCAAATGATTCAAACTATGTTACATCATACCCATTTCTCATCAGTAACCAGTCAGCGTATGCCTTTCATAAATCCATGGCTAGTATTCCTAAATCAGTACCTATGGGTTTTAGTGTGGAGCTAACTGACTTTGGTGCTAACCTGAATTTTGAATGGAAACAAGTACTTGTCATAAATAGCAAATTTTGCTAATGTTGCTATATTGGATATTTTCCCTCCTATTTTCTCATGTACTGCAGAGCAAAAATATACTCAAGTTATTTTTTCACTCAGTGGAAGCATTATTGTACCTTTGCTTCTGGAGATACCTATACAGGTCAATTAGCATTAAAGAAAATTCAGCATCAATGTTAGGGAAACAACAGAGGAAAATCAATCTATACTTAATACTACAATTAAGTTACACTAAAATCATTATATTTTGCTAAGTAGAAAAGGAAAAACAAAGCAATACAAAAACACTAATATGTACATGGTTAGGAAGACTTCAAGATACCAATTGATAACATGCAACACTAACTTTCAAAAAAATGTAAAAAAATCAATCTATATAGCATTATAAAGTTCCTAATTTTATCTTAACTAAAGTCAAGAATATAGATGCTGAATAATTCTCACTGGTCTTTGAAATAGAAATCTGTTCAATTCTTGGTCCTCAGAGATAATTTAATTGTTCAAATAGTTAAAGGAAAGACTTGGAGTGGGTATTTTCTTCAAGTGTCTAGAATAGCCAGAGGAAATTTGTGCCAAGATAGATTATATATTCTGTGTGGTAACAGGCCATGCTGTTTTCATGTGTCCATCAAAGCCCTTTAGTAGTAGCAGAATATCATTTTATGCAACTCTCTTTTAAAATATCTTATCTTATCAGGGAAAATATTTTAGTACCTGTAATAACATACTTTAATATCTGCAAATGTGACATGGCAGTCACAATGTTCACTTCTCTCCCAGTTTACTATCCATACTAACTGCATTGTCCCCAGCTAGGTTCTGGAAGGGAAAGTGATGCAGGTGAACTTACATATTCGGCCTTCACTTAAATCCAATTCTTTAGCATGTCATGACATCACCGCCCTGATGTAATGTTTCTCTTTGAAAACAAAGTACAAAGCAAAAGAACAAGTATCTCCACAATGTTTTCTACCTTCCTTTTAGGTGTTAATTTCAATGTGAGCACTTTAGGCATAAGAACTCTCTTCTTTTCTTCTTTCTGTGTCTCCAACTTTTAGTAGAATATTTGAAATCCCATAAGGGCTTAAATGTTTTATCATATTTCTCTATTTATACAATTAATATTTTCTTTTAGCAAGTCAGAAGGTACTACAGTTGGAAAGTATAAAAATAGATTGCATCTTAAGAGACAGAAAATAGTTGTTTTTTAAACTGATTTAGAAGCTAAAAATCTATATCTGAGTATAAGGGAAAATATCCACATTAGAGCAAAGGTTGAATCAATATGAAATTATAAGAGCAAATAGAAATGAATTAATGTACAATTATAACAACTAAATCTGGCCTATTTAATTTAGATGTTAATACAAAAAGGGGGAAATAAATAAAAAAAAGATATAAATCAATGCAGTTTAGATTATTGCCATTTTCAGTAAGATTATTTCTGTCAATTAGTCATATTTGAATTCCCTTGATAATGAAAGACATGGTGACCAAGCAACACTAGGATATGATACTAACTTGTTTGCACTTTTTTGGGGAAAGACTAAGGTATAATCACAAGCAGCATTTTTTAGAGAGTAAAAGTTGGAAAGAAAGAATTATAAAATGCTTTAGAAGACAAACTTAAACGAGGTCATCCTGAGAAAATTTAGAAATGTAGCTGGAAAGAAAATAACAAAGATGAATAATGGAAAATATCTGTCAAGAATACTATAGCAATCTGTCATTTCAATCAATTACAGTGAAATCATCAGACTTAGTCACTAGTGCAGAATAAGAAATTTGAAAAACCTCTAAATTAAAAAAGATAGCTAGGAATAACAACAAAAAAATAAAACAAATACATATAGAAAATATCTGTGCCAGAAAAGTCACAATATTGAGAACATTCTGGAATAGATAGGTTCAAGATGAGGGAATGAATAGAAAAGTCATAGTCATTCTTACTACCAAGAAAAAAGTAATTGTGAAAATGGTAATAAATACTGGCCCATATGTCTTTCACAATTGTATGATATGTAAATAGGATAATTTCCTTGAGGCCTGATGGAATCATGGACAAAAGTATGTGAATAAATTTTGAGTGATATTACCTTGAAATTATAAATATACATTACTGAATGGATACCTGATGACGTTTTGCTAATTGTTTTAATTCTAAAAAAAGACAATATCATAAAACAAAATGCTAATACATAGACTTTTCTTGAATTTTATATTTCCCGTGTACATGGTAAAATGATATTTGATTCCTTGAAAGGTATAGCAACAATAACTAGCATAATCGACATAAATAGTGTTGTGTATGTTCACCCAATGTATTTATTTCTTCCATAGACCACATTCAATGCAAAATCCAGTTGGAAAAAAGATTCCATGTAGATGATAAAATATTACAGTTTAAAAAAATATATGTATAGCATTGTGCTGATTGTCTCATGCTGTGAAACATTCCAGACTCTTCTAAATAGGGATAAAATCACCCAAAAGTTTTTGGCCCAACTATTCAAATAAAAAAGAGAAATAAGTTTACACTATCTGTTGCTGACACTTTAGAATATGCATGTAGCCATATGATCATCTCAATAAATGAATATATCATTGCATTTATCTTGAAGAAATATTACAGATAGTGAGTTGAACCAATAATTGAGTGTTTTCAGGAAATTGCATGGTTCTTTTGATAATCATAAATTTACCCAGTCATAAGCCAAGGACTTAGTGCTGTTATATAGAGTATTCTCAGGCTGGTAGGATATTTCTTTGTTTATCAGTACTAAACTTAAGCATATGGGAGTCTGGTTACAGGAAGCTGCATGTTTGCCCACTGCTAGGTTGAAGCACAGCATGTGGAAGTATGGCCTTTGGAGATTGCCTGCTTTCCAGGGGCTTTGCTGAACTACTTGGCAGGTCTCTGAGCTAGATTCTACCCATTGCCCTTCCTATGCAGAGGCATGAGAAGGGGCCCTGATTTTGGTGTTTGCTTGCTCCAATGCACTTCAGCTCAGGATCTCCGGCTGATTTTCTGAGGTGACATCTGTCTTTCTGGGTTTTGTCTCTCTTTTAACAGATTGAACCAGACCTTTCTTGCTGACCTTCCCAAATTTCTATAACTAAAGATTATTTCACCCATATTTTTTTCTGGTTCTATTATCCCAGGATTTATTGTGGGGAACTATTTTATCATTGTTTGGAGGTGAATATTTGAACATTAGCATGATTTGCTGCTTACTCCATTATCTTGGCTCCTGAAAGTTCCCTGAATTTAAAAAAAAAATAAATAATGAACTATAGAGTCTCTAGAGGTGTCCTTTCCTCAATTTTTATTAAGGGAAAAGGATTGTATAAACCCAAGTTTTTTTTTCCTTTATTTCTCTAATTTTTCCAATCAATTGTGTTGCATGTATAGAAGTGAAGATGGTATTTTAAGATAGTCAGAAGAGTTGTGAAGAAATTTTTTCCAGAATACAAAGAACTTTCAAGATCCTAAGAATTGGAAATAAAAATCAAAACTCAGAGGAATGAGAAAGCCCTACAAAAATATAAAGTTTCAGATAACTGGAGAGGTTATTAGATATTAGAAAGGGATAATGAGATGGTGATTAAAGTGATACCCAAGATTTCTGAACTTTAGTGGGAATAATATATATTGTATCTAAGAAAAGACTAGATACCATGGTGAGTCAGTTACCAGAATTTATCAAGTAGTATGTATGAAAATGTATATAGTCCCTACACAGATGCTAACACCAATTACCTGTTCATCTTCACAACTGACAATGCAGGCATCTGAGGAAATGTATATTCTTTTCAACAATGCAAATGGGAGGAGGGTGTCCACATATATTTATATTCATAATCTAGAAAGCATATGTTCTGGATATTTTATAATGAAATGACTGCCCTGCAAAAATTAAAATTTAGCTATATAAAGAGATTAATATACTAGATAAAATAACACATTAAGTTAGAGAAAAAGTATCATTTTTTTTCATCACCAACTTTTAAAATTTCTATTAGTTATAAAGCATACTTATCAGTAAATTTATTTAATCATTGTATTCCTCTGAGAAAAATTAATACAGTGGATTTTTTATGCCTGTTTTCCTATATATATGGACATTTAATAAAACACAAAGTATTTATAGGTAGTGGTGTACTGGCAGAAAGAGCTTTAGATTATACATAGGTAATGTAAAATATCTTATGGATTTGATGAGTCTTTCCATTTTTATATCTGTTTCCTCATCTTCAAAATGAAAATATTATATTCCATGATCTTTCACTTTTCTTCTAGATCTAAATTCAAATATCTTGAAATTCTTTAATTGAGGTATTTTGATATAATAATAATAATCAAAATTTATTTTTGGCAAAAGTAATATATATGAAATATGTGTGTGTTTCTGTTATATGTAGGTTTTCTTAAAAAGAAGGAAATCCACATTGCTGGTGCTCCTGGGGGTTTATACTGGAGTAAATATTATTCCTATAACAGGACAATGATAATGCTGAATACTTAATACAGAACATTTTGGCTGAATTGCTGTGAAGAGTCATCACCAGCACATCTACAGTTGGTAATATAATTAGGACTTTAATGAATAAATAACCCTTTGCTCCTTATTACAAGGTGCTGTTCAGTCATTAATGCAAGGGTCATTTGTGAGCTAATTTGGCTATTGCCCGGAAATGATTGGGTTGTTGAATTGTGATAAAAGATGAAATCATAAATTGGATAAAAAAAAAATTAATGGTAATTACCTTCATTAGCTAATGAGATGAGCTAATTACATCTTTAAATGACAATGATTTAGTAAGTCTGCCATAAAGGGTCTCAGATAGTAGTGTATAGGCTGAACACCTTTTTCACAGGTTTTTTAAAATAGTATAAACAGAGGCCCATTAATTGAGTTGCAGTCTTCAGTGGAGTTTATTATCTACATACTATTAATTTAAATTGGCACTATAATTTATACTGTTCCAGAATGTCACGAGAAATATAGAAAGTAATGGATGATATCATTAAAAACAAAACAAAACAAATAAAAAGCATTTTTAAGTCAACAGGTAATAAACATGACCATTAGGCTAAAATATATATCCTTAAAGTACAAGAAAGTGACCATAGAGCATGACGCAACTAAAATTCTATAATTTATATTAAACAAAAATTAATATAAATGATGGTTTCTAAAATAAAGCTGTCATTATTTGCATTTATGCAGAATATTTCATATATACTAAATTCATTTTAGATACTCACATAACTGCAAGAAAATTCAGTTCTATGGTTCCTTCTTTTCTAATATAGACTAGAAAGGAAGGAATGATAAAAGGAAGGAAAGAGGAATGAAGGAAGGGAGGAAAAGCTTTCTTTGCTTATGAGAGATAAATTGACCAGTTAGGCTAGATGTTTAAATATAAAACAAGAAGAAATTACATATTTTGCTGTACAAAAGATCTCATAATACTAAAAGTATTCAACCCCAAAATCAAAAATAACAACTGCCATTTATGAAGAAAATATCATATTATCTTAAAATGTTGACATTTTTCTTAGATTAAAAAGAAAACAAAAAGTTTAATGACCATCATCACTAAACAAAAATAATTTTGAAAAAGTTTTATTAATTAGGAAAAATACTTGGCCAGGAAAGAACTGTTTCTTTTGAATAGAGCATTCAATGCAGACATAATTCATATTTCCGTCACATTGAATATTCATTAATTGCTTTGGTTTCATCACAAAATTCAATGGTTCATGAACATTCACAATGTTTTCTCATGTACCATGAATATGCATTATTTTACTGCACAATGTCCAAGGTATAGTTTAGCTATGAATATTTATGTTCTTTATACAGATGCTATGAAATCTAATGATACATTGTACACCCTACATTGACAGTTCTCTTGCTATAGATTCTGAGCCACAATACACTGCAGAAATAACCACAATTTGTCATAGGCTTTAGTGGTACATTACCTGCTCCTACCAACTTACATGCCCTTTCCCCCATAGAGTAAAATTTACTGATTCTATTTTCCAGTCAAATGAAGAGAGCAATACATAGCTTTTTTTTCTTTTCCTTAGTTTCTTAAAATGATGCAGGAAGAGCTCCATTGTTAGTATATCCTTAATAACAAGATGTTTCAAACTTTAAATTTTCAAAGAGAATTATATTAATATATACTATATGCTCCTTGCCAGAAATATAGCATTTTACAACATACTCTTAGTATTAATTTTCTCTGCCCTTAAGCCCTCATACCTCAAAAATATTTCCTTCAAACTGTTCCTCCATCCCAGTTATATAGGCTGTCATTAAACAGTGGAATCTTATTCTTGCCCCTCTGGGGCTTGGTAAAGTCAGAAAGCACATTATATACAAATATCTGTCACCTCTCCACCTGTCCTTTATCAAAAAATGTAAAAGCCCAAGCCATGGTTTAGAACAAGGAAAAAAGAATAGGTTGAGCAAGCATTGATCCATTCTGCCCAATCTCAAGTATTTTCTCTAATTCTCATCGGTGTAGCTTAAGCTACACATGGCAGGGCAAAAATGAAAAAAGAAAAAAAATAAAATCTAGAAATGGAGGCCATAGATTTTGTGAACAAAGTTCATTTTCTTTTCTGATAGCAGTTACCGAGGTTCATTAAAGATATGATCGATTGAGTTTTGTCATGAATTTCAGCATATTTCCTATTAATACTATAAATACTTCCTCTGACTAAACATATACTAGGCATTCTTCCAACTCAAATATCACAGACAATTAATCTTAGTTACTCAGTTGTTTTACATCCCAACCTTTTAACATCACAAAATTGCAGGTGCTTTACTACTACAAATTTTAGTGAATAATGTTTAAGATATTTTTACTTGCTTCTAATGGGATCAAAATAAAAACTCATCTGCTTGTCCATATGTTGGAGAATGTTGACTTTTATCATTTCTACAAGGTGAGAGTTCATTGCATTCATTATTAATGCCTAAAGATAAGGTTACAGTTTTTTGAATTTGATGTTTCTAATTGGACATGAGATAAAATAAATAACATTGTCTGTAGAGACACTTCTCTATCCAATATGGTTTAAGGTTTATGTGTTTTTCAAGTTAAAAAAACTTGACAAAAGTCTAAGGAATTCCTGGAGAGATTTATTCCTTGATAAATTATAATTTATATGTATGTAATTATTATATATAATGTTTGTTTATTATACATGTTACACATACATATATGTAATTAAAATCTATTTTTCTTCCAAAATAATAAGAAAAGTGTACTAATTCAATGTTATTATTTTAACAGATATTTTGACTATATAATTGGTAGCAACAAGCATACATTTATAAAGTCTTATGTACTTTAAAAGAATGAAGAAAAAAATAAATTTTCAAGCAATTGTTTTCCTCTTCAAAATCTACAAGACTTGAAGCCTACTAAGTACTGGTAATAAAATAGTAATATCAACAATTCTCTATTTTTTATTCATGCAAAAAGGAAGAATAATATTTCTGGACTCAGTATGTTGACTAATGCAATGCATTATCTCCCAAATTACTTATTCAATGAATAAATCCATTGGCTTCATCTTCTAGATAAGGACTTCATAATCTTTTCCCATTCATGACTCCTTTTCAACCAAGAAAAATTTTTTACATGACACCTACTCAGTTCCTTTCTGAAATGTTTTTGTCAGTGTTTGTTTTGTCAGAGCAAAATTTTCATGTTGTGTGTTCAGAAGCAAGGCCACAGTGAAGTCATACAATGCATCAAAACAATGTTGCCAGAAATATCTTGGATTTATAAGTTTAATTTTGAATGTATTTGTTGTCATTGCATTCAGAAAACATTTGCTATTACAAATTTAATGGGAATCCCCACACTGAATTATGTGACCCCTCTGGCATCATGACCCACTAAGAAGTTTTGCTTAGGTGGTTGCTTTGATAATGGGAAAGCTGAATCCTTGTTACCAAAAAGTTAAACATTGCCTGCCAATGCCATTACTAATATAGGCTGTGTTTATATTATTACAATACTGCTACTAGATAACCTGACTAAGTTTTCCCCCATTCCATTCTATCTTCCATTCAGCTATTAAAGTGATTTTCCTGAAAAAATTTCCTATCATTAGTTGATCAGTGGAATAGGTTAGGTTCAAGGGACAAAACAGTCAACAACTATAGCAACTAGTGTTTGACAAACCCAAAGACCCCAGCTTTTGGGATAAGAACTTACTGTTTGACAAAAATTGCTGGGAAAATTAGAAACTAATATGGCAGAAACTAGGCATTGATCCACAGTTAACACCGTACACCAAGATAAGGTCAAAATGGGTTCATGAACTAGGCATAAAGAATGAGTTTATAAATAAATTAGAGGAACACAGGATAGTTTACCTCTCAGTCCTGTGGAAGGGGAAGGACTTTATGACTAAAGAAGTACTAGAGATCATTACTGATCACAAAATAGAAAATTTTGATTATACCAAACTGAAAAGTTTTTGTACAAACAAAACTAATGCAGACAAGATTAGAAGGGAAGCAATAAACTGGGAAAATATTTTTACAGACAAAAAGGTTCTGATAAAGGCCTCATTTCCAAAATATATAGAGAATTAACTCTAATTTATAAAAACTCAAGCCATTCTCCAATTGAAAAATGGTCAAAGGATATGAACAGACAATTCTCAGATGAAGAAATTGAAACTATTTCTAGTCATATGAAAAGATGCTCCAAGTCATTATTAATCAGAGAAATGCAAATGAAGACAACTCTAAGATGCCACTACACACCTGTCAGATTGTCTAAAATGACAGGAAAAAAATAATGATGATTGTTGGAGGAGATGCGGGAAAACTGGGACATTGATACATTTTTGGTGGAGTTGTGAACGAATCCAACCATTCTGGAGAGTAGTTTGGAACTATGCTGAAAAAGTTATCAAACTGTGCATACGCTTTGATCCAGCAGTGTTACTACTGGGCTTATATCCCAAAGAGATTATAAAGAAGGGAAAGGGACTTGTATGTGCACGAATGTTTGTGGCAGCCCTTTTTGTAGTGGCTAGAAACTGGAAACTGAATGGATGCCCATCAGTTGGAGAATGGCTGAATAAATTGTGGTATATGAATATTATGGACTATTGTTGTTCTGTAAGAAATGACGAACAGGATGATTTCAGAAAGGCCTGGAGAGACTTACACGAACTGATGCTGAGTGAAATGAGCAGGACCAGGAGATAATTATATACTTCAACAACAATACTATATGATGACCAGTTCTGATGGACCTGGCCATCCTCAGAAATGTGATCAACCAAATCATTTCCAATGGAGCAGTAATGAACTGAACCAGCTATGACCAGAGAAAGAACTCTAGGAGATGACTAAAAACCATTACATTGAATTCCCAATCCCTATATTTATGCCCACCTGTATTTTTTATTTCCTTCACAAGCTAATTGTACAATATTTCAGAGTCTGATTCTTTTTGTACAGCAAAATAATGGTTTGGTCATGTATACTTATTGTGCATCTAATTTATATTTTAATATATTTACCATCTACTGGTCATCCTGCCATCTGGGGGAGAGGGTGGGGGTTAAGAGGTGAAAAATTGGAACAAGAGGTTTGGCAATTGTTAATGCTGTAAAGTTACCCATGCATATAACCTGTAAATAAAAGGCTATTAAATAAAAAAAAAATTTAAAAAGAGATTAAAAAAAAAGAAAACTAACTACTACTGCACTATATATATTGGGAAAACACTAGAAAATTTTTCAAAAACAGAATAAAGTAAATCAATGGTGTCCCTTTTCCCTGAGGGCATTTGATATGGTTCTAGACCTGCAATAAGGCCAGAGAAAGGCTTCAAAAACATTAAGGCAGGCCAAGAATAGACTGAATTATCCCTATTTTTAATGACATCTTGGTTTAGTTTTAAAAAATCACAGTGAATAATCAAAGAAACTATTTAAAAAATTAAATGATTTAATGAAATCCCAGGTCACAAAAACCTTATAGAAATCAAAAGTATTTCTATGTCATGACAAGAAATTTCAAAAGGATAAAATAAGAAGTGAAGATTAATTCAAAATGATTTCTAAAAATTCTAAATGTACATGGGAATCAATTTAATAACACACATGCAATAGCAGTCAATTACAATGTTAAAGTTATTTTTAAAAATAACATAGAGTTACTTCATTCAAGCTACTGCAAGAAAAATGGCAATAATATCTACCTTAATTTTTATATTTAGTACTATATGAATCAACTTTATAGAAAAAAAAACACAAATTCATTGGGAGAAAGTTAATCAAAAGAAAAAGTAGAGATCAAAGGTGAAATACGCATTTCCTCTCTTGGTCATATCAGACTTAATTCATGTGATATGTTCTACTGAAAGTCTTCCTTAAGTTTCTTTGTTAGGTCTGTCTCTTTCTTAAATGATCAAGTGTATATATCTTTGTTGACAGTAGAGCTTGAATTTAATTTAATCTTTTTACTTAGAGCTCCCACCACAATTCTCGTGTAATGACTAAATTTGTTGTTACTGGTTCAAAAATAGGGAGAAAAAAATTAAAGGAAGAAACAGAGGGAAAAAAAAAACTGAACTCAATAGCTTAATGTACGATTAAAAAAAAAAGTTTTCACAAAAAGAATTCCCAAGTCATTAAAACTATTGGGAAATTTGAAAAGCTATTTGACAGTGATTAGGTTTCAACCATAGACTGACACTATATCTTATAATAAATTCAAAATAAATATGTAATTTCAATATTGAAGAGATCATAGTATAAAATTACATGATAAATAGCAATTATTTTTACCAGTTATGAATAATGTGTGAAATATTAACAAAATACATGGTAGAGATTTTATAAAATATAACAAATATTTGATTACATGAAAATTAAAAGTAGTCCTATGGGAAAAATAATAAAACTATGTTGAGAGAGGAAGAAAACAAAAGTATTATGGAAGGAAGATTAAATATATTAAATTTGAATGTATTAAATTTCTATCTTTCCTTTATCTGAGATATAAAGGCAACAAAGAGACATATGTAGGGACCAAAAGTCATTCTTCAGTAGAGAAAGTTGCAAAGGAAATTAACAAATTCATTAAAGAACTAAACAATATCAACAACCATGTAAAATTGCTCTATAAAGATAATAATGAGTCATGAAAATCAAAGCAACTCAAAGGTTTTATATCCAACAAATAAAATTGACTAAGGAGAAGAAAAAAAATAAGATGCAGATAAATCAGTGTTGGAGGGATTATGGAAATATAGGCAGACTCTTATTCTGTTATGAATTATTCTATCCATTATGGAAAGAAAATTTGAATTTCTCAACGTATCTTGCAATATAGCTTCCTCAAAACATATACAATCCTATTAACTACAGCACATAAATGATCTATATAAATATTAAACAAAATAACTGCATTTTAACCTCTATTCTCTTTAGAGATATTGTACTTCCTCTATAAGTATATCAGTGACTATGATGTTTGAATGAAACTATTGTTATTCTATTGCCCTTCATGGAGAGGGGGAGTTCGTAAAATATCTTTTGTATTTTTTTTTCTTTCTGTTTACAGTCTTCTCTCTGCCCTCCCTCTTCCATTTTGAATGTCTTTGGAATGTTATTTTTCTCAGCTGGATATTTTGCCAAAGTTTCTTTAAACTTTGTTTTACCCTACACTGAATTGCTCTTCTTTATGAAATAATACTGTTCATTTTCTTTTATCTTGTTTCTTTGTAAGATTTTACAGACACTTTATTATTCTAAGCTAGTGTTGCTTTTTGGCAGCCATGTCCAAATGCTTGGCATGTAAGACAAATATTTGTTGACTAAAGTGTTTTCTTCAATCTTGGTCTCTTTATTTTACCAATTAATTTACATTGGATTAAACTCTGGATGACAATATTATAATCAGTGCCAACCTCATTTTTGTCTTTCATTTTCTTTTTTTTATTAATTTTCAAAAACTTGTTTAAATTATTCAATATTAAATCTTTTTCATATATATGACCCTCCATATAATTTTGGTGCTTTTTTTTCTCTTGGTACAATATAAATTTTGACATTAGCTTAAATGATTTGACTGACTTATTGTTCTCAATATATGATTAGGAAATAACTCATAAAATAACTTTTCTTCTTTTTATTTTTTATTTAAAACAAATACAAAATAAGAAAAGAAAAAAATACCATGTGCTTAGTAGTAAGAGGGTATTCAAAGTATAAAGCAATAAAATTCTATTTCAAGAAGGCATATATAATAAATACTACACCTACACATTGTGCTCAGAGCTGTCCAGCTTTTCTTTGCTTTCCCACAGGGTTTCCTTTTTTCTCTACTATGTTCTTTTATCCCTTTTCTTACCCCCAAAAGGCCCCAATTAAGCACAATAAACACACACATATCTCTATATACTTAAATGTAAATATACATACACTTACTGGAATATCTATATTCTGAATTTTATATACACACACATATATGAACATACACACACACAAACTCATGTATATATATATATATGTATTTATATATGCATATATATATATGTATTTGCATATATGTACATATATACATGCAATACTTGTTTAATTTCTTTGACTCAGAAACTGTATTACTAAGTATATATCCAAAGCAAGTCAATGACAAAAAAGCCCCAGATATATCTAAATATTTAGAGTAGTACTAGTTTTATTATAAAACATCCCAGAATAAAAAATCATTTATTGAAGTGTAATCGGCTGAGGCTTGAGTTGATATCAGCACTGAGGTCGCAAGCACATGAAGGCAAAGAAGACACCAGAGAAATGACAAATGTCTCTCACACTTGGGGCTGGTGAGAGTAAAAAAAAAAAAAAAAAAAATATATATATATATATATATATATATATATATAATCAACTGAGACTATCAGTAGCTATTGACAATGTCAACTGTCATATCTATGTAAAATTTCATATATATATATGAATATACATATACATGCACACACACACACACACACACACACATATATATATATATATATATATATATATATATATATAATACATATACATATAAAGCGAGAGAGAGAATTCTCAAGGAAGATTTTATTAGGGACTAAGCTAGATTTCACAATATTCACCAAAGACTCACATCTTTGCTCTCAAATAACTAATTGGAACACACTCACATATGTATACATGCATGAACACACAGCCATACATACAATAGACATATTACATATATATTTGTATATATACCTGTATATATACACACATACACACATATATTCATATACTGATATATGCTTTAGTGTTGATGTTCAGTTTTTTGTTTTTTTTTTTGGTTGTTGTTTTGTTTTTGATTTTTTTAAAGAAATGCTTCACTAAGTAGAATAAAAGCTGCTTTGGGGACTCCTCTAGAAGGAGCTATCTAGCCTTCTGATAACAAGAGCATTCAGGATTCTTTTGAAGGTATAGCCATAAAAATAACTCTTTATAAAAAAACTTTTTGATTATATACATCAAAGGAAGCTTTAAAATGGAGATGAATACTCTACAACATTTTTTGCCAATGTTTTGGATCAGACAAAATTTCATCATGTTTCTGAATGGATATCCTATAAAACATTTCAGATTGATAGATACAGGAAGATGTAAATATAATTACACAGATATATATTATATATAATGGATATTAAACAGACATTGTGTTCTATATCATATATGTGTATATACATTGTGTATATATATTGAATTTCCATATATACCCATATGGGTATATGTATACATAATTATATACCCTCTTTGTATGTATGTATATACAAACATATACATCTATTTGTATATGTATATGTGTGTATGTATATAAATACACAGAGACCCAAATGCTTATGTGATACAAATACACCAATGTATATGCTGTTATTAATTTTGTTTTTTGTACTTCATTCTCAAAGGTGATCATGACATCAGAGAAGTGATGCCATGTCATGCAAGCAAATTAGATTTGAGTGAAGGAAGGCCATGCAAGGTGAGAAAGTTCACTTTCTCCTCTGAAACCATCTGGGTCCAGTGGGCAGATATGGAACTGAATGAATGGAGATGGTTTTGGATACAGTAGAAGATCTTGGCCTTTTTAATGTCATGAAATATAGTGCTCCTTACCTAACCTTAATCACTAAATGGGTAGTTTCCTAAATCAAACTGAAACCTATTAAAAATCTTAGCTTAAAAAGTCAAGTAACTGCTCCACAGAGAACCAGGTAATATTGTTTCTTTCCTTCCTTATATCCTCATTATTTTGAGGATCAGAGCCTGGTCCATAATCTCAATACAAATATTTCATTAATATTGCTTGATGGCAGAAATATGTATACAGAAGAAACTTTAGTAATGAGTGATAGGAGAATTGAGAAGCTTTCTACTGTAAGCTAACTTCAAAATATGAACATCTTTCTCTCTCTGGTCACATTAAAATAGTTTCTGCTGGAGAAGTCCTGATGCTTTAATTCCAGCTTTAATTCCATTCCATTAACCTTTGACTGACTATACATGTACACATATGCATACCTATAACATATACTTATATAATGTCCAAATGAATCATACAGAAAATTCAAAAAGTAAATGTCCTATATGAACTAGATGCAACATCTAGCCAAAAAGGATCTCTTTAGAAAAATAAGATTAAATTACATCATCAAACCATTTTGTGATAAAAAGGTAAAATGCATTGACTATTGTGTCAACATATGAGCATGGTACATTTCACTCATGCTTTCAATTTCAGTAGGAAAGTGCCCTCTAGTGAAGCTTTAGAGAACAGAGATGAGAATTGCATAAATTAAACTGGTGGTCTGGAAGGATTATAACTGTCACACTGAAAGGAAACCTAAATAAGTTTTAGTCCAGATCTATTTGAGTATGAACATTTGACTATCACTAGTTGAAATCAAGTTATCAAAAATGAAACTTATTAAAGCAAAAAGAAAATGAGAGAAAAAAGTCCATAAAAATAAATTTAGGAACTTGTCCCAAATAAGAATATATATAAAATTCTAGGGGGGCAGAGCCAAGATGGTGGAGAAGGTACATGCAACTTTCTATGCTCTTCACATCCCCTCAACCAACTATTAAATTCAGCCTCAAAAAATAGCTCATCACTGCTAAAATTCATGAAGATTAGAAGCACACAATTTACCAGCAGAAGATAATCTGGAAAATCACCAGGAAAGGTTTGTCCTGAGAGGCCAGGAACAGACTAGGGCAGGCAACTAGAGACTAGCGTCCTGAGCAGACCAGGGGTGGAGGTAATCTCTGTGGCTAGAGAAGTTATAGAGACAACTCTGCTATAGGCTAACTGCTCTGCCTTGATTACAAAGCAGTAAACTGGCAGAGAAATTAAAGCCTAAAATAGAGGGTACTCTAAAAAAATGCTAGAACCTAACAAGATCTGGCTTTAACTGCCCAAACCCAAAAGTGACTCAAGCAGACCATAACATATCCCTGCAGCCACATCCTGCAGTACTGGGCTTTTGTAGAGGCAGTTACAAATCTGTACAGCAGTGGGGCACAGCCCAGAGCAGCCTCTAATCTGCACAGAGCTGGGGCTCAACCTGGGCAATAGAACTTCCCCAGCAGGACTGTGCTTCCCTGTGGCAGAGACACTTCCTGTCCCTACAGGGCCATTCACTGCTCAATTGCTAATACCCACAGCCCCAGGGCAGGATTTGGCTTGGGAAAATGAAACTCTCACTGCTCTGCACTAGCCCCAGGGCAGTCGTTATCCCACACAGCTGGGGGTGGGGGGAAGGGTTCTTTGCAGGGCACTTTCCCAGCTCAGCCCTGCAGGCTTGAGTTACTTCTGGGTGGGGAACTCTTTCCCAGAGCACTCCAGTACCTCACTGCTTTTTATAACCGGCTGATTTAGTGAGACATCAAGAGTCAGTCAAGCAAAACCAAAAAAATTAAAGATTGGAAAAAATGTCAAATATTTACTTGGAAAAACAACAGATCAGGAAAATAGATCTAGGAGAGATAACCTGAGAATCATTGGATTATCTGAAAATTATGATGAAAAAAAGAGCCTAGATATTATTTTACAGGAAATCATCAAAGAGAACTGCCCAGAAGTAATAGAATCAGAAGGTAAAATAGGTATTGAAAGAATTCATCGAACACCTGAAAAAGACCCTAAAATAAAGATTCCAAGGAATATTGTGGCCAAATTTCAGAATTTTCAGGCCAAATAAAAAAAAATATTACAAGCAGCCAGGAAAAAAAAATTCAAATACCGAGGTGCTACAATAAGGGTCACTGAAGATCTGGCTGCCTCAGCATTAAAGGATCTAAGGGCCTGGAATCTGATATTCCAAAAGGCAAAAGACCTTGGAATGTAGCCAAGAATAAAGTATCCAGCTAAGCAGAGCATTTTTTCCCATGGAAGAAGATGGACATTTAGTGAAAAAGAGGAATTCCATTTATTTCTAAGGAAAAAACCAGACAAACAAAAAAAATTGATTTCCAACAACAAGACTCAAGAGAAGTAGAAAAAGGTAAAAGGAACTCTTGAGAACTGTATTTCTGTTGTGGATATATATAAAAACCACAGGTATAATTTGATTTTACTGATATAACATAAAAAGGGAAGTAGAAATGGAAAGGGGATAGTATTAGAAAAAGGGAAAAGGGGAGATGAAAAGAGGGAAACTACATGTGACGATGAGGCAAATGAAACCTATCATATCTGAGAGAACTTAGAGAGGGGGAGAAACATTGTGTGAATCCTACTCTCATCGGAGTTGGCTCAAAGAGGAAATAATTGACATATTTGTTTTACAGAGAATCTTCTCTCACCTCATTAAAAAGGGAGAGAGGAAAAGGGAAAAGGAAAAAGAGTAATAAGTGAAAGGTACAAGAAAGGGGAATGGATTCAAAGGGAGGAGGGAGGGATCCTAAAGAGGGAGAGCTGCATGACACAAGTGGGACCAATAAGTTTAATATTAGGGAAAGGGGTAAGGGAGGCAAGAAAAAGAAAAGCATAATCTGGGGATATTAGGATGTCAGGAAATACAGAATTAGTAATTTTAACCATAAATGTGAATGGGATGAACTCTCCCATAAAGCGGAGGCAGATAGCAGACTGGATCAAAAGTCAGAACCCTATAATATGTTGCTTACAGGAAACACATCTAAAACAGGGAGATACATACAGAGTAAAGGTAAAAGGCTGGAACACAATCTATTATGCTTCAGGTGAAGTAAAAAAAGCAGGGGTAGCCATCCTTATCTCAGATCAAGCAAAAACAAAAATTGATCTAATTAAAAGAGATAAGGAAGGAAACTACATCTTGCTAAAGGGTAGCATAGACAACGAAGCAATATCAATATCAAACATATATGCACCAAGTAGTATAGCATCTAATTTCCTAAAGGAGAAGTTAAGAATGTTGCAAGAAGAAATAGACAGCAAAACTATAATAGTGGGAGATCTCAGTCTTGCACTCTCAGAATTAGGTAAATCAAATCACAAAACAAAAACAAAGACATATATATATATATATATATATATATATATATATATATATATATATATGTATATATGTATATATATATCGATATTTTAAAATTTAATGTTTAATTTTACACAGGTTAAATTTTCCATCCCAAGAGGCAAACTGATTGATGAATATTTCTAATTTCTATTTTAACCTCTAGTTCTAAGATATCAGGAGAGTTTTCCTTGGTAATTTCTTGAAATATAATGTCTAGGTTCCTTTGATATGGTGGTTGTTGTTGTGCACAGAAGGGAGCAAAAGAAAACCTACAGGGAAGTAATATCCAGACAACAAAAAAAGGAAGGCCACTCTTTATTGAAATGGAATTTTTTCCTCATATTTTGAATCTTGTCACATTCTGTTATACACATAGAATTTTTTTCAATTTTGCAAATATAAATAAATCCATCAAAAACAAATAAAATTGAGTTCTATTCCCGAACTAGAGGGGCTACTATCCTAATCTTCAGATTTTCAGTTAGTTCAGTTGGGATTAGAGAGGGTGTGTACAAATTTAATGTTCTTCTAAGATATTACTAAGTAATACTAAGTAACTACTAAGTAGTTACTATTCTCCTACAATGTGCTCTGGTGTGTGAGTGGCCCAGAGCTTTTTCCTGTTGTAGAATTGTGTCCAGAATTTCCATTCATTGGAACTGAAACCCAGAACTGCCCATGGCCTAATTAATGGTCTTGTTATCACTGCTAGCAAAAGTTCCCCTACTATCTTTGTCCAGTTGTCCAACCCCTTAATGTCTGTGGGTTGAGAGTTCCAGAATCCACAGAAACTGATTCAATCACTTCCATGACCTGCTGCTGCCTTGGCTACCCTGAGCTGGTTTGCTCTGCAGTGGACTGCATTTCACTTTAAACCTAATGAGGCAGAACTTTCCTGCCAGCCTTCTAGATTTTTGAGGGATGGAAAATTATTTTGCTCTGTTCTTTTATTAGTTTTGCAGCTTTAGAATTCATTTTGAGGTGTTAGTTTAATATTATTTTAGGTAAATGTGGGAGGATTCAGGTTAAGTCCCTACCATTATTTCATCATCTTACTTCTTCTCCTTTAAGCCATTAATATTATTAAGTAACATAAGCAACACCTGTGTAAAAGAATTTATTTTGATGAGAAAATATCATAGGCTCAATCTCATTGTGTTCTTTAAGTTGGAAAACCTAGCTACATTTAAAATGATATTTACATATTTCTCTATCCAAATTCAGTATTTTACTAAGTAATGAGAAAGAAAATTTAATGTCCACACATTCAAACAAATAAAGATATAGCTATAAATCCAATTTTTGTAGGTTCAGGTGGGATTTAATTCCTCTTCTCTTAAGTGAATGATTGTTCTTTCTGTTCAAAGAAGCAAGATAATATAAAATAATAAAAATAGCACTTGCCAAGAAAGACATACTACTTTCAACACTTACTTGCATTGGGAACCATGCTAAAGTCACATTACTCCTTGGAATTTCAATGTTCCTTCATCTAAAAGAGGCTTATTAATATCTACCTCAAAGTATTGTTGTGAAAAATAAATGATTTCTTTGTATATAGTATTATCTGAAAGTACTGACACACCAGGAAGCATCAAATCTAGCAGAAAGAATAACTATATGATTTTGGACAAATAATTTTCCCTCTATGGACAGCCATTTCCTTATGAACTTTGGCTAGATTAGGATTTCATAATCTGAGATTCACAGACCTCCTCCCTAACATTAACAATGGATTGTTTGACCAAAGCAGAACTAGAGATCATTACTGATCACAAAATAGAAAATTTCTATTATACCAAACTGAAAAGTTTTTGTACAAACAAAACTAATGCAGACAAGATTAAAAGGGAAGCAATAAACTGGGAAAATATTTTTACATTCAAAGGTTCTGATAAAGGCCTCATTTCCAAAATATATAGAGAATTAACTCTAATTTATAAAAAATCAAGCCATTCTCCAATTGAAAAATGGTCAAAGGATATGAACAGACAATTCTCAGATGAAGAAATTGAAACTATTTCTAGTCATATGAAAAGATGCTCCAAGTCATTATTAATCAGAGAAATGCAAATGAAGACAACTCTAAGATACCACTACACACCTGTCAGATTGGCTAAGATGACAGGAAAAAATAATGATGATTGTTGGAGGGGATGCGGGAAAACTGGGACATTGATGCATTGTTGGTGGAGTTGTGAACGAATCCAACCATTTTGGAGAGTAGTTTGGAACTATGCTGAAAAAGTTATCAAACTGTGCATACCCTTTGATCCAGCAGTGTTACTACTGGGCTTATATCCCAAAGAGATTATAAAGAAGGGAAAGGGACCTGTATGTGCACGAATGTTTGTGGCAGCCCTTTTTGTAGTGGCTAGAAACTGGAAACTGAATGGATGTCCATCAGTTGGAGAATGGCTGAATAAATTGTGGTATATGAAAATTATGGAATATTACTGTTCTGTAAGAAATGACCAACAGGATGATTTCAGAAAGGCCTGGAGAGACTTACACGAACTGATGCTGAGTGAAATGAGCAGGACCAGGAGATCATTATATACTTCAACAAAATACTAGATGATGACCAGTTCTGATGGATCAGGCCATCCTCAGCAACGAGATCAACCAAATCATTTCCAATGGAGCAGTAATGAACTGAACTAGCTATGCCCAGAAAAATAACTCTGGGAGATGACTAAAAACCATTACATTAAATTCCCAATCCCTATATTTATGCACACATGCATTTTTGATTTCCTTCATAAGCTAATTGTACAATAATTCAGAGTCTGATTCTTTTTGTACAGCAAAATAATGTTTTGGTCATGTATACTTATTGTGTATCTAAGTTATATTTTAATATATTTAACATCTACTGGTCATCCTGCCATCTAGGGAGGGGTGGGGGGTAAGAGGTGAAAAATTGGAACAAGAGGTTTGGCAATTGTTAATGCTGTAAAGTTACCCATGTATATATCCTGTAAATAAAAGGCTGTTAAATAAAAATAAATAAATAAATAAATAAATATATAAAAAAACAAACAAAAAAAAAAAAAAAAAAAATGGATTGTTATATTAAAAATACAGTTCTTTAAAGTTATAGAAATACTAAAATTAGTTAAAATAATATAGTAAACTGAAGTGATCCTTGAAATTGGAAAATTATTATTTTTATAACTGTTTAAATATAATTAGTTTTCCCTTAAAACTAAAGTATTTTATTTTATGACTTTAAATACATTATTTTGGAAAGGAATCTAACTTTAGATTGCTAAAAGGGTCAATGGAGGGGAGGTAGGAGGAAATTAAGATCTCCATCAACAAGATTATATCCAATTTTTAAAAGAGTTTTATACACACATATATATGTTGTAATTATATATATATATGTATATGTGTGTATATATATATATATATATATATATGTTTCTGCTTTTAATTTTCAGTGCAAAGACTTCCTGCCACTGCTTCAGTGTAAAATAATTTATTTCATTCATTGACAATTTGACTTTACAACAGAAATTAAATAACTTTCCAGAGTCACATTAGCTAGTAACTATCTGAAGTCAAATTTGAACTCAGGTTTTTCTTACTCCAGGTCCATTGTTCATTGTGCCATTTATTCTCCTGGCTCCTCATAGCCTTATAGAACACAGGTTTCTTGATAGAGAGGACTAGTCTTCCTTTTATTTTTGAGAATCCTAGATAATTAGTACAGTGCCTGAGACAAAGTAAGCTCTTAAGAAACACTTATTGCCTAGCTGCCTGTCTACAGACAATCCATGACTAACATCACAGCCTGTTAGTACTAATAGCATCACAAGATCACAACTCCAGAAAAATTAACAAAATCTATTGAAGCTCTCAGATTCTTTACAAATTAGTTTATCTATAATGTTTGGCATTCTACACACACACACACACACACACAAATGCACACATGCACACATACACACTTCATTTGAAGTATATGTCCTTTATCCTTTGTCATAAATCATCCTTGGTAGGTCAAGATTATCTCTGATAATCTACACCAAAAATACCTTAACATATGGAAGCATTATTGTCACCTGTTGGACATATTGTAGGTAGGTTTACATTTTACATAAAGGTTAAATAAGATGACTCCTGTTACTATGTTACTATGTTACTATACAAAAAGGACATTTTACACACACAGCAACAACAAGATTATGTGATGATCAACAGTGGTGAATTTAGCTCTTTTCAGCAATAAGGTGATTCAAGGCAATTCTAATAGATTTGTAAAATAAAGAGCTATCTGCATCCAGAGAGGAACTGAATGTGCATAAAAGCTTAGTGTCTATCTTTTTTCTCTGTTTGCTTGTTTGTTTTTCCATCTCTCATGTTTATTTTCCCCCCATGGGATCTGATTTTTCTTTTGTATCATGAAAAATGTCAAAATATATTTAGAAGATTTGCACATGTTTAACTTATATTGGATTACTTGTTCTGTAGACATGAGGAAAGGAAGGAAGGCAGAAAAAAAATTGGAACACAAATTTTTGCCAGGGTAAATGTTGAAAATTATCTTTGCATGTATTTTGGGGGGAAAATCTATGATCATTTTTACAAAGGCACATATATGAGGGCATGGTAGAGTCATGCAGAAAATAAAACACTGGATTGTCATCTTTCTGAAAGTAGAGATTTTAGGAGGGATTAATCAATAGGCAATGCCACAATAAAAGAAGACAGAATTTAACTTAGGCATGATGGAATTTTAAAAAATTCAACAATTACTAGTATTTTAAATATATAAAATATTGAATAATCTTCATCAGCTTATTCATTCTTCTATCATTGGAGATACTACTTTCAATATTAAAGTAGAATATAAGCTCTATGAAGAAAAAAAATATGTTTTTCTGGACCTACAATGTATTGCCTTGTACTTATATTTTTTTCTTTTCATTTTGAATTAGCAACAACTTGGGAACTTGCAAATTTTAGAATTTTGTTTAGGGCATTGAAATGTTAAGTGACTTGTCTAAGTTCAAATAGCCACTATATGAATGTGAAAGATGTGAACTTAGGTCTAGCTCTAAAGTAAATCATCTACTACTATGACAAAATACCTTTCATGTTGCTCATAATAATCCTTAATAAATATTTGATGAATTGAATTTAGTGATTTTAAGCATATAAATAGTTAAATCAAATAAGATAATATTTTAAAAATATATTTAACATGGAACATATACAAAAACTGACCATGTGTTAGGGTATAAAAACTTCAGAATCAAATGCAGAAAGGTAGAAATAGTAAATGCATTTTTTCACATCATGATACAATAAAAATCACATGCAAAATAAGGCCAGGAGAAAATAGATCAAAAAGTAAATGGAAACTAAATAATCTCATCCTAAAGAATGAATAGGTGAAAAAGAAAATCATAGGCACAATTAATACTTTCATCCAAGAAAATGATAATAATGAGCAACATACCAAAATTTGTGAAATGTAGCCAAACCACCAATAAGAGCAAATTTTATATTTCTGGATACTTACTTGCATAAAATAGAGAAAGAGAAAATCAATAAATTGCGCTTGTAACTAAAAAAAGCTAGAAAACAACAAATTGAAAACCTCCAATCAAATACCAAACTTGAAATTCTAAAAATAATATGAGAGATTAATAAAATTGAAATAAAAAATATTGAATTAAATAAATGAAACTAAGAGTTTTCTTTATGAGAAAACCAAGAGAATAGAAAATCTTTAGTTAATTTATTGGGAAAAGGAAAGAGGCAAATCAAATTATTAGCCTCAAAAATGAAAAGGGAGAACTTTCCACCAATGAAGAGGAAAGTAGAGCAATAATTAAGAGTTATTTGCCTAACTATTTGACAATAAATTTGATAACCTAAGTGAAATGGAGAAATAGCTACAAAAATATAGATTGCCCAGATTAACAGAAGAGGAAATAAATTGTTTTTTTTAAATTATAATAACTTTTTATTGACAGAACTCATGTGAGGGTAACCTTTTACAACATTATCCCTTGCACTCACTTCTGTTCCAATTTTTCCCCTCTCTCCCTCCACCCTCTCCATTAGATGGCAAGCAATCCTATATATGTTAAATATGTCACAGTATATCCTAAATACAATATATGTGTGCAGAACCAAACGGTTCTCTTGCTGCACAGGGAGAATTGGATTCAGAAGGTAAAAATAACCCAGGAAGAAAAACAAAAATGCAAACAGTTTACATTCATTTCCCAGTGTTCTTTCTTTGGGTGTAGCTGCTTCTGTCCATCATTGATCAACTGAAACTGAGTTAGGTCTCTTTGTCAAAGAAATCCACTTCCATCAGAATACATCTTCATGCAGTATCATTGTTGAAGTATATAATGATCT
Organism: Sarcophilus harrisii; assembly: GCF_902635505.1. Classification (NCBI taxonomy): domain Eukaryota; kingdom Metazoa; phylum Chordata; class Mammalia; order Dasyuromorphia; family Dasyuridae; genus Sarcophilus; species Sarcophilus harrisii. The sequence continues at coordinate 410,750,417 of NC_045426.1, forward strand.
CCTGGTTCTGCTCATTTCACTTAGCATCAGTTCATGTAATTCTCTCCAAGCCTCTCTGTATTCATCCTGCTGGTCAGGAAATAAATTACTTAAATAGTCCCATTTTAGAAGAAAAAAAAAAGAAATAGAATAAACTATTAATCAGCTCCCTAAGAAAAAATCCAAAGGACCAGATGGATTTACATGTGAATTCTACCAAACATTTAAAGAACAATTTAACTCCAATATTATATAAATCATTTGAAAAAAAAAATTGGGGAATGAAGAACTTCTACCAGAATACTTTTATGACATAGGCATGGTACTGATACCTAAACCAGTTAGGACAAAAACAGAAAAAGAAAATTATAAACCCATCTCCCTAATGAATATTGATGCAAAGATCTTAAATAAAATATTAGCAAAGAGATTACAGAGAATCATCCCCCAGATAATACACCCTGACCAAGTAGGATTTATAGCAGCAATGCAGCACTGGTTAAAAAAAACTATTAGCATAATTGGCTATATCAATAACCAAATTAACAAAAAACATATGATTATCTCAATAGATGCAGAACAAACATTTGATAAAATCCAACACCCATTTATATTAAAAACACTAGAGAGTATAAGAATAAATGGACTCTTCCTTAAAATAGTCAGAGGAATCTATTTAAAACCATCATAATAAAACCATTTTTAATGGGGATAAACTGGAATCATTCCCAATAAGATAAGGAGTTAAACAAGGTTGCCAACTATCACCATTGCTATTCAATATTGTTTTAGAAATGCTAGCTTTGGCAATAAGAGATGAAAAAGAGATTAAAGGCAATTTATCACTCTTTGCAGATGATATGATGGTATACTTGGAGAACTCCATAGAATTAACAAAAAGGCTATTAGAAATAATCCATAACTTTAGCAAAGTTGCAGCATACAAAATAAATCCACATGAATCATCACCATTTTTATACTCATTAACAAAATTCAACAGCAAGGGATACAAGGAGAAATTCAATTTAAAATAACTGTCAATAGGATAAAATATTTGGGAATCTGCCAAAGGAAAGTTGAGAACTATATGAGCAAAACTACAAAACACTTTCCATACAAATAAAATCAGACATAAACAATTGGAAAAATATCAAGTGCTCTTGGATAGGTTGAGCAATTATAATGAAGATAACAATATTCATTAAACTTATCTATTTATTTAGTCTAGACCAATCAAATACCCAAGAAATTATTTGGCTGACCTAGAAAGCTTAACAACAAATTAATTTGTAAGAACAGAAGGTTGGGGTGGAGCCAAGATGGCAGAGAAGGCACACGACTTTCTAAGCTCTTCTCTTATCCTCTTTATCAATATTATATCGAGCCTCAAAAATAGTCTTGACTGCTACAATTTGTAAAGATAAGAAGTATAACAACTCACCAGCCAAAGAAAATCTGCAGTCGCGCCAAAAAAGATTGGTTCTGGGGCTAGGGGGGAGATCATGTAGACTGGGAGAGAAATTAGGTTCCCAGGAGAGCCTCAAAACGAAATTGAAAGCACAGATCTCAGCACAAGCTCACAGCCCCAAACTGCAGTACAGGGCTTTTCCTTGGGGCAGTTGCAAACCTGCACAGCAGGAGGGCACAGCACAGGTTACCATTTAATCTGCACAATGAGGGGCTCGGCTTGGGGACATAGAGATTTCGCAGGGCCGATTTGTTGGGCAGAGACAGGGCAGAGAAGCTGGGGCAGAGACTGCCGGGCAGAATCCGGGTAGAATCTGCGGTTTAAGGTCAGCTGCTAATACCCACAGCCCCACAAGAGGCTCTGGCCTGGGGCAGTGACACTTTCACCACTTAGTCTTTAGCCTAGAGCAATTGCTAACCCACACAGCCCTACTGGGCAGTTCAATAGCTTGGCCAGTGCTGAATCCACCTCCTGTTGGGGGAAGGGAAAACTCTCACTCAGAGCACTCCCATACCTCGGAGCCAGAAACCAGTTTACATCTCTCCTGTTGTGCAGAGGAAGCTGGCAACCCCCTTGCCTGGGCAACATATCCTAAAGGCTTTAAAACATGAATAAAAAGATGAAAAGAACAACAGACAGCTTCTATGCAGAAAAAGAGCAGGTCAGCAAACCTGAAGAGACAGCAAATAGCAAAAATGCACCAGACTGTCCCCTTTTACATGATGCTCTCATAGAAGAGACTATTAAAAGTCTCAAAAGAGAGTTAGAAGATAAATGGGGAAAGGAAAGAGAAGCCTTATAAGAGATCAAGAACTTCCTGAAATACAAATTGGAAAAAGTAAAACAATCTCAGGAAAGTAAGAATTGTGAATTGGAAAAAATAAAGAATTCACGAGAAAGTAGGATTTGTGAATTGGAAAAGACAAGAACTCGCAAGAAAGTAGGATCTGTGAATTGGAAAAAGAAAATAATTCACTAAAAAAAAAAAATAGTGAAATGGAAAAAAATTCCACAGACCAAAACAATACATTTAAAAACTCAATTGGACATATACAGAAAGAAGTAAAAAAAGCTAATGAAGAAAATAATTCTTTAAAAATTAGAACTGAACAAATAGAAACTTATGATTCATTGAGACAGCGAGAATCAGTCAAGCAAAAACAAAAAAATGACAAACTGGAAAAAACATGAATTATCTACTTGCAAAAACGGCAGACTTAGAAAATAGATCTAGGAGAGATAACCTGAGGATTATTGGACTTTCCGAAAACTATGATGAACAAAAGAGCCTAGATACTATTTTACAAGATATATCAAAGAGAATTGCCCAGATATAATAGAATCAGAAGGTAAAATAGACACTGAAAAAATTCATTGAACACCTTCTGAAAGAAACCCTAAAATAAAAACCCCAAGGAATATTGTGGCCAAATTTCAGAACTATCAGATTAAGGAAAAAATTTTATAAATAGCCAAAAAAAAAAAAAAAAAAAAAAACAATTTAAATACCAAGGTGCCACAATAAGGATCACCCGAGATCTGGCTGCCTCTACATTAAAGGATCGAAGGGCCTGGAATGCAGCCAAGAATAAACTACCCAGCTAAGCTGAGCATTTTCTTCCAGGGAAGAAGATGGATATTTAATGAAACAAATGAATTCCATTTGTTTCTAAGGAAAAAACCAGAACTAAACAAAAAATGTGATCTCCAACCATAGGACTCAAGAGATGCAGAAAAGGTAAAAAGAATTCTTGAGAATTGTATTTCTGTTGTGGATATACAAAAAGAATATATGTATAATTTGATTTTACTGATATAACATAAAAAGGGAAGTAGATATGGAAAAGGGATGATGACAGAATAAGGTGGGAAGGAGGGATAAAAACAGGGAAACCACATCCCACAAAGAGGCAAAGGAAACATCATATCTGAGGGAATTTAGAGAGGGGGAGGAACATTGTGTGAATCTTACTCTCATCAGAGTTGGCTCAAAGAAAAAATAATTGACATTTGTTTTAGAGAAAATTCTCTCTTGCCTCATTAAAAAAGGGGGAAAGGAAAAGGGAAAAGAAAAAGAGAAGTAAGGGAAGGAAGGAGAAAAGATTCAAAGTGGGGGGAGGGAGGGATTCTAAAGAAGGTAAGCATCGTGGTACAAGTGGGTTACATAACTTCAAAAAGGAGAAAGAGGGTTGGTGGAGGTAAGAAAAAAGAAAGCATAATCTGGGATTATTAGGATGGCAGGAAATACAGATTTAGTAATTCTAACCCTAAATGTGAATGGGATGAACTCCCCCATAAAGAGGAGGCAGATAGCAGACTGGATCAAAAGTCATAACCCTACAATATGTTGTTTACAAGACACACATTTAAAGCAGGGAGATACATATAGAGTAAAGGTAAAAGGCTGGAGCAAAATCTATTATGCTTCAGGTGAAGTCAAAAAAGCAGGGTAGCCATCCTTATCTCAGATCAAGCAAAAGCAAAAATTGATCTAATTAAAAGAGATAAGGAAGGAAACTACATCCTGCTAAAGGGTAGCATAAACAATGAAGCAATATCAATATTAAACATATATGCACCAAGTGGTATGGCATCCAACTTTCTAAAGGAGAAGTTAAGAGAGTTGCAAGAAGAAATAGACAACAAAACTGTAATAGTGGGAGATCTCAACCTTGCACTCTCAGAATTAGACAACTCAAACCACAAAACTATTAAGAAAGAAATTAAAGAAGTAAATAATATATTAGAAAAATTAGGTATGTTAGATCTTTGGAGAAAATTGAATGGAGATAGAAAGGAATATACTTTCTTCTCAGAAGTTCATGGAACCTATTCAAAAATTGACCATATATTAGGACATAAAGACGTCAAAATTAAATGCAAGAAAGAAGAAATAGTAAATGCTTCCTTTTCAGATCATGAAGCAATAAAAACTACATTCAACAAAATATTAGGGGTAAATAGACCAAAAAGTAATTGGAAACTAAACAATCTCATCTTAAAGAATGATTGGGTGAAGCAGCAAATTATAGATACAATTAATAATTTCACTCAAGATAATGACAATGTTGAGAAGTCATACTCAAATTTGTGGGATGCAGCCAAAGCAGTAATAAGAGGGAATTTTATGTCCTTAGAGGCTTACTTGAATTAAACAGAGAAAGAAAAGATTAATGAATTGGGCTTGCAACTAAAAAAACTAAAAAAAGACCAAATTAAAACCCCCCAATCAAATACTAAATTTGAAATTCTAAAATTAAAATGAGAAATTTAGAATATTGAAAGTAAAAAAAAAACTATTGAACTAATTAATAAAACTAAGAGTTGGTTCTATGAAAAAGCCAATAAAATAGATAAGCCTTTGGTACATCTGATTAGAAAAAAGAGGGAGGAAATGAAATTAGTAGTCTTAAAAATGAAAAGGGAGAACTTTCCACCAATGAAGAGGAAATTAGAGAAATAATAAGGAGTTATTTTGCTCAACATTATGCCACTAAATTAGATAACCTAGGTGAAATGGATGACTACCTCCAAAAATATAGACTTCCCAGACTAACAGAGGAGGAAGTAAATTGATTGAATAGTCCCATTTCAGAAAAAGAAATAGAACAGGCAATTAAACAACTCCCTAAGAAAAAATCCCCAGGACCAGATGGATTTACATGTGAATTCTACCAAACATTTAAAGAACAATTGCCCCAATGCTATATAAATTATTTGATAAAATAGGGAATGAAGGAGTCCTACCAAATTCCTTCTATCACACAGACATGGTACTGATACCTAAACCAGGTAGGTTGAAACAGAGAAAGAAAATTATAGACCAATCTCCATAATGAATATTGATGCTAAAATCTTAAATAAGATATTAGCAAAAAGACTACAGAAAATCATCTCCAGGATAATACACTATGATCAAATAGGATTTATACCAGGAATGCAGGGCTGGTTCAATATTAGGAAAACTATCAATATAATGTTAATAACCAAATTAACAAAAATCATATGATCATCTCAATAGATGCAGAAAAAGCATTTGACAAAATCCAACATCCTTTTCCTATAAAAACACTTGAGAGTATAGGAATAAATGGACTTTTCCTTAAAATAATCAGCAGCATCTATTTAAAACCATCAATAAGCATCATATGTAATGGAGACAAACTGCAACCATTCCCAATAAGCCCTGGAGTGAAACAAGGTTGCCCACTAGCACAGTTACTATTTAATAGTGTATTAGAAACACTAGCTTTGGCAATAAGAACTGAGAAAGAGATTAAAGGAATAAGAATAGGCAATGTGGAAACCAAATTATCACTCTTTGCCAACAATATGATGGTGTACTTAGAGAACCCCAGAGATTCTACTAAAAAGTTATTAGAAATAATCCACAACTTTGAAAGTTGCTGGTTATAAAAGAAACCCACATAAGTCATCAGCATTCTTATATATCACCAAACAAAATCCAACAGTCGAGTTCAAAGAGAAATTCCATTTAAAGTAACTATGATAATAAAATATTTAGGGAATCTATCTCAAGGAAAATAAAAACTTATGAGCAAAATTACAAACCACTTTTCACACAAATTAAGTCTGATCTAACCAATTGGAAAATATTAAATGTTTTGGATAGGGTGAACAAATAAATAAAGAAAATACCAAAAGTAATCTATTTGTTTAGATATACCAATCAGACTCCCAAAACTATTTTAATGACCTAGAAAAATAAAACAAAATTCATATGGAAAACAAAAGGTCAACAATTTCAAGGAATTAATGAAAAAAATCAAATGAAGGTGGTTAGCTGTACCAGATCTAAAATTATATTATAGAGCAGCAGTTACCAAAAACCATTTGGTATTGGCAAGGAATAATTAGTTGATTAGGAATGGTTAAGTTCAAATTAAAAACAGTCAATAAATATAGCAACCTAGTCTTTGACAAACCCGACCCCAGCTTTTGGGATAAGAACTTACTGTTTGATAAAAAATTGCTGGGAAAAATTGGAAACAATACATAAACTAGGCATTGATCCAACCCTTAACACTGTACACCAAGATAAAGTCAAAATGGGTTCATGACTTAGCCATAAAAGATTGAAAATTAAAAATTAGAGGAAACAGGATAGTTTACCTCTCAGACCGTAAGGGGAAGGACTTTATGACCAAAGAAGAACTAGAGATCATTACGATCAAAAATAGAAAATTTTGATTATCCAAACTGAAAAGTTTTTGTACAAACAAAATTAATGCAGACAAGATTAGAAGGGAAGCAATAAACTGGGAAACAATTTTACAGTCAAAGGTTCCTGATAAAGGCCCCATTTCCAAAATATATAGAGAATTAACTCTTAATTTATAAAAAAAATCGCCATTCTCCAATTGATAAATGGTCAAAGAACAGACAATTCTCAGATGAAGAAATTGAAACTATTTCTAGTCATATGAAAAGATGCTCCAAGTCATTATTAATCAGAGAAATGCAAATGAAGACAACTCTAAGATACTACTACACCCCTGTCAGATTGGCTAAGATGACAGGAAAAAATAATGATGATTGTTGGATGGAATGTGGGAAAACTGGGACATTGATGCATTGTTGGTGGAGTTGTGAACGAATCCAACCATTTTGGAGAGTAGTTTGGAACTATGCTCAAAAAGTTATCAAACTGTGCATACCCTTTTGATCCAAGGAAAAACTACTGGGCTTATATCCCAAAGAGATTATAAAGAAGGGAAAGGGACCTGTATGTGCATGAATGTTTGTGGCAGCCCTCTTTGTAGTGGCTAGAAACTGGAAACTGAATGGATGCCCATCAGTTAATAAATTGTGGTATATGTATATTATGGAATATTATTGTTCTGTAAGAAATGACCAATAGGATGATTTCAGAAAGGCCTGGAAAGACTTACATGAACTGATGCTGAGTGAAATCAGCAGGACCAGGAGATCATTATATACTTCAACAACAATTTTATATAATGACCAGTTCTGATGGACCTGGCCATCCTGAGCAAGGAGATCAACCAAATCATTTCCAGGGGAGCAGTAATGAACTGAACCAGCTACGCCCAGAGAAAAAACTCTGAGTGATGACTAAAAACCATTACATTGAATTCCCAATCCCTATATTTATGCCCACCTGCATTTTTGATTTCCTTCACAAGCTAATTGTATAATAAAAAAAAAAAAGAAAGCACAGAAGGTCAAGAATTTTAAGGGAATAAATGAAAAAAAAAAAAAAAGGCAAATGAATGTGGCCTAGCTGAACCAGATCTAAAATTATATTATGGCTAATAAACAGAGTAGTTGATCAGTGGAATAGGTTAGGTTCACAGAACAAAATTGTCAATGACTATAGTAATCTAGTTCTTGACAAACACAAAGACCCAGTTTGGGGGATAAAATCTCAGTATTTGAGAAAAACTCCTGGGAAAATTGGAAACTAGACTGACAGAAATTAAGCATTGACCCATACCTAACACCATATACCAAAATAAGGTTGAAATGGGTTCATATTCTAGACATAAAGAATGATATTATAAACAAATTAGAAGAACATAGGATAGTTTACCTCTCACCTCTGTGGAGGAGGAAGGAATTTGTCACCAAAGAAGAACTAAAGATCATTATTCATCACAAAATGGGTAAAAAGGTTAAAAAGTTTAGGTTAAAATTTTTTTTTGTACAAAACATGGCAATGCAGACAAGATTTGAAGGGAAGCAATAAACTGGGAAAACATTTTTACATTCAAAAGTTCTGATAAAGGCCTCATTTGTAAAATATATAGAGAATTAACTGAAAATTATAAGAATTCAAGCCTTTCTCCAAGTGATAAATGGTCAAAGTACATGATTAGACAGTATTCAGATGAAGAAAATGAAACTTTCTAGTCATATGAAAAAGGTGCTCCAAATCATTACTGATCAGAGAAATGCAGATTTAAGACAACTCTGAGATACCTACATACCTTTCAGATTGGCTAAGATGATGGCAAAAGATAGAGATGAATGTTGAAGGGGATGTGGAAAAATTGGGACATTGACACATTGTTGGTGGAACTGTGAACACATCTAACCATTTTGGTGAGGAATTTGAAACTATGCTGAAAAAGTTATCAAACGGAGCATACATTTTGACCCAGCAGTGTCTCTACTGGGCCTATATCCTTAAAAAGATCTTAAAGGAAGGAAAGGAATCTACATGTGCAAAAAATACTTGTGGCAGCCCTTTTTGTAGTGGCAAGAAATGGAAATCTAAATGGATGCCCATCAATTTGAGAATGGCTGAATAAATTGTGGTATATGAATGCTATGGAATATTTTTGTTCTGTAAGAAAAGACCAACAGGTTGATTTCAGAGGGGCCTAGAGAGTCTTACATGAACTGATGTTAAGTGAAATGAACAGAACCAGGAGATCATTGTACATGGCAACAAGAAGACTATACGATGATCAATTTTGATAGACATGGCTTTCCTCAACAATGAGATGATTCAAACCAGGTCCAATTGTTCAGTGATAAAGAAAGCCTTATACCCCCAGAGAGAGGCGTGTGGCAACTGAGTATGGACCACAAGATAGCATTTTCACACTATTGATGTTTGCTTGAATTTTGTTTTCCTTCTCAGGTTTTTTTTTTTTTTTTCCCCTTTTAGATCTGACTTTTCTTGTGCAGCAAGATAACTGTATAAATATGTATACATATATTGGATTCAACATAAATTTTAACATATTTAACATGTATTGGTTTATCTGCCATCTAGGGGAGGGAGTGGGGGGAAGGAGGGCAAAATTTGGAACAGAACATTTTGCAAGGGTCACCGTTGAGAAATTATCCTTGCATATGTTTTGTAAATAAAAAGCTTTAAAAATAAAAAAAAATAAAATAGAAAAAATATATATATTTAACAAAATGATTGGCATATAATAGGTATAATATAAATGCTAATGATTTTTTTTTACTAATTTTCATGACTTGAAAATGTTTTGTGGCCCAAGGAAAAGAACATGCCTATTATGGGCATTACCATATTGCTTTTTAAAATGCCATAGATATAATAATGCAACAAACTAGTAGTGATGTTTTGATTACAAATAGACATTTTTCATGGATATTGGATCAAATCATTTTTGCTACAATTAGTATTAACAAGTGCTGGAGGGCTTGTCCCTTGGATTTACTTTATGTTAGAGGCAGATTATCTTACATATTCCTTAATATCATGTATTTGAATGACTTTATTAGTAGCATATATATCTTTTGCTAATTTGCTGGTTCCTGTCCCCATCATCCAGCCTTGCTGAATTTTAATCTGCACAGTGGGGATGACCACAATAACACAGCATGCAAAATGACTCAGCAGGGTCAGGATGATATTTTTTCACTCCTTGCCCTTCCTCTCTGGTGGCCAAGTTTATGATCCAGTTCACTGAAGCCATTATGAGGCCATTGTGTATCCCCTGAGCATATATAGTGGGAGCTGAGCACTGCAGACTGTGATTAGGCACAGTAAAACACATTCAAGTGTATCACACTGTTTAACACAAACTTCCATCATAATTTTGTTAACCCTTTCACTTATACTGAAGACTAGACCACAGCTGTTCATAAGCCTTACTTTTGTTTACACAAGCTTAATATGTCCCTTTTGCATTTGGGTAAGCATAATCTAATTCTATTTTTCTCCCTCTTGCTGGCAGTTGACAGAATTGGACAGAATTTTTATCTGATCTTCCTCGTGGGAAGAATTTCCCCTGGAGATTCTCTGTGTAAACTAAATATTTATTGCTTAGTGCATTGAAATCTGCAGTGAAAAATAAAAATCAGTCAAATTTCAGTTTTTCTTGGTTTGGAAGTGATTTGATCTAGAAAATGAATGTTATCTCCTTAAATGATGAATTACATGAAGATGCCATTGATTCTTCTACATAATTCTACAAACTATGTGCTAATTAAAATGGAGATAGACCTAAAGCATAATCATTTCGGATTCAATATGTCAGATTTGGTTTAGCAAAGATGGAGCTACAAAGTTCACAATAGTATGTGAGTCACAGACATTTAGTCAACAAACATTTAAGTACTTTTTATCTTCTAAGAACTGTTAAGGAAAAGATTTTAATCTAAAACCATTCCCTCCCACAGTAACCCAAGCAAAGAAAATATAGGGATTTTCACCATACTTTTCTATTGAGATGTAGAAGATATCTCAGAGGCCATTTAAGCCAGACCTTTTATTTATTGATAAATAGTTATTTTCTAGAAAAAATTTAGGCAAAGCCATATAGTTAGTAAGGTATGAAGGCTAAATTGGGACACAGGTCCTCTGATTACAGCTTTTTGTTATAGCATCCCAGTTATAAACTATTTTTTTTTCTTTTTTTTGATGTTACCCTTAATTTTATTTAAATGTTTATTATAAATGTTCTTATAAAGTTAAATTATTTAAAGATCTCAGGCTTAAAATTCAGCTAAGGTATTTAAATACTACTGGTGAGAGTTAAGGATTTGAGAATCAATAGATACATCATTTTCATTTCTACAAATACATAGGATTAGCCTAAACCTGAGTCATCACAGCAGAATCAAGATGAGGATGACAATGATAAGCAGCAATCAAAATCAATAATCTGATTAGAAGCATTAGCTAGCTTGATAGCCCTAAAGCATTTTTTTCAAAACACTTATAGACCAAGGAGCATTTGAATAATAAAAATGTTGTGCTTTCTCATTTCAAGTTCAAAATGTAATAAATATACCATGCATTCCTTATGCCATTGCTAATTCAATAATAGAATCCCCCAAAAGAGGAACTGACCTGAACAAGATTTGTTTTCTCTAAGCTTTTCTTGTGCAAGCAGCTGGAATCCTCAGTGCAGTGTGTGTATTCAATGTATAAAAAGCATTGCATAAGCAAGAAAGAATTTTACAAGGTCAGAATTGAAACATATCTAAATTTGCTGCTAACATGCAACAAAAGAGACCACTAATATTTTGCAATTATTATGTATTTTTATGGAAGACATATGTCATTTTCAGAACCAAAAAACCAAGTGTAGATTTTTTAATAATATAATTTTCCTTGTTAAAAGAATAAAGTTCTTTCAATTCAAAGGAAGAATTTTCCTGCAGTGTCTGAGGAATAGGTTGCTGAAATCTTTCCTTATAATCCAATTGACTGAAAGTATGAGTGACTATAAAAGTATATTGTTGCATTGCTGATATGACAGAGACCAAGTAGGAAAAATATATGTGCTACATGAAGGCCTTTATTTCCTTTCTAATCCCAGAGTAAAGATTGTGACAGCTTGTAATGTCCAGGCTAGCTCTCTGGTGGTCCTCGGGAATCAGCCTGAAGTTTTGGGCTTAGTGGGGGAGTGAAGTGAAGGAGCCAGGATACCAGAAGTGGCTAGTCAAAGATGGAGTCTGGACTCTGAAGTTTGCAGCCTGAAGTCTTCTGTGGCTAAGATTGCAGTAGCTGAGAGAGCCCTCTGTCTCTGGGACTCCCTTAAATACCCCAGCAGGACTACATTATGATACCACACTGGGTATGCACAATTGTAGAACATCACATTACCACATTACCCTAAGTATACACCAACTAGATTGATAACATCATTATATTACATCAAGTATGTGCTTAGAGAACCACTATCTCACACCAAGTAGGTACTTAACTACAAGGACCCTGCAGTCTTAGATTCAAGTACACCCTTTCAAAATTCTGGCCTGCTACATCTACTAATTTAAAGAGTGGTCATTGGGGCAAAATGCCTTTTATAATGCTTATGTTGATCTTTTTGTTTATTTATCTTTATGGTATTATTTGGTCTTTACTTTTATCACTAAAATTTCTAAGGTTATTGCAATGAACAAATTAATTAATATAAGCAATAGCCATAAAATAAACATCACAAAAATCAAGGCTACTTCAATTCAATTTAATAATACATTTATTTGTACATGTATTGAAATAATACAATTTAATAATACATATTTGTTCCCTGCTATGAGACAGGCATTAGATACACAATTAGAAAAAATAACAACAAAGTTCATATGGAAAACACTATAAACTATCACACATTCGTAAATTTGAATGAGAAAAATTGTTGTTACATATCTTGTCCCCTTTTCTGTTTCTGGACAATTTCAATGGCATGCTTTTTTGATGGTGTTTCATCTTTAATTTGTAGTGTCCACAAGGCATGAGAGTAATGGAAGGATTACTGATACAGGATTAAGAATAATAGAACACTTTAATAATAAAAAAAAAAAAAGATGCACATTGCATAAAGAGGCATCCTAATATAGTCAGTAGGCTACTTAGCATAGTGGGGACAGCACTGAGACCAAGAAAAATCTGTATTAAAGTTTCTCTTTCATTACATGCTAGTTTGTGACACTAGGCAAGAAATTTAACACTTTAATTTAGGTAAAGACATAATTTTCCATAATTGGGAAATATTTAGGAAAATAATTGCGCAATAATATGAAGTTTTCAAAGTCAATGACACCTATGGAGATCCTCCTGTATTCCTACTTTCTACTCATATTTTACATCATTGCTTAGGGTAGCTCTCTATATAAGTGGTATAGAAACTGTCAATTTTCATAGAAAAAATTTCCTAACCTTGGCCAACCGAATAGTACTTTCAGTCCCTACAATATATTCCTATGAAAGTAAAAGGGAGGAAGAATATTGAGTATAAAGAAGTCATAATCTATTAATAGGCATAACTTGCTCATTAAAAATAATAGAAATGACTTTTTCAAATATATGAAAGTTGTTGCAGAGGTGCTAATGATACTAAGAGATTTTTTGAAACTTTTGAAACTAGATTTTCATAAATGTATATTAGTTAACACATATCTGTATATATGCATGTATATACAAATATAAATATATCATATATTGTGTGTATATATGTATATACTTCAGAAAAATCTGAAACAGAAAAAACTTCCTACCTAGGAAAACATCATTTTCCTTTGTTGATTCTGGTTTTCATTGAGTTTTTCAAATAAAAAAATGCACATTGCTAAATATATATACACAGCTCCATTATTCATATGAGTATATTTTGAGAATTGCCTAAAGTTGTTTATTTGCTACTTTGAAATTGGTTGTGTTCTCTGAATTATTTTAGATAATATTTTACGGAACTAAACAAACCACCTGGGATAATGCCATGAGTAAGTTAGAGCAAAGTTTTCAAGATATTTTGCAATGAATAAGAAATAAGATCTAGAACAGCGTGCCCTGTTTATACAGGGATATAAAATAATTTTTTGCACTGCAATGAGCATTAAGAAAGTGAAAACATAAAAGAAAATAGTTGAAATGAAGACCTGTTTGGGAAAAAAAATCCTTAAGAAAGTTCTGTGCTTTTGCCACACACACCATCTGAATCACATACGCATACACATACACACTCACATGCGTGTACACACACACTAACTTAAGTTTGAAGGTCATGACTAGAAAGAAATATTCTTAACTTTAAATTTTTTATTTGAATCTCACTAACTTACAAAGCATAGTGCTACCAGTCAGTCACTGTTTTTCACACTCACATATCTAAGTTCCTCACTGCCCCTGTCAAAAGGGAGTTACTGAGCACATTTGTAAGAATTTGTTTCTATTTAATAGCATTATATTTTGTGTGCACCAATTTGAGCTTTAGCTGAATATCTTCTTTTCCTCTGCAACTATTAGTACTATTGCTCTGTAACTACTATTTTAATTTGTTTTTATTTTTTACACTTATTCTGTAATTTTCTTCTCTCTCTCTCTGTATATATATATATATATATATATATATATATATATATATATATATATTTACATATATACATATGTGTGTGTGTGTGTGTGTATCCACTTTTAAATTTATTGGGAATTGGGATTGATATACATGCAATTCTTCTTTTTCTTTTTTCTTGTTTTTCTTTTTTTCTTCTCATTCTCCTTCCTCTTCTCCTTTTTCTTTTTCTTCCTCTTTTTCTTCTTGTTATTCTTCTTTTTTGGTATTTGTATTTATGAAACCTAGCACAGTACCTGGCACATAGTAGGCAGTTAAACATATTTTGTTGAAGATTATAAGAAAATCAAGAGTATATACATTACAGGATACATGTGATTCTCAAGTGAAATTAGGCAAAGTACTTTAAAAACTTTACAGCACTATTCTTGGATATTATTATGTATCTGTGTTTAGATAGATGTTATTTTTATGATTCTTCTTAGTCTCTCTTCTAATATATTAACTTCAACAACAGTAAGATAGACGGTACCTTCTGATCTGTATAGTTTATGACAATAGAATTGATAAAGTTTTAAGCATGAATTATTGTTGAGGTGAACATTTGATGCTAAAGAGCTAGATTAAAATGAAAAGGTAGAGTAATGACTATATCACTTTCTTGTCTGTTCATTATTAGGAGATGCACTTGGTTACATGAGTTATTGTGACTATGATATATATGTCATAATCATCACAACACTCTTGTGATTACTACATTTCAATAATATATGCTAAAATGAATATATCTGTTTCACAGAACAAGTTAAGTAAACGTGTTAAATAAATGAACAGATAAATTAAAAAATGTTTCTTGTCCAGAAAAATTTCATTCTGATGAACAATCCTTTAAACAGTGTTTCTAATAGGGGCTATATATATGCAACAAGCTAGGCTCAGAATTCAACCAGAAGTGAGTGAGTTTTATGTTTAAGAAACTTTCAATGATCACAAAAAATATTTACACAAACATAGACACACACCAATTTTAATATCAATATTTGTAATGATACAATAAAATTGTAAATGATGAAACACCACAATATCCAAAGAATCAAAATTATATATATATAGCCAATAGGAGAGTGGAGGATGTGGTAGGTTAGTATATCAGTCAATAAATATTTATTACTAGTATATTATATGTCATATATTGTGCTAAGTGTTGGGAATTAAAATAAAAGTCAAGGAAATCCTTATCCAAGAGGGGGGAACATAATGGAAATAAGTATATACAAATAAGATATATATATATATATATATATATATATATATATATATATATAATATTGATGATAATCAACAAAGGGGAAACATTATTATTAAGGGAATCAAGGGGAAATTTTTTTTTTGTTGTTGTTATTTTTTTTGTTTTATGAAACATGGAATGTTAGCTAAGACTGGAAAGAAGCCAGGGATTCCAAGAGACAAATAAAGAGGGATAGACCATGGGAGACAGCAAGTGAAAATGTATAGTATAAACATATACTATCTTGCATGTAGGACTATAAGGAGGTCAGTGGCACTAGATGGAAGAGTATGTGGTCGGAGTAAGATATAAAAAGACCAACATGGTAGGAAGGGGTATACAGCGGTTGGTTGGTTTGTTTGTTTTTGGCTGAGGCAATTGGAGTTAAATAATTTGTCCAGGGTCACACAGGTAGGTAGTGTTAAATGTCTGAGACCACATTTGAACTCGGGTCTTTCTGACTTCAGGGTTGGTGCTCTATCTACTGCACCACCTAGCTGCCCCTGGTATGCAGATTTTTAAAAGCCTGACAAAGGATTTTATATTTGATCTTGCAGCTAATAGTGGGCATAAACAATTAAATATAAGTTATTGGGGATGGGATTATTATATTTTATTGTATTTTAGGAAGATCAATTTGACAGATAAGTGGGAATTTGATAAGATAGCAGAGAGATTTGGAGAAGGGAGACCAAACAGGAAACTACTACCATAGTGAGAGTTAGAGGGCTGCATTGGAATGGTGCCAGTCTGTCTAAGTAGATTGTAACTTATTGCTGATGATTACTTGCAGGTAAGAACTTGAACAATAGATATCATAGAGAAAAAATATATGTTGACTGGTTTAGTTTTAAGATTTAAATATAATAATATTCCTTTAATATACTTGCCCTTGTACCCAAAGGATGTTTGGTTAAAACTAAATACTAGCATATGGTTTCCAGCACATTAGAATCTTTTTTGCATGCTTTGAATGCAAAATGGAAGATGGAAGAATATAACCAAATGCATACAATAAACAGATTAAATATGAAAGACTAGTTTGATTATCCATATAATTGAGTTCATACACCCTGAAGAATTAAATTTTAATTTAAAACATTTTTGGTATTTTGGAAGCTATTACATTTTTGAAAATAAAGGTTAATTTACATTAATTGTGAATTCCTAAGCTTTATAATAAGAAGATAATTTGAAGCCTATGTTTAAATTATCTAGATAGATAGATCATACATAGAGAACTATAAAGATAGAGATAAATAAATAGATATAAATAAGGATATTCTGAGGCAAAGAAGAAATAGAGGTTAATAGAGGGAGAATGAAAGAGAGGGAAAGAAGACAGGATATAACAGGAGAAGAGCAAAGGATTCAAAAAGGGAGGGAAGTAAAAGGACATATAAAGAAACTATTTAAGTTTTTAATTTATAAGTATTTAATTTGTGCCCCACTTCTTCAGGGGAAAAAAAAAAACATTTAAGAGTATTCGATTATTTAGCACTACCACTGCTGAATTTTCTATTCCTTTGGCATTCCTTATGGCAGAATCTTTTGAACATCCTTTTCCCTTTATGAATTGTAGAGAAAAGCCTTTGGAATGGAGATAGTATAACTATTCAATATTGAATCAATGAAATTGGAAAGCAGAGATCCATATGAAAAAATGAAACAAATATTTACAAAGTGTTAGTTTTATCAAATGAAAATGACCTTTTAAATGAATGCTGATTTTTTTCTGAAATTTAAAATTTTTATAATTCTATATAAAATGATTTTAAATGAATCTTCTTGCTGCTTTTTAGAGCCTCATATTTTCTTTAAAATATACAATGATAAATTTAGTGCTGAAGTATATTTTTAAATTTCAGCAATGTCAATGCTTACTAGGTGAGACATTAATCAGGGCTGACAGCTGTGTAAAAAATGTTTATTTACATGTATTTTCATGGTCCAAATGCTTTTTTTTAAAATAAAGATTAGAGTAAACACAAGTGTATTGTTCATATTTTCAAAATTCTATATTCCCACCACAAATTTTTAGCTTCTCCATATTTATACAAAATGATTTTCTCTTAAGTATTCCATGAAATCCTTCTTACCCGCAATAGTCTCATGTATATATATATATATATATATATATATATATATATATATAATAGTCTCATATATATATACACATATATACACACACACACATATATACATACACATATATATGTATAAACAAACATTACAGATCAGACATTCAGTGACTTTGTAAACATTTTAAAGCATGAATCCAAGTGTTCCAAAATGACTAATACTTAAAATCCTACTTTTTTCAAGACAGCATGTTAATTTGAATAATGTCTTGAATAACAAACCTGATTCAAATGCATAATCATATCTTCTGATTTCTGTTCTAGTCTTCCATCCATTGTATCATTTGGCTTTTGATTTTTGACAATTCTCACAATCCTCCTCAATCAAAGAAAGTCATACTTATATAAGGGTTTCCTGTAGGCCAGTTCCAACAAATGCATCAGGAATGATTTCCCTGTCCTCATCAATGACATCCCTTTTTTATTCACTCCAATGCCTGATTCTCTTGCCAACAGTAAGTTTAACATTTGGAGAGCTGCATTAGCACATTCAGGCTATTGTGGTACTATTTAGTGCAGCAGTAGTGCAGTAAAGAGATTCGGGTCAGTGAGGAAGAGGATAGCAAAGAATATCTCATCAATCAACAATGCACCCCAAGTATGTTAACAATAAAGTGATTTGCTACTTCAATGCACTCTTAGTTACTAGTTTAAAATTCATTTTCCTGTCCTTCAATATCTAGCAAAATGGTATATTTATAGTACATCTTTAATCAATTCTGGATAAATAAATCAAAGAATAATAAACAATTACAAATAAAAATTGGGGCATGAACTGGGTTCTTTAAACTGAGGTATTACTAAGTATCCATTTCTGAGTCAGTCTCTTTATGGAGTTCTGATGTTAGAAAATGGGGAGAGCAAAATATAAGTATATTCCCAGAACACATCAAAACAGAAAAATAACCCTGGCCTTAGCCTTTGGGGTGGGGGGTGGGAATAGGTGCCATGTTCTTGATGGTTGAGCAATGACTCAGGGGCATAGCTCTCTGACTACTTCAATTACTATATTAAACAATAGCAAAAATAAAACAAAATAATTCTGTTCTGAAGAGTCACACATTCTATTGTAGTTATAGAAAGACTGCTAAGTTTGAAATCATCAAGTATTAAATTCAGGGCTTACACCATGCCTTAACTGATCTGAGTGATGATAGACTAACCAGTCTCTGGTTCGGTCTCTGAATCTCTTGATTTATCTATAATGGAGATCACGATATCTTCAGTATTCAAAACATAGTCTTGTGAACTACAGTTGAAGTCAAATCCTGTATTGGAAGTATTTTGCAAAGTTTGGGGCACCATATAAATGTATCCTTTTTTTTTTTCTTTTTATATGACCAGCTATTACGTTGCCAAAAACAATTATTCCCAGTGAACAAATTCCTTCTGCTTTTGTAGATCTGTAATTCTTTTGTAATTAATAGCCTTACATCCTTGCTTGGGACATTGAAAATAAAAGTGAATCACTTAGGTTCAACAGTTATGTATCAGAGACTGGATTTGAACTTAAATTGCTCTCACTTAGAGAATGGTTGTCTATCTACTAGGCTCACTGACTCTCAGATTGTAGTGTTATCCTAATATTATTACTTTAAGAATCTAAAGCAATTTCACTGCAAATTATAGTGACAATTTCACCAAAATAAAAACAGGGACTTATCTCTTTCTTCTTCCATGCTTTTTGCTCGTTTCCCTTTTGCATTTGTTTCTCCTTCCAGTGTGGCCTATGATGTTAATGTGAATACACTTTTATCTACACTAAAATATCAGGTATTAGAAAAAATATATGATATATTTGTCATAGGTTGTCTTTTTATGCATTGCAAAGTGTCTAAAAACTTTCTTAGAAGACAGAAGCATTAGGTCTTGTTACAAGTCCTAATATTACAAATTTAAGTAGCTTTTGTGTTATCGAGGTTCATTAAAGTTAAACAAAAAAAATAGGGTAAGGAAGCTTATTGGGGCAAGGGTGTAGTCATAAAAGCACAAGGTGATAAAGGGAGATGAAAACCAGGACCTCTGCTGGGGATCTGAATGGAACAGAATACCCTGAAGTAGGTAAGTCTTCTGGGGTTTTAAAATGTTTTTTATATGAATTTAGCAGAATCAGGGATCTGAGAAAGTGAGAACCATGGACCTAATGACTTTTTCTTTAGTTATAGCAGTATTTCATGGAAAAGGTGTGTGGAAGTCTTCCATACTCCTGGGGAATTGTTGGGTAGTTGATATTCATACTATCAAGGAAAGGACTTTGGGGCATTGTTGCTGGTCTTACCCTGACAAGAAAACTTAGGGGTTTTGAACTTCCCTCAGGGCATGATGGTAAGACTACTGGGGTCATTAGAGGTCCAGTCTCTATCCTTTTCCCTCTTTCCCCTTGGGTTATACCTGGGGATATGTGTTGATCAAAAGAGAAAGCAGTGAGAGAATCAGGACGGGATTGTCAATCTGTGCATGCAAGTGAAGGAAAACAGTGCACAGCATTGTAGAATGAAACTAGTCAAGCATTATTGTTTTTCTGTTTTTTAGTTCGATCCAAACAATTATTCTTTTGATTTTTTACATACATATATACATTCATACACACATCCACATAAACATACATACATACAGATACACACACAGAAATGCATATACAATTTTTGCAAAAATTTCTCAACTTTATTTGTTGAAATGATTGCTAGTAGGTTTTTCCAAGATTATGCTGGTCTTTTCTATACATTGTGTGATTTAGTAGTATCATCTCTCAGATTGGTTAAGATGACAGGAAAAGATAATGATGAATATTGAAGGGGATGTGGGAAAACTGGGACACTGATACATTGCTGACTGAATTGTGAATGGATCCAAATATTCTGGAGAGCAATTTGGAACTGTCCTCAAAAAGTTATCAAACTGTGCATACCCTTTGATCCAGCAGTGTTACTACTGGGCTTATATATCCCAAAGAGATCTTAAAGAAGGGAAAGGCACCCATATGTACAAAAATGTTTGTGGCAGCCCTTTTTCTAGTGGCTAGAAACTGGTGCCCATCAACTGTAGAATGGCTGAATAAATTCTGGTATATGTATGTTATGGAATATTATTATTCTGTAAGAAATGACCAGCAGGATGATTTCAGAGAGGCCTAAAGAGACTTACATGAACTGATGCTAAGTGAAATAAGCAGAACCAGGAGATCATTATATACTTCAACAATAATACTATATGATGATCAATTCTGATGGAATGGTTCTCTTTAATAATGAGATGATCCAAACCAGTTCCAATTGTTCAGTAATGAAGAAAATCGGCTACACCCAGAGAGAGAACTATGGGAAATTAGTGTGCACCAAAACATAGCATTTGTACTTTTTCTGTTATTGTTTGCTTGCACTTTTGTTTTGCTTTTCAAGTTTTTTTTAACCTTTTTTTAGATCTGATCTTGTGAATATGTATGCATGTATTGTTTTTAAAGTATATTTTAACATGTTTGGCATAAATTGGACTGCCTGTTGTCTGAGGGAGGGAGGGAGGGAATGAGGGGAAAGGTTAAAGCTGAAGGTTTTGCAGGGGTCAATATTGGGGGGGTTATCCATGAATAAGTTTTATAAATGAAAAGGTATAATAAAGGGAAAATAATTTAGTGGTATTTACATAGGATGATTTGGTGCAATAAAAATTGTAATTAATCCTCATGGCACCTTGTGCAGTATGTAGGGCACAACTATTATACTCATTTAGGTGAGAAAGAAACCTGAGAGTCAAATTGCTTAAGATACACAATAGGAAAAAAATATTTAAGGTCCCACACACAATTATGACCCATTCATTAATTAAGGCATTTTACATATGTATTTGAAACAGAACTTGTTAAATTAAATATAATCTTCATAAAATGAAACAGCAACAGACTTCTAATATTTTTATTCTGAATTACCTGTGGCAATTTAGGATCCTTCAAAAACTGTTGTGCTAAATGTATAAGGGTATTGGATTTGTGACCATTCCAGACTTTGCTTCTGATTTCCTCTTCACAACTTTATTATAGCAGTTCATAATACTGAACATAATAATTTGCATTAAATTAAATTAGGCATTCTGATGATTTTGAAGACCTAAAAATAAAGTATTTTATTGAACAATAAGAAAATCAAATGGAAGATAAGGCAAATAAGATCAAGTTGAACTGTACTATATATCTTTGCCTTACAGCTGGTATTCAGCTTCAAATGTCAGCACATATTGAAAAATAATTCACATGGCAAATGAAAAGGAGAGTGATCCTTTATATTAAACAATTCAACAATTTTTATATTTTATATTTATATTATATAAATATAATACAATATAAAATAAATATTATATATATTTATATTAAACAATTCATATTTTAGGAATATATGCAATCATTGATTGCATATATTTTAAAGCCAATTTATTTTTTTCCCTAAAACATGGCTTCACTACAGTTTTTGATTTTTTTTTTTGTTATTTCTCAGCTAAACCCTAGTTAATTGGATATGAATGATATGAAGGAGGTGGAGCAAAGATAGCTAAGTAAAGGCAAAAACTCACTGAAGCTCTCCCCAATAATTCCTTCAAACACCATTAAATAATGACTTTAATAAGATTTTAGCATGTCAGAACCTACAAAAATGCAGAGTGAAGCAATTTTCTGGCTGAAGACAACTTATAAAGTCAGCTGAAAAGGTTTGTTGCACCAGCCTGAGAAGAGAGCACAGTTTGGCAGAGGCTCCAGCAGCAAAACCTTGGCTCCACACATAGGCCAAATAGGAAAAGGACATATAAAAATGTCACAAAAACACACTATTTTTTGTAAAAATTAGAATTGAGCAAAATGAAGCTAAAGACAGTATGAGAAATCAGAAAACAATGAAAACAAAACCAAAGAATGTAAAAGAAAAGAAAACCATATGATCACTAGACAAATAACTGACTTGGAAAAATAAGTCCAGGAAAGAAAATTTAAAAAAAATATTGACTTACCTGAAAACCATGATAAAAAAGAGCTTAGGCATTATCTTTCAAGAAATTATCAAAGAAAATTATCCCGATATTCTTGAACTAGAGGGTAAAATAGAAATGAAAAGAATGCACCAATCATCTCCTGAAAAAGATCCCAAAACAAAAACTCCCAAGAATGTTATGGCTAAATTCCAGAACTTCCATATCAAGAAAGAAATACTGCAAGCATTCAGAAAGAAACAATTCAAGGATAGTAGAATAATAGCATAATACAAGATTCAGAAGCTTCTATATTAAAGAATGAGAATGCTTGGAATGTTATATTCTGGAGAATAAATGACCTATTATTACAACTATTACAACTCAAGAATCATCTCTAAGAATACCCAGTAAAACAGAGTATAATTTTTCAGGGGGGAAATGAGTATTCAATGAGAGGACTTCCAAGTATCTGTGATGAAAAGAACAGCTTAAAAGAAAATCTAAATTTCAAATACAAGATATATGAGAAGTATTAAAAAGGTAATCAGGAAAGGGAAAACACCAGAGACTTAGTAAAGTTAGTCTGTTTATACTGCTATATGGAAAATGATACTTGCAACTTATAAAAACTTTCTCATTATCAGGGTAGTTAAAAGGAATATTTATATTTATATCTATGTCTACCTCTCTCTCTCTCTCTCTCTCTCTCTCTCTCTCTCTCTCTCTCTCCGTTTCTCTCTCTCTCTCTCTCTCTTATTCTCTGACAAAGCCAGAAACAATGAGAGAGATTAAAAGAAAGACAAGAAGACACACACACACATAGACAAAGAGAAAGAAGAGACAGAGGTTTTATGAAAAAGGGTGCTAAATCACTATGGATTAGATAAATGCAAATTAAAACAACTCGGAGGTACCACCTCACACCTCTCAGATTGGCTAACATAACAGGAAAAGATGATAAATGTTCAAGGGAACAGGGGAAAATTGGGACACAAATGCACTTTTGGTGGAGCTGTGAAATGATTCAACCATTCTGGAGAGATATTTGAAACTATGTCCAAAAGGCTCTAATACTGTGCATACCCTTTGACCGAGCAATGCCATTACTGGATCTGTAATCCAAAGAAATCATAGAAGAGGGACAAGGACACAAATGGACAAAAATATTTGTAGCAGTTATTTTTGTGATAGTAAAGAATTGGAAAATGATTAGATGCCCATCAATTGGGAAATGGCTGAACAAGTTGTAGTATATGAAGGTAATAGAATATTATTAATCTATAAAAATGATGAACAAAATTATTTTAGATTAACTGAAAAGATTTACATGAACTGATTCTGAATGAAACAAGCAGAACCTTCTGATTGTACACAATACATGTTGTACACAATAATAGCAAGAATGTGTGGTGATCAACTATGAAAGGCTTGTTTTTTCTCAGTGGTTCAGTGATTCAAAGTAATCCCAATAGATTTTGGTCAGAAAAAATGCTATCTGGATCCAAAAAAAGAGCTAAGGATATTGAATGTAAATCAACACATGGTATGTTCAGTTATTTTTTTCTATTTTTTTCCGTCTCCCATGCTTTTTGCCTTTCGCTCTGAGTTTTCTCTCCCAACATAATTCATAAAGCAATATATAATAAAAACAAATTAATTTGCTAGGAAAAAATAAATCTATCTTGCCATAAAGGGTAAGGGGCTAAGAGAAAGGAAGGCTGATAGAAGGGTGAGCTGATTTGGGGAGGGAAAAGTCAGAAGCAAAAGACTTTTGAGGAATAAAGTACTTTTGAGGGTAAAAGGAGAGAAAAAATAGAATAAATGGGGGAGGGTTGGATGAAAGGAAATACAGTTAGTGATAATAAAAGTGAAAAAGAATTGAAGCAAGTTTCTCTGGTTAATGGTCTCATTTTCAAACATAGGGAACTGAGTCAAATTAAAAAGATAAAAGACATTCTCCAACTGATAAATGCTTAAAAGATATGAACAGTTTTCAGATGAAGACATCAAATATATTTATTGCCATATTTTTAAAAGTTCTAACTCCATTGACTTGAGAAATGCAAATTAAAACAATTCTGTGGTACTACTTTATACCTATTAGTTTAGTTAACAGGCCAGAAATGGAAAGTAAAAAATGTTGAAGGAGATGTGGGGAAAAATGAGACATTAATGCATTTTTGGTGGGATTGTGAAGTGATTCATCTAGTCTATAGAGCAATTTGTAACTATGTCCAAAGGGTAGTAAATCCTTTGACCTAACAGTATCACTCTTAGGCATATATTCCCAGAAATGATTTAAAAAAAAAGAAAAAAAGAGACATGTTCAAAAATGTTTCTAAAAAGTATTTTCTCAGGGCAAAGAACTGGATTGTGAGGGAATGCCCATCAATTGGGAAATGACTGAACAATCAGTTGTATGTAATTTTAATGGAATCCTATAGTGCTAATAAGAAATTAAGAGCAGAATGCTCTTGGGAAAAAAACTGGAAAGACTCCTGTGGGCTGAAGCAAAGTGAAATGTATTCTGCACAAAGAAATAGCACAAAATGATCCACTGTGAAAGATAATTCTGAATGATTTATTTTAAAAAATGCTATAGCCACATGCAGAAAAAGAACTGATTGTTTCTGAATAAAAATTGAAGCTTATTTAAAATTTTATTTTCTTGAGTGTGTTTTTTAGAGGAAGATCTATATTTTCTTTCATAAATGACATATGGGAATGTTTTACATGATTTCACATATTACTTCTCAAGAGGGGGAGGATAGGAAAAGAGAGAATCTAGAACTCAAAGTTTTAAAAACAAATATTAAAAATCACATGTAACTGGGGAAACATGAGTTATTAATTTTTGTAAAGAGAGAATGATTTTAAAGTATGCTTATTTATGAGTATATTTTGAGGGACTTTGAAACATTTTAAAAAATTTCCTTGGCATTGATTCTTCATTTATTATTCATGGGACTGGCAGAACATTTGCCTTTAAGAGACTATATTATACATTTTTAAAAGCAAGTGATTTCATTCTGTTTTACTAGAATGCATTTGGCATTAAACAGTTTTACTAGAATGCATTTGGCATTAAGCAGTGCATGAGCTGCTTTTATAAACACTACTATTTGGTTTGTTCAGTGCTGGAAATGTGGTATATGGCATAGATAATAAAATATGCTCTTTGACTCAGTTTAAGCAACAAAGGCATGACTAACTGAATACTCTCACATAGTCTGCCTTTATTTCATTGGGTAATCTTGAACATAAGAATACTTTGTTTTGTTTAGAATATATCTTTCTTCCTTTTTCTTGTATCAACCATTTTTTCATGAAACTAAACAAATTTCTTTACTTTTTCAATTTGTTTCTATCTAATGAATTTTCCTTATGATTTTTTATATATCTATATTTACATGCATGTATTTGTATGTATGTGCATATGTATATATACACAAACATATATTCTTATACCTGAATGTATGGAAGTGTATCTGTGTATATATGTTTGTATAAACACATATAATATGTATATATATGTAAATGTTGTAAAATTTTTCAAATATCCCTTTTTCCTATTTATTGAAGGTATTCTGCTCTATCAAGTTTGCAATCTGACTTCTGTTGATTCCCCAAGTTTTAAGGGATCAAGTCGGATTTCTCTCACACTGATCAGATTGTACTTTAGTTAATGTATCTCTTCTATCTTTCTACATTATCAGCACCCCATGGACAAAGACATTGTTTCATTTTTATTAGCCCCTTCCATGATCCCAACCAAAACATTATGAATATTGCAGTAACTATTTGTTGAACTGAATTGATATATAATATATTTTTATTAAATGATGCAAAGCTACAAGTTGAAACATTTAATTATATGTATCTGGCATTTAATAGGGCAAAGTTCTTTACAATTGCTTAGTAGCTCAATCTGTGAAAAGTGGGTCACTTAGTTTAGGGAGAGCTCTGTGCTAATAAAGCAAAGGTCACAGTTTTGATTCTTGTTTTGGCCAGTTAGTTCTCACCAGTAAAAAAAAAAAAACTGCTCTGCAGCCCCAGCCACAACCATCACCTCTAACCCAAGCCAGATGCTTCCTAAATGTTTGCCATTAATTACAAGGGTTACAAGGCAAGAGAGCAGAGTTTGTATCAGTACAAATGCAACTTCACTGCTGTAAAAAATAACTGCACAGTAGCATGTAATCTCTGTTACACAAAGGCAGATTCTTTAAGCCTGAGGGAAAATGTCATGCTACTTTTCAAATGAACAGTGGAGACATCTGTAGTAACTTAGTTTATCATCAAAATTTATCATCAAAACATTTTTTTCTGCAGTAGTGATTTGAACACAAGTCTTCTTAACTACAGGTACAATTCTCTATTCCCTGAAGCACCTTGCTGTCTCTATCACTGTGCATGTGTGTGTATGAGAGAGACACAGAGAGACACACAGAGAGAGACAGTGAGACAGAAACAGAGAGATATAGAAACAGAAAGACACAGAGAGAGACATAACGTGAGAGAGACAGACTGAAAAGACAGAGACAGATAATCAGAAACAGAGAGACAGAGATAAGGAGAGAGAGAGAAACAAGCAGATACAGAGAGACAGAGAGAGACACAAAGAAAGAGACAGAGACACACATAGAGAGAAACAGAGAGGAGAAAGACAGACAGAATAATAGAGAGAACAAAAGAGAGGGGGAGGAATAAAGAGGGAGATGGGAAAAGGGGGGAAAGGACACAGCAGGAAAGAGAGAACCTGTATGTGTGTATTCAGTTTTTTTCATGACCCTCATTTGGAGGTTTGTTGGCAATTAGAGTAAAGTGATTTGTCATTTCCTTCTCCAGCAGATTAAGACAAAGGATAAGTGACTTGCTCAGCATCATTCAGCTAGTAAATGTCTCAGACCAGATTTGAGCTCAAATATTCCTGACTCTGAGCCTAGTGCTTTATCCATTGCACACTTGGTTGACTCTAGGGAACCTGAGAGATTCTTTGATGACTATACTGGGAATCAAGTTTGAATCAGGTTTTTTCATGAATTACTGTATTACCTTATTTTTTTGCCATATAAAACAAAGAAATGCACTTTAGTAACACACACAAGGAAAAGAAAAAGGAAAGAAATATATGTTGTAAAGAAAATATAAAATAGAACTGGAAAAGACTTCAAAGTGTATATATAATAAAAAAGAATAGATGATCAATGGCATTCATTTTCATTATTATTATTATTATTATTATTATTATTATAACTTTTTATTGACAGAACCCATGCCAGGGTAAGTTTTTACAACATTATCCCTTGCACTCACTTCTGTTCCTATTTTTCCACTCTCTCCCTCCACCCCCTCCCCTAGATGGCAAGCAGTCCTATATATGTTGAATATGTCGCAGTATATCCTAGATACAATATATGTGTGCAGAACAAAACAGTTCTCTTGTTGCACAGGGAGAATTGGATTCAGAAGGTAAAAATAACCCAGGAAGAAAAACAAAAATGCAAACAGTTTACATTCATTTCCCAGTGTTCTTTCTTTGGGTGTAGCTGCTTCTGTCCATCATTGATCAATTGAAACTGAGTTAGGTCTCTTTTGTCAAAGAAATCCACTTCCCTCAGAATATATCTTCATACAGTATCATTGTTGAAATATATAATGATCTCCTGGTTCTGCTCATTTCACTTAGCATCAGTTCATGTAAGTCTCTCCAAACCTCTCTGTATTCATCCTGCTGGTCATTTCTTACAGAACAATAATATTCCATAACATTCATATACCACAATTTACCCAACCATTCTCCAATTGTTGGGCATCGATTCATTTCCCAGTTTCTAGCCACTACAAACAGGGCTGCCACAAACATTTTGGCACATACAGGTCCCTTTCCCTTCTTTAGTATCTCTTTGGGGTATAAGCCCAGTAGAAACACTGCTGGATCAAAGGGTATGCACAGTTTGATAACTTTTTGGGCATAATTCCAGATTGCTCTCCAGAATGGTTGGATTTGTTCACAACTCCACCAACAGACATTCATTTTCTGAGTAAAAAATAAAACATACAGCATGAATGGATGAATCAGCAGGATATTTACTCAAAATCACACAAGGGCCAGTCATAGCAAGAAACAGGTTTAGAAGATTAGAATTGGAAGAAGCCTTTTATGCCACCTCATCCATTTCCTTTTTATACAGATGAAGATACTAAGGCTTAGGGAAATTATATAATATACCAGAGATCAGGTTCTAGTGCAATATCATCTCTCCCCTGATTAAGTAGTGCGGCCTTTGAGGTTAAAAACAAAAATAACAATAAACAAATAAATAAAAGCAACTCTTCCCCCAAAAAAACATCCACCAACAAATAAAAACAAGCAAAACTAGCCAATTCTATTTATCCTGCATTCTCTGAATATTAGCACCTCTATTTTTCTAATATTTCCCACACTTAGACTTATGACAAGCAAACTAAGCCATCATTCAAATCACTCTTTTTTTAAATATCATTAGCCTTTTAGGTAATAATCTGTCCAGCTTTCAAGTATGCTTTCTCTCCTCCAGTCATAAGCTTCTGCTCTGTTTTCTTCCTGTGAGAATTCCTAGAGAAAATTGAGAGAATTTTCAGGAAAACCAGAAAATCAGATATTTTTCTAATTATTGTTGTGCAAAAATCCTCTTTGTGTGGTCAATGACATGTTATTATTAATTACATATTATTAATGACATATAAATTGCCTTTGCAAAAAATGCTTAATGTAGAGCTTGTATTATTGAAAGCTATGCTAGTATGGCTCACATTCTAGAAATTTCCTTCATGCCATTGTCATAACTCTTCTAGCTCTCATAGAAAATTCCTTATCAGTTTGTTTTATATTTTCTTATTCTTTTTACCCACTCACACTCACTTTTCAACTTCTTGTAGACTGACTTCTGATCCTGATACTCAACTGCAATGTCTTCCTTAAATTTCTTAACTGCAAGAGAGAATTAATCTGAGAGAATTTCCATTGTTTTCATTTTGATTGTCATGACTTTTTGACAATGCTACTATTACCATTTCTCTATATCCTAAACATAAGTGGTATCCTTTCTTGTTTTCTTTTTAATTGTTGTGTTCCTTGCTGTCTAACTATTTCTTCTTAATTTCTTCTGTTCTACACTCAAAGTATAGGTGTTCCCCACAGCTCAGATCTGGACACTTTTTTCTTTGTGTTTACACTTTTTATCTTGATTTGCTGGTTAGCACAGGTTCATCTATTATTCCTGTACATTTCAAACTCTATATATCCAGTCCTTACTTTTTTTTAAACTCCATTCCCCTATGACCAGTTGACTACTAGACATATTCCATATTCTGTAAAGAACTCAGTAAGATCTTCCAAAAAAAAGCCAGAATATACTATAAAATTTACTGATTCCAATGTGTTATTCAACATAAGATTGGATAGCAAGAAATGTTGAAAAAATATACATCAGGAATAAGAAATGAGAAAGACCAAAGGACTGTACATGCTATAACAACAACTTCTGCCTATAAATCATGACTTTTTTCTTCAGGAAGATAGTTAAGAGATGCTCCAAACAGTAATCATTTTGAAATATCCCAATAAAATGAGTTAATTATATTGTGATGGAGAGGAAATGATTGGATATGGATGTGGGAATCAAATTCAAATCAGTATTCTGAGCAAAGGCAAACTGATAAATTGGTGGAAACTCAGAGATCAAATGAATATTAATTTGAAGAAGGAAAAATGCAATTACAATTTTTGGCATACAGTTGTGATAACTCCAACTTTAACCTATTTAAACACACTGATGAAGCAAAAAATATAAAAAAGATTCAAAATGCAGATTTTTCCAATTTCTAAAATAGTTAACTATACCAATGTGTGGGACAATTTTATCCAAAATTAAACTCTCAGGGGCATCTCAAGGTATAGAACAAAAGCTTTATTAGAATCTTGTGAGGGCTAGGCAGTCATCCAGACTCCAAGTAAAAGGGATGTTTCCAGAGCCAGAAGAGAGCTGCCCCCCAGTGCCCACTTGCAACTTTTATACAGAGTACCCCAAGAAAGAACCCAGACCCACCCCCCAGTACCCTTCATATACTTTCTGATTGGCTATATAGGTTGTGTTCCCTGATTAGGAACTGGAATATTGACAGGTTATAAATCTTTATTTCCCTTCCCTATCACATGATTTTTAAGAAACCAAAACTTAGACCTATAGGCTTGATCTACTCTAGTCCATGATTATGAGAAACTGAAACTTAGGCCTATTGGCTTGATGTACTTTAGGGTTATGAGAAATCTTCATTTCAGCTACTTGCACTCACTAAGTAAACATTTCTTCAGCTTTTGATCTTGTCACCAGACCTAGAAGACATACTTTCATTTCTTTCATCCTATACAATCCCTAGCTTTCTTAAAATTTCAGTTTAAATGTCACATCTTACAGGAGGTCTTTCTTTACCCCTATAAAAACTATAATCATGAAGTTATATTCTATTTTTATCTGTCTTTATACATACATATTTTTGTATGTACATACTTTCTCCCCCTTCCCCAATAGAATGTAAGCATTTTGAGCTAAGGGACTTTTTTTGTTTGTTTGTTTTGTTTTTTAGTTAAGATCCTAGGCTGTCCAATGAATAAAATTCTAAATATGGAGTCAGGAAGGCCTGAGTAGGAATCTTATCTATGACACTCACTAGACGTGTGACCCTGGTCAAGTCACTTCCCTTTGTCTCAGTTTCTTCATTGTAAAATTGGTAATAATAGCGCCTATTTCTCAGGGCTGTTGTAAGGGTAATATGACTCAATATCTATAAAGAATTTTTCAAAACTTTAATGCAATATAAAATTACTATTATTAGGAATGTAAATTCTATAATTTTATTGTTATTTTTACCTTTGAATTTCTAGCATTTATCAAATATATGCTTAATAAATGCTAATAAATTGATTTTAACGTAACACATATTTCTTAATTATAGTCCTTAGGAAGAATTCCTTTTTATAATTTTACTGCTGTCATCCTACTTAAGTCATACCTAAATTATTGAAATAGTTTCTTCACTTCTCTTTCCCAAGGTTTTTAATCAGAGGTCAGATCATTTATTTTAGATATTTTGATAATTTATTTGAATACAATGGCTTCTTTTGTGATCTTATACATTTTTCTTTAGTTTCTTACTTGAAAACATTCAGTAGTGTTCCACATATGAAATAAGTATAAATACAATACAAAATATTTCAAATATTATCTTACTGGTTCTTATATAACAATAATAGTTCCTTTATACAAATAATAGGAAGTAGTTACTACTTTCTAGCTTTTAATTAACCATTACCCTTAATAGGACATCTAGGAAGTAGTAACTCAAATGTATTCATTGGGGATCAGAGATGTCAAATAACTTGGCCATAGCTGTGTTGATATCAATTAGCAAAGGAAGGATTCAGACCAAAGTCTCTCCTAATTCAAAAACCACAGTTGCACATTGCTTCTAAAATCTTTGGCAATGCATTCAAAATCTTAATAATATGACTATGACTGCAATTTTCTTGTAGTCAAACTGAGTTTCTCATTAGTCTCTGAATTAAACTTATGCTTTATGCAAATTTCAAATATAAATTGTAAATTTAAATCTCTGATCATTTTATTTCCTTTATTTGGAATTTCCACACCTCAATCTTTATCTCTTAAGTTCTTTCCATCATTTATTTTGCAACTCAATTACGCCTGACTTAATGAAGCCTTCCCAAATATATCCATTCAGGAATTATTCTGCTGATTTCTGCAATTTGTACTAACACCATCAGATTGTATTCCCTTTATTCACATACATTTCTTATTCATCTTATTCATACTGTAAGGACCGCGCTAGCATCCAGGACACCCCAGAATCAGCTGGAGTCAGGATAAGCAAAAGTCCTTAATCTTTATTCTTGGTCCCCAGATGCAGGATTGAACAGGATAGAAGCAGATTCTTTGTGACCGCCTTCCTCCTTGTCCACAGCCAAGAGTGTAACCCTGGCTAGCTTTACTTCACCCCCTCGTCCCTCCCACAATCCTCTATACACCAATTATTGAGTCAGTACCAATAGTGAAAAGGGCCATTTTCAAAGCATATGCCCATAGAGTATTGTCCAATCAGTAGTTAGCCTCAAGTGCTCAGCAGTCCTGACCTCAGTGCATTGACTCAATAGTTTCAGCCCTCTACACACACACGCACACACACACACACACACACACACACACACACACACACATTGTATAAACTGTTAAATTAATGTTAAAAAAAAAATGTCACACATTTGTACTTCCAAAACTTTCAATCTAATTGGAAGAATATTAGAAAATTAGAAAATAAAATCATATAGAAATGCCTAAAAGAAGTTTGTTGATTTTTTTTTAATTGTGAGGTTTTTGTTTCTTTTTAGTGTTCTATGTGATTTGGAAAGGACAACATCACCAAATGATAGAATCTGGGAAAGTTGTCACTTGGCCAGGCATTTTAGGGTGAGCAAAGCATCAATAGGTGACAA
This sequence comes from Sarcophilus harrisii, assembly GCF_902635505.1. Lineage (NCBI taxonomy): Eukaryota > Metazoa > Chordata > Mammalia > Dasyuromorphia > Dasyuridae > Sarcophilus > Sarcophilus harrisii. Next base: position 410,783,565 of record NC_045426.1, read on the forward strand.
AGAGAAGCCCTAAAGTAAAAATGTTAATAAAGATAAGGCACATGGCATTATGTGGGAGATCTATTTAAGTAGGCCATCTTGGCTTGGAGGAATATGTGGAAAGAAGCAGTAAGAAATGAGGCTAAAATATTGGGATGGTAGTTACAAAGATTTTATACATTTTTGTGTTTTTCACTATTCCCTGCTCTTAGTACAATGTCAAACACAATTCTTGGCACATAGTAGGTACTTAATAATGGCTTGTTAAACTAATTGAATAAATGAAGGAATTAGAGAAGAAATAACAAATTACTGATTATGTGCTTTATTTCATCCATCGTTAGCTTCATTTTGTAATGAAATAAAGTGGCATTAGAGTAGGGTTACAGATGTATAAATACCCACATGATGACACAGAATATGTCCTCCCTCCACACATTATAGGAGGCACCTTTTGCACTATTCTATTTTGTTCACTAAATTACAACCTACTGTCACCTTAGCAAATCTAAATTATATACCATATGAATATACTCAAAATCTCCCAGTATCCTAGAGATAAGCCTATTACCAGGAAACAGACTTTCTTTACTTGTGACTCTAGCTTGTAAATCTCTATACAGTTTATTTTCTATTTGGATAGCCAGTCACAGAAAACTATTTTGTATATTAACATAAATATTTCCTTAACAATAAGGCAAAAGATAATGGTATTGAAGAGATATACATAAGAAAAGGCCAGAAAACAAATAAACAGAGATACACACACACACACACACAAACACATGTTTGTACATAAAATCAATCAGATGAATAATAAAACATCTTAATATACATATAAAACTGAACAGATCACATTTCTCCATTAATATCATATTTTATTTTATGTTGTAGAATGGGCACACAATTATAGGAAACAATTATAGGAAAATTTAGGAAATGCATGAGGGAGGAAAACTCACATAGTTAGAGTAACTTTCCCTTCTGGTATAGAGATGTTGATGTTATCAGCTATTTGATATTATTTTTATGCACATTCAGGAAAATTTTCAGCAAATGAAATGATTCTACTTATTGTTTAACTACTAATCTTTTGTTAGAGAAATCCTGTTCTTTGTTTCTCTACTCAGATATAGTAATTTCTAGCTTTTAATTAACCATTACCCTTAATAAGACATCTAGGAAGTAGTAACTCTTAATGGGAATAGAAATTATCTTTAAGGAAGACAATTGAAAAGCTCATCAAAGTAGTTATTTCTAAGTTATCTGGAACAAACAGATATTCATCCAGATGGGTTATTTCATGTTTTTGGAGCTAATGGTGAAAGGATTGACCAGCTCATTAGAATAAAGAAAGTAAGTAAAAAATTCTTTTATTTTTCTTTTTCCAAGTCTAAAGGAAATAGAAAAGAACATTAAGTCCTTCAAAGTTTCACTTTTCACTAACTCTAGGTGTCTTTGGAAGTCTATCATCTTCAGGAGAGCTTTCCTTCAATTAAATCAGTTCTCCAACTAATTAGAAATCACTTAGCTGAAGACTTCTATCAGTGGACTGCTGCTCTCTGCCATACCTCCCATAGTATAGTTTTACATTTTATGACTTTAATTTCTCCATTGGGTTCTTTTGTAACTAGATTCTTTTGCTGAGGAGTATACTTGGATGTAATCTCAGTGACTCAAATGAAATGATGGCTTTCTGCCTCTCAGTGATAATTTTTTCTCTTTAAAAAAAATCAGACAACTCTAAATTTGTAGTATTAAATTGATAGTTTTTTTTTTTAAAAATCAGACGTCAAATTATAAATAATAGAATTTCTTCAGATTTATGTCTTATTTTCATGTGAATAAGAAATGCCTTCTTATTAGTAAGTTCATTTCAAATCATTTCAAGAACGTGACTCTCCATGGGAACTTAGCCTTTCTTTAACCCTATGAGACTGGGAATATGCCACATGTGTTTAGCTTCACCTCTACAATCCCAGGAACTAGCCACTCCTTGGGACACAAAAGATGTCCATGAGGGTTGGCCCCCTCTCTGACATCTACATTTATCAAGTCATATCTTGGAAACCCATCTGGCATTTCCTTCTCCTATACTTGCATTTCTAAAGATAAGCAAGTTAGCTCTGTGTCCTATAAATTCAGTCCTGTTTTATTCCTCATTGGGCTTCACCCACGGGGAGACTATTCCGCCTGGGCTAACACTTTTCCCAATTGAGCTGCAACGGGACCCCCAGCTGTGCTCCTAGATCCGTGATGTATATTACCTCTCTCTCTCCTATCTTAATCATAGTTTTCTTTATTCTTTGTCTTTTATGTATTATTATTTACTGTATTGGTTGTTATTTTAGGCAATCCATTCCGTGTATTGTATAATTAAACTTTATGTCCACTTTAATTGAGTTATAATTTTATTTTCATTTTAATTGAGTTAAAAAAGGTTATTCAAAGGAGCGTTCCAAACCTATTCTTAAATTAACAGAACATCATGTTATAAAATACCTTCAATTCTTTTCATATTCCTCTTCTAGTTGCTGACCTAGTCATCTTTTTTCCTTCTATCTTAAACAATAGCCTTTGACTCTGAATTGCTCATTAGTGGTGAGTCTCCTGCCTTCCTTACTCCTCCACTAAGACCACAGCTCATCCCAAAATTCTCCAGAGAGCTAGTTCGGATAGGTATATTTTGGTACCCCAATTTGAGGACTCTATAAAGCACATTGTATTTTGGTGCCCAAACAAGGACCTCCAGAAAGCACACTATAAGGGAGCCCCTGTATTACTTTCATGTAGCATGAATTTATGATAACTTCATCATTTGATAATATAAAACATTTTCTTTACTAAAACCCCACTAATTCTGCTTTTTTTAAAGAAAAAAAGAAAGTCATCCTTTCTTCTCATACTTTATAGTTTAGCTTTCTAAATTAAAATTTTGAATTTTTTTCACTTCACATTTTTTCTGTTCCCCTCTCTTTTTTTCTCTTATTAAGAATCCAAGAAAAGTAAAACTCATTGAATAAATATAATCATCATTAGCCAAATTCAAAAAATAAAAAAGAAAGAAAAAATCAATTGTTGCTTTGAATCTACCAGTCTTCCTAGAGATGGATAGTATGATTCAGCATGAATCCTTTGGAATTTTAATTGGTCCTTGTTGAACAGAATTATAAACTTTGAAATATTAATTATCTTAACAATTTTCTGTTATTCTATAAATTGCTCTGGGTCTTATCCCTTCTATTTACATCATTTTAGACAAGTATTCCCAGATTTTCTGAAATTATGTTCTCCATAATTTCTTATGTCATAATATCCTATCATATTTATTTACTATAAGTTATTTGGCCATTCACCATTTGATGGATTCCCCTCAGTTTCTATTTTTTTTTTTGCCAACACTCAACAAGCTGCAATAAATACTGTTGTACATATGGTTGCTTTTTCTTTCTTTTTGATATATTTGCAATATAAAACTAGGAACAGTTTAGTGGCTTTTTGATGTTTGTTGCAAATTGTTTTTACGAAGGATTTTACTCTCTCTCTCTATATATATATCTCTATATATATGTATAGATATATAGATATCTATAGATCTATCTATATGTAGATAGATCTATAGATAGATAGATAGAGAAATAGATAGAGAGATATGTAAACTGATTTTTCAAAAATCAGTAAAACAAAACAAAAAAAATTTAAAAAAATAAATGACAATGTAAAATATTTCCCTGGAAAAACTTGGAAAATAGATTCAGAAGAGGCAATCTAAGAATTATTGGACTAACTGAAAACCATTATGATAAAAAGAATCTAGAAAATGTCTTTCAAGAAATTGTAGAGATGTAGATTGTGGGGAACTTTGGGAAAAGTATACTTGAAACAAGGATACTTACAACAGGGTGTTTACTCAGTGTGATTGATGAGAAAATGGTTCTCTAGTTCACATATACTTAATGTGATGTAATGATGTAATTACTCTAGTTGGCATATACTCAGTGTGATATGTTAATGTAATGGTTCTAGAGTTGGCACATGCTCATTGTGCTGTAGTGGTATAATTGCACTAAGGTATTTAAGAGCTGAGAAGACTGGAGACAAGAGTGTCTGCTCGAGCTAGATCTCAGACTTAAAAATTTGGACACAGACACAGAAGAGACTGCAGACTCCATCCTTGCCCAACCTCATGGTGGCTTTCCTGCCTTCATCACTTCTCCACCAAAGATCAAGGCCCATCCAGAGAGCCTCCAGAAAGCTAATCCGGACACTACATTTTGGCATCCAGATGTGGGGTACTAAAGGTGGGGCCCTAGATGTGAGACCTTAGATGTGAGGCTCTGGGGTAAAGACCTACTCTCAGCAGTTTAAACAACCTGATCATATATTGAGTGGAGAAGTCCCTATGACCCGGAAACAGGGTGAGTACAAAAATAAACAACAAAGCTTTGGTAAGGGCTAAACTAGTCACTTTCATTTTTCAACTGAAATGGGGCAAAAACTAAGAAAATAGTCTTCCCCACCCCTAGGGGAGTGTGTAGCATACATAGTTAGGTTAATTAAAAAAAAAGCAAGGTGTGTTGATAACTTGGAAACAGATCACTGGACTTTTAAATATGTTAGAGTGCATGACTCCTTGACTCTCTAAGGAAGAAAAATTGTGGCTAGATATGTGGAAAATAGTGTGAGAGCAACTAATTGTATATTACAAAGCTATGAGTCCTGAATCAATTCTTGAGGTAACACTCTTTATGTATAATATAATACAATTGGCTTTAAAGGAGCTCATAAGTTCTAAAAAAAGGAAAAATTTAAATGTGGATAGCCAGACAAGGAAGTATGTTAGAATCCTTACAAAGTATTAACTCACTGGAATTGATAGAAACAATGCTTATGTATTTAAGTTTACATCTTTGAGAGTTCACACATTAACTCACACTTTAGAGTTTACAAGTTTGGGAGATTCACAAGTTATACCTCCCACAATCCCACTCTCGGAGGAGGAGTCAACCTTTGGGTTCACACCTTTAAGAGATCATATATAAAGTAGCTCTTGGAGCCCTCAGCAAGGAGTCAGTGGAGGAGTCAGTTGATGAGATTAAGAGCCAGAATTCAGTAGAACCATGATTTAGAGAGAGCTGGAGGCTGAAGCTGGCAGAGGCAAAGGACAAGCTGCAAGAGCTCTTGGAACCAAGGAGGGAGATAGGCCTCTAAGAAAACTAATTGGGGTATTTTGGAAGAGACAATAAAGGAACTGAACTTTTAACTGCTGGCTGCGTTTGGGATGATTATTGATCTGAACTGAAACTAAGACTGCCTCCAGAACCTCCCCAAGAAATCTGCTCCCAAAAAAACGATCACATTTTAGAAAAGAAGAAAACATTACAGAAGTATGAGGAAAAAGTGCAGATGGGGGATGGTATTGATTAAGATCTGAAAGGCATGGAGAGTTTGATAAGAAATGAGTTAAGGATGGAGCTAATGAGCTTAAGGAATGTGGTGTTTCACAGCTTTTTCACAGGTTTCACAGCTCAGTTTCACTTCTGTCTTTGCCCAAACAGGTGCCCTTAGGGCACTCCCTATCTCCTGATCCTCCTTCTCCCTCAACTTTGCCTTCATGAGCAGAGGGAGGAGGATGAATGAGAGGAGCAGTGACACCATCAGCACCACTCATGCAGCAGTTTTGTCCACTCCATATGAGAGGAAAGACAGAATACACATGATTTGAGAATAGAAGCATACCCTGTGATTGAAGAGTTTGACTCTTCAGGTCAAGCCAGCAGAAGATACACTCCTTTTAATTTGGAAATTATTAAAGCTCTGAAAAAGGCTTGCACTCTTTATGGGTCTACATCGTCTTATGTTAAGACAGTATTAGAAAATTTGGCTAATGAAATTTTGACCCCTAGTGAATGGAAATCTATAGCAAAGATATGTTTAGAACTTGGACAAAAATTGTTGTGGCTTCCTGAGTATAGTGAACACAGCAGAATACAAGCCTAATGAAATAGGCAACCTGGAGTTAATATACCAGTTACCTTTGATCAACTAGCAGATATAGGTCTTTATGCAGACACTTTAGAGCAAATTAATTACCCTATAGCAGCATATGAGCAAATTGCTTCTGTTGCTATCAAGGTATGGGCACTCTCCCAGGATGACAAAATAGAGGGAAGTCTTCAGGAAAATAGAGCAAGGTCCAAATGAACCCTTTACTGATTTTGTGGAATATTTGCAAACAGCTGTCATACAAACTATTGGTGAAAATGTAGCAACAGAAATTACAAGACAACTTGCTGGAGAAAATGCTAATGAGGATTGTAGAAGAATTATACTAGGACTATCAAAGGATGCTCCTTTAAAGGAGATCATAAAACGCAATGCCACAGTGGGCACAAATACCTTTTATACTCATGCTATATTGCAGACTTTTCAAGATCTGAAAATGGGAAGACAGGGTCCCTCAAGGGACCTCCAAAGAGACTCATCAATATTTTCAATGTGGTAATGTAGGGCATTTGAAAGCTCAATGTTGGTATAAAGATAGAGTGAAAAAAACAGGATGGGAAAACAAGACCCAAAACCCCATGTCCAAAATGCAACAAAGGCTTCAGTAGCACATCAAAAAATAGATTGACTCAGGGAAATGGGAAGCGAGGCTCAACTCTAGGGCTCCAGGAAAAAAAAAAAAAACACTTGGGATATGATGGCAGTGATGTTACACCCAGAGAGTTCATTAATCCAGGATGATTAATCAGCTGAGAAACAACCTGATGGGGGAAAGGAATTGCAATTGGGGAGAACAGAACTGTATGCAGCTGGGACTACTGAGATATTCCCTGAAGAGGTGAAATCTGTCCCTGTATGGCCTATAGATCTCTTGCCTCCACACACAGTAGGAGTGACCATTTTACTCCCTGAGAGTGCTTTCAAAACAGTGTCTATCCATACAATGATTTGGGAAACTGGGGAATGTGTAGCTAATCATACCAATCACTAATAGAGGTAAAGAATGTGTGATTTATCACTCAGGAGAAATAGTAGCATTTAATTGACTGATACATACTCTTTTTTTTATTATAGTAACTTTTTATTGACAGAATCCATGCCAGGATAATTTTTTTTACAACATTATCCCTTGCACTCACTTCTGTTCCGATTTTTCCACTCTCTCCCTCCACCCCCTCCCCTAGATGGCAAGCAGTCCTATATATGTTGAATATGTCCTAGTATATCCTAGATACAATGTATGTGTGCAGATCCAAACAGTTTTCTTGTTGCACAGGGAGAATTGAATTCAGAAGGTAGAAATAACCCGGGAATAAAAACAAAAATGCAAACAGTTTACATTCATTTCCCAGTGTTGTTTTCTTTGGGTATAGCTGCTTCTGTCCATCATTGATCAATTGAAATTGAATTAGGTCTCTTTGTCAAAGAAATCCACTTCCATCAGATTACATCTTCATACAGTATCGTTGTTGATGTTTATAATGATCTCTTGGTTCTGCTCATTTCACTTAGCATCAGTTCATGTAATTCTCTCCAAGCTTCTCTGTATTCATCTTGCTGGTCATTTCTTACAGAACAAAAATATTCCATAACATTCATATACCACAATTTACCCAACCATTCCCCAATTGATAGGCATCCACACAGTTTCCAGCTTCTAGCCACTACAAACAAAGCTGCCACAAACATTTTGGCACATATTGGTCCCTTTCCCTTCTTTAGTATCTCCTTGGGGTATAAGCCCAGTAGAAACACTGCTGGATCAAAGGGTATGCACAGTTTGATAACTTTTTGGGCATAATTCCAGATTGCTCTCCAGAATGGTTGGATTCGTTCACAGCTCCACGAACAATGTATCAGTGTCCCAGTTTTCCCACATTCCCTCCAACACTCATCATTATTTTTTCCTGTCATCTTAGCCAATCTGACAGGTGTGTAGTGGTATCTCAGAGTTGTCTTAATTTGTATTTCTCTGATTAATAATGATTTGGAACACTCTTTCATATGAGTGGTAATGATTTCAATTTCATCATCTGAAAATTGTCTGTTCATACCCTTTGACCATTTATCAATTTGAGAATGGCTTGGTTTCTTATAAATTAGAGTCAGCTCTCTATATATTTTGGAAATGAGACCTTTATCAGAACCTTTAATTGTGAAGATGTTTTCCCAGTTTGTTGCTTCCCTTCTAATCTTGTTTACATTAGTTTTGTTTGTACAGAAGCTTTTTAATTTGATGTAATCAAAATTTTCTATTTTGTGATCAATAATGGTCTCTAGTTCATCTTTAGTCACAAATTTCTTCCTCCTCCACAGGTCTGAGAGATAAACTATCCTATGTTCCTCCAATTTGTTTATAATCTCATTCTTTATGTCTAAATCATGGACCCATTTTGATCTTATCTTGGTATATGGTGTTAAGTGTGGGTCCATGCCTAATTTCTGCCATACAAATTTCCAGTTATCCCAACAGTTTTTGTCAAATAATGAATTCTTATCACAAAAGTGAGGATCTTTGGGTTTGTCAATCATTAATTGCTATAGTTGACTATTCTGTCTTGTGAACCTAACTAATCTATTTCTTAGCCAATTAGCCAATACCAAATGGTTTTGGTGGCTGCTGCTTTATAATATAGTTTTAGATCAGGTACAGCTAGGCCACCTTCATTTGATTTTTTTTTTTTCATTAATTCTTTTGCGATTCTTGACCTTTTATTATTCCATATGAATTTTGTTGTTATTTTTTTCTAGATCATTAAAATATTTTCTTGGAAGTCTGATTGGTATAGCACTAAATAAATAGATTAGTTTAGGGAGTATTGTCATCTTTATTATATTCGCTCGACCTATCTAGGAGCACTTGATATTTTTCCAATTGTTTAAGTCTGACTTTATTTGTGTGGAAAGTTTTTTGTAATTTAACTCATACAATTCCTGACTTTCCTTTGGTAGATAGATTCCCAAATATTTTATGCTGTCGATAGTTATTCTGAATGGAATTTCTCTTTGTATCTCTTGCTGTTGGATTTTGTTGGTGATGTAATAAAAATGCTGAGGATTTATGGGGATTTATTTTACAACCTGCAACTTTGCTAAAGTTATGAATTATTTTTAATAGCTTTTTCTTAGAATCTCGAGGGTTCTCTAAGTATACCATCATATCGCCGAGGCTAGTGTTTCTAATATAATATTGAATAATAATGGTGACAGTGGGCAACGTTGTTTCACTCCAGATCTTACTGGGAAAGATTCCAGTTTTTCCCCATTGCATATGATGCTTACTGAAGGTTTTAAATATATGCTACTGACTATTTTAAGAAAAATTCCATTTATTCCTATACTCTCAAGTGTTTTTATTAGGAATGGATGTTGGATTTTATCAAATGCTTTTCTGCATCTCTTGAGATGATCATATGGTTTTTGTTAGTTTGGTTATTGATATATCAATTATGCTAATAGTTTTCTAATATTGAACCAATACCATTCCTGGTATAAATCCTACTTGATCATAGTTAATTATCCTGTGGATGATTTTCTGTAATCTTTTTGCTAATATTTTCTTTAAGATTTTAGCATCGATGTTCATTAGAGAGATTGGTCTATAATTTTCTTTCTCTGTTTTCAGCCTATCTGGTTTAGGTATCAGTATCATGTCTGTGTCGTGAAAGGAGTTTGGTAGGACTCCTTCAGTCCCTATTTTTTCAAATAGTTTATATAGCATTGGGGCTAATTGTTCTTTAAATGTTTGGTAGAATTCACATTAAATCCATCCGTCCTGGGATTTTTCTTGGGAGTTGGTTAATAGCTTGTTCTATTTCTTTTTCTAAGATGGGACTGTTTGGATATTTACTTCTTCCTCTGTTAATCTGGGCAAGCTATATTTTTGAAGGTATTCTTCCATTTCATTTAAGTTGTTGAATTTAATGCCATAAAGTTGGGCAAAGTAATTCCTAATTATTGCTCTAATTTCCTCTTCATTAGTGGCGAGTTCTCCCTTTTCATTTTTAAACTAACAATTTGATTTTCCTTTTTCCTTTTTTTAAGCAGATTTACTAAGGGTTTGTCTATTTTGTTGGTTTCATTAGAACCAACTCTTAGTTTTATTAATTAATTCAATAGTTTTTTACTTTCAATTTTATTGATCTCTCCTTTTTTTTTAAATTTCAAGTTTAGTGTTTGACTGGGGTTTTAATTTGTTCCTTTTCTAGCATTTTAGTTGCAAGCCCAATTTGTGACCTTCTCTTTCTCTATAGCAAATAAGACTCTAGGATATGAAATTTCCTTATTACCCTTTGGCTGCATCCCAATATTTTGATATGATGTCTCATTACTGTCATTTTCTTGGTGAATTATTAATTATGTCTATGATTTGCTGTTTCACCCAATCATTCTTTAGTAAATGAGATTATTTGTTTCAATTATTTTTGGTCTACTTTCCCTGGCTTTTTGTTAGGTGTAATTTTATTGCATTGTGGTCTGAAAGGATGCATTCACTATTTCTGCCTTACTGCATTTGAGTTTGAGGTTTTTATGTCCTAATAGGGTCTATTTTTGTATAGGTTCCATGAACTGCTGAAAAGAAAGTGTACTCCTTTCCTGTCTCCATTTCATTTTCTCAGAGATCTTCATATCTTTTTCTAGTATTCTATTTACCTCTTTGACTTCTTTCTTATTTATTTTGTGATTTGGTTTATCTAATTCTGGAGTGTAAGGTTTGGGATCTCCCACTATTATAGTTTGCTATCTATTTCTTCTTCAGGTCTCTTAATTTATCTTTTAAGAATTTAGATGCTACCCACTTAGTTGCACATATGTTTTAATATTGATATTGCTTCATTATCATGACCCTTTGCAAGATATAGTGCCTTCCATATCTTTTATTAGATCAATTTTGTTTTGCTAGTCTGGATCAGGATGCTACCCTCTTTTTGACTTCACCCGAAGCATAGTAAGATTTGCTCTATCCTTTTACCTTTTCTACATGTATCTCCCTGCTTCAGGTGTGTTTCCTGTAAACAACATTGTAGGATTCTGGCTTTTAATCCAGTCTGCTAATCCCGCTTCCTCTTTTGGGGGTTTACCCCATTCCATTTATGGTTAAAATGACCAATTCTGTATTACTTGCCATCTTGTTAACCCTATTTATGCTTTTCTTCCTTCTTTCCCCTTCCCCCTTCCCAGTATTAAATTTGGAGCACTACTTGCTTCTCACAGCCCTCCCTTTTAGTATCCCTCCTCCCACCTTGGCGTTCCTCCCCTATCTTACTCCCTTTCCCTCTGTTTCTGTATTCCTTCTGTTGGCTTATTCCTTCCCTTTTCCTTTTCCCTTCTCACTTTTCAATGAGATGGGAGAAGTTTCACCATATATTGAATATGTCTAAGATTTTTTCTCTTAAAGTCAATTCTTATGGAAGTAAAATACCCACTATATTCATCCCCCTCCATTCTTTCTCTCAGATATAATAGGTTTCCTTTACCTCTTTGTGAGATATAGTACCCCCACTTTACCCTTTTTCTGATACAATGTCCTTTCCGTCTCTAATTTCTAGAACAAGGTATAGATGTATTTTTTATACATCTTTACATCAGAAATATAGTTTCCAAGATTTCTTTTTACCTTTTTAGGTTTTTCTTGAATTCTATATTTGCAGATCAAACTTCTTGTTAAGTTCTGGTTTTTTCACCAAAAATAAGTGAAATTCACTTATTTCGTTGAATGACCATCTTCTTCCCTGGAAAAAGATGCTCAATCTGGCTGGGTAAGTTATTTTTGGTTGCATACCGAGTTCCTTAGCCTTTTGGAATATCATATTCCAGGCCCTTCGATCTTTTAATGTGGATGCTGCTAGATCTTGTGTGATCCTTATTGTGGCTCCTCTATATTTGAATTGGGTTTTTCTAGCCGCTTGGAGTATTTTTTCCTTTGTTTGAGGGTTCTGGCATTTGCCCACTATATTTCTTGTTGTTTTGATTTTAGAATCCCTTTCAGTGGGTGATCGGTGAATCCTTTCAATGCCTATTTTACCCTCTGTTTCTATGACTTCTGGGCAGTTCTCTTTGATAATTTCCTGGAAAATAGTGTCCAGGCTCTATTTTTCATCGTATTTTTCTGGGAGTCCAATGATTCTCAGATTGTCTCTCCTATACCTGTTTTCCAGGTCTGTTGTTTTCCCAGAAGGTATTTCACATTTTTCTCCATTGTTTGGTTTTTTTGGTCTTGCTTGACTGATTCTTCTTGTCTCCTCGAGTCATTCAATTCCATTAGTTCCATTCTTATTTTCAATGAAGTGTTTTCTTCACTCACTTTTTTTATATCTTTTTCTAATTGTCCAATTTGTTTTATGGAATATTTTTCCATTTCGCCCATTTTATTCTTTAGTGAGCTATTTTCTGTTTCCAGTTCACTAATCCTATTTTTCAAGGATTTTATTTCTTTATCCATTCTGTCTTTAAGTGAGTGGGATGACTTCTCCAGACTCTCTTGCCAAGCCTCCCTCTCCTTTTCCCATTTTTCTTCTAGCTCTCTTGTGAGAGCCTTTTAAATTTCTTTTATGAGATTCATCTGTGCTGAGGAACAGATGTTCTCCTCCTTTGGGGATTCACCTGAAGATAATCTGTTTTTAGTCTCCTCAGGGTTTAGAGTCTGCTCTCTGTCTTTATAAAAGCTGTCAATCACTAAAGTCCTTTTTAACTTTTTGCTCATTTTGTCAGAGAAGAATCAGAGATAAATTAGCAAAGAAAAAAAGGAAAAAAAACACAAATGGAATCTGCTTTTTTGGGGGAGGGGCTGAGTGGCATTACCGAGCTTCCTCTACAGACTGAGGGGGCAGCAGCGAGGCACTAGCAGGACTGTGCTGCGCCTGCGCTCTGAGACTCTGAGAGCTAGCTGAGATGCTGTGGGGGAGGGGCGGCCGGTCTCAAGTAACTCCAGCTGTTTGGGGTTGTATTCTTCACCCCCGGTGTTTTTAGCTTCTCTGCTGGGCTACTGACTTGCTGCCAGAGCAAAGTATCCAGTCCTGTAGTGAAGCTCACCCCACAGAGACTGCTGAGATCACACCCCAACTCCCTCCGGTCTGCTCGGCTGTGAGCTACCTGCCCAGCTCTTGCTGCTACTGTCTGCCCTTAGCCTGTGCCCAATCTAAAACCATCCCCGCCCTCAAGCAAAAACAGACCTTTCCTGTCGAATCTCAAGGATGTCTTCTCTTGGTAACTATTTGTGGGTTTATTTTCAGTCAAGCATTAATTCAGAGGCTTGTAATGAGATGGATTCTGAGAGAAAATGTGGAGCTTACACAGCTGTGTGCCTCCTTGCTGCCATCTTGGCCGGAAGTCCGATACATACTCTTAATAGGCAATTTGGTGATATTTACTCAAATTTTGATTCCCAACAACAGAATCCAGGAATATTCTGGACTGCAGTCAGCTGACTGTTTTATGCTCACTATCTATGTAAATGGCATACCACTGAAAGGGTTGGTAGACATGGTGCAGATCGTACAGTCATTAGAGGTGCCAATTGCCCCAGTCATTGGGCAAAGACATCTGGCATAGGAGGATCAATAGTAGCTGAAATTAATTCTACCCTTTTGAGGTAGATATTTAATAGTGAAACAGGAGTTTTTACTCCTTTTATAGTAAATAAAATCCCCATCAATCTATGAGGAAGAGACATCTTATAAATGGTAGGATTATAGTTCAGTACTTTGGCTTTTTAAGCAGGGCTGCTGTTGAAGGCCTGCCTGCACTCTTACCTGTCCCCATTTAATGGAAAAATGATACGCTAATGTTTGTAGAACAGTGGCCCTTAACAAGTGATACAATTTAGGCCTTATTAGATATAGTACAAGAACAACTTGAAAAAGGACGATTGCAACCTTCTGTAAGTCCCTGGAATTCCCCTGTATTTGTTTAAAAAAAAAAATCTGGAAATGGAGGATGTTGATTGATTTGAGAAAAGTAAATGAACAGATGGAAACTATGGGAACTCTTCAGCTTGGACTTCCATGTCCTACTCAATTGCCTGGATTATAGACATTGAACATTGTTTCTATTCTATCTCTCAAGATAAGGAAGATTTGAAAAGATTTGCCAACATTAATTTATCTGAGCATTATAAAATATATGAATTGACAGTTTTGCCATAGGGAATGAAAAATAGCCCTACTATTTGTACCAAGAAAAAAAAATTTTCAAAAGTCATACATTACATTGATGATATCTTGGGGTGTGCATCTGAGGAGCAAATATTAGAAGCATGTCTACAAAAGACCATAGAAACAATAAAGAACTACAAATTGCACATGGCTCCAGAAAAAAATTCAAAGGCTCACTCCTTTCCAATATTTAGGATATGAAGTATATCCTAACATGATTACAGTACGAAAGCTTTCTTTAAGAACAGAGAACTTGAACACTTTAAATGACTTTCAGAAATTGATAGGAGATATCCAGTGAAAGTGTCCAGTTTTAGGCTTAGCTACTTATCAATTACAACCATTATATGACATTTTAAGGGGATACACAGCTTTAAACTCACCATGCCATCTTACAAAATAAGCTCAAGAGGCTTTGAGAGAGATTGACCTGGCTTTATCCAAGATGGTTGAAAGAGTTGCTCAAAAACCCTTAGAAATATCAGTTTTTGCTACAAAAGAGGTACCCACAGCAGTCCTTTGTCAAGGAAATAATGTGATTGAGTGGGTGATCCTCCCAGCACAATTAGAAAAAAAGCTTTATTCCTTACCCAGTACTTGTGTCTAGAATCTTATTAAAGACCATTAAGTGAGCACTACAATTGTCTGGGAAAATCACTGATAAGATGTACACCTTCTATACCAATACACAAATTAATGTCTGCTGTGAAACCATCCCAGTGTGGCAAATTTTATTGGCCACAGCTGCAACTTTTACACATGAGTTTCCATTAAAGATAATATGACTTTTACATAATTGTCAATAGATCTTTGAAGAAAAGGTCTCTAAGGTTCCTCTTAAAGGACAAACTATCTTTACAGATGAATCCAAAAATAAAATTTGTGCTGTATACTCTCATGACTTAACAGTAAAGAGAGTAGTGAGAACTCCTTTTCAGTCCACTCAGTAGAATGAATTGAATGCAATCATGCTAACTCTTATTTATTATCCAGGAGATGTCAATATAACATCTGACTCAGCTTAGGCAGTAGGTGTGGTACAAAGAATTTACACATCCCAAATAAAATTTGTAGTTTCTAATATATATCAACTCTTTAAAGACCTTCAAGAGCATTCAGGTAAGATTTATATCTTTCATGTCCACTCTCATAGTGGACTTCCAAGTCCTATGTTTTATGGAAATTCAAAGACAGGTAGACTTCTAACCATATTAGCCAATTATTCCTTTATTTCAGGCAGCCCAAGAGTCTCATTCTAAAAATCATTGAGGTTTATGTTTGCAATCTGGGATAACAAAAGAGGAAGCTAGGAGCATAGTAAAAGCCTGTACAGTTTGCCTTCCTTTCCTAGTGAAATCTGGACACTACAAGAAATCATTAAGGAAAACCACCCTGATATCCTAGAACCAGAGGGTAAAATCACCATTGAAAAAATTCATGACCACCTACTTAAAAAGACCCTAGAATAAAAACTCTAAGAAATATCATAGCTAAATTTCAGAATTATTGGATCAAGGAGAAAACATTCTAAACAGCCAAAAAGAAACAATTCAAATATTTAACAGCCACAATTAGAACTGCACAGGACCAAGCAACTTCCACTTTAAAGGATCAAATGTCCTGTAATATGATATTCCTTCCTGAAGGCAAAAGGAACTTGGGTTGCAGACAAGAATTAACAATCCAGCAAAATCATGCATTATCTTTCAGGGAAAAAAGATGAGCATTGAATGAAGCAGCTGAATTTCATTTATTTCTGATAAAAAAAAGACCAGAGCTGAATAGAATATTTGATCTTCAAATATATAACTCAAGAGAAGCATAAAAATTTCAAAATGAAGGAAAAAAATAACTGTTTCTCCTAAAAGTTAAAAAAGTTTAAATCCCTTTATGGGAAAACAATATGTTTAATTCCTGAGAACTGTATCTCTACTATGTGTATACTTAGATGGTGTAAGAAGAATTTCATTTTATTATGATGATATAACAAAGAAAATAGAGGCAGAAAGGGGATTGTATTGGAAGAGGAAAATGACAGTAACATGAGATAAATTAAATCTCATGAAGAGGCAAAAAAAGACATATGACAATTAAAGGACAGAAAGGAGGGGGATGAGCATAGTGTGAACCTTGCTCTCATGAGATTTGGCTCAGAGAGAACATCAGACATATTTAGCATTGCAGAAAACTTGTACCACCTATAGGGAATTAGGAGAGGAAAGGGGAGAGGAAAGGGGCAGGCTAATAGAAAGGAGAACAGAAGAAGAAGGGGAAAAGGCTAAGAAAGGGGGAAGAGCTCTAAAAAGGGAGAGTTGTTTGAGTGAGGTGGTAGTTGGAATAAAACACTGGGGAGAAGGAAAAGGGGGAAAGGAAAGAGAAAAACATAACGAGGAAAATAAGATGGCAGGCCACCTTATTTTCTTGTTATGTTTTTTAGTAATTTTAACTTTGAATGTGAATGTGATGAATTCTTCCAAAAAATGGAAATGGACAGCAGACTAGATTAAAAGTCAGAATTCCAAGTAATATAGTATCAAAATTCCTAGTGGAGAAGTTAAGAGAGCTGCAAGAGATATTAGACAGTGGGAGATTTCAATGTTGCTCTCTCAGAACTAGATAAATAGAACCACAAAATAAATAAGAATGAAGTTAAGGAGATACATAGAATTTTAGAAAAATTAAGTATGGCATATGGAACTTACACAAAAATTGATCAGGTATTAGGTCATAAAAATTCCAAAATCAAAGGCAGAAAGGCAGAAATAGTAAATGCAGTTTTTTCAGGTCATAATGAAATAAAAATTACATGTGATAAAGGGCCAAGGGATAATAGTGTAAAATATAATTGGAAACTAAATAATCTAATTTTAAAGAATGAGTGGGTGAAACAACAAATCATAGACACCATAGATAATTTCATCCAAGAGAATAGCAATAATGAGACAACATACCAGAATTTGTGGGATGCAGTCAAAGTGAAAATAAGGGGAAATGTATCTCTAGATGCATAATTGCATAAGATAGAGAAAGAGAAGATCAATGAATTGGGATTGCAACTAAAAAAATAGAAAAACAATAAATTTAACCCCCCCAATTAAATACAAAATTTGAAATTAGGAAAATAAAAAGGGAGAATAATAAAATTGAAATTAAGAAAACTATTAATTTTATTAAAAAAAAACTAAGTTGATTTTATTTTCAAAACTGCAAATGAAAGTTGCCTAGCTATACCAGACCTAAAAGTATAATAAAAATCAGTGTTCATCAACACCATTTACTACTGGGTAAAAAATATAGTCATTCAATGGAATAGTTTAGGTTCACAACACAGTAGTAAATGAATATAGTAATCTAGTGATTGATAAATCCAGAGACCCCAGCTCCTTGGATAAGAACCCAATATTTGATAAAAATTGCTTAGAAAATTGGAAATTAGTATGTTAGAAAGTAGGCATTGATCCACACCTAACAACTTATGCCAAGATAAGGTCAAAATGAATTCATGATTTAGACTACTCTGAGATATTACTACACAGCTCTCAGATTGGCTTAAATAATAGGAAAAGATAATGATGAATGTTGAAGGGGATGTAGGAAAACTTGGATACAAATACATTGTTGATAAAGTTGTGAATTGAATCATCCATCCTGGAGACCACTTTGGAACAATGCCAAAGTGTTATAAAACTCAACATCTTATTTCATTCAGCATTATCTCTACTGGGCTTGTATCACAAAGAGGTCACACAATAGGGAGATGGACCCTCATGTGGACAAATGCTTATGGCAGCCTTCATTGTAATGGTAAGAAACTGGAAACTGAGTGGATGCCTATTAGTTGGAGAATGGTTGAATAAGTTATGGTATATGAATTTTATATATTATTGTTCTATAAGAAATGATCAACAAGATGATTTTAGAGACACCTGGAGAAATTTATATGAGGAAGGCTTACAAACTATTATGAAGTAAATAAATCAGGAATATAATTTTATAATGATAAATATAAAACATATGTATAATACATTTTGAAAGACTTTGTAACTCCGATCTATGCAACGAGCAATCAAAATGAAATCTCCTTTAAACTTCTTATGATAGAGAAAACATTTGCAGAATGAGACATGGATTTTCAGACATTGGCAATACAGTTATCTTTTTTATGGGACTATATTAGTTTATTATTAAAGGAGCTCCCCTGAGGAAAGACTATAGGACATAGTAATAATATTTTTAAAAGAAAAGAAAAAAAGAAACGTTCCTTCAAGAATCTTTTATATCTGAATTAACTTTTTTTTCAACTCTATTATGAACTACTAACTTTAGGTTCATCCTGTTTTGATTGACATGTCTGAACCATCCCATCTCCTGTCATTTAAGTTTCTACCCATTCTTTAATACATAGTTCAAATGTCATTGATTCCTGAAAATGTTTTTAAGAATTTAGTTTTTCATACATATTTATTTTTAATCTCTCTAATATATTTTTCATGTATAGCTATCATAACTTTAAATCCTATAAGATATATCAGAAAAGGAAAATTTAACTTGTGTTTTTAGCCAACAAGATAAAATATCATTTCCTTATTCTATCATTCAATACCCTCTATAGTCATCTTTTTGTCCTCATTTCACTCTAGTCTCCTTTCATGAAATTGAACTTGTCCCACTCTCTTCTGTCTCCCTACTTTTACAGAGGTCATCTCTTGAAGATAATCTTTTTATTTCTCTAGAAATCACATTTTTCCTTCAAATTCAAATGTGTTGCCCCTTTATTGATTTTTCTTTTTCTTTTTGCAACTGAATGTAATCATTCACTCTTCATACATTTTTGAAACAAGTTCAAATTAAAGTTCCAGACATTTTAAAGTGTAACATATAATTGAGAGCACTTATCATATTCGTACCCCACATTTGAGTATAAGTTCCTTGAAAGAAGAACCGAATATTAAAGGTTCTGATAAAGGCCTCATTTCCAAAATATATAGAGAATTGATTCTAATTTATCAGAAATCAAGCCATCCTCCAATTGATAAATTGTCAAAGGATATGGACAGACAATTTTCAGATGAGGAAATTGAAATGATTTCCACTCATATGAAAGTGTTCCAAATTACTATAAATCAGAGAAATGCAAATTAAGACAACTCTGAGATACTACTATACACCTGTCAGATTGGCTAAGTTGACAGGAAAAAATAATGATGAATGTTGGAGGGGATACAGGAAAACTGGGACATTGATGCATTGTTGGTGGTTGTGAACAAATCCAACCATTTTGGTGAGCAATCTGGAATTATGCCCCAAAAGTAATCAAACTGTGCATACCCTTTGATACAGCAGTGCTGCTACTGGGCCTATATCCCCAAAAGATACTAAAGAAGAGAAAGGGCCCTGTATGTGCCAAAATGTTTGTGTCAGCCCTGTTTGTAGTGGCTAGAAATTGGAAAATGAATGGATGCCTGTCAATTGGAGAATGATTGTGTAAATTGTGGTATATGAATGTTATGGAATATTATTGTTCTGTAAGAAATGACCAGCAGGATGAATACAGAGAGGCTTGGAGAGACTTATATGAACTGATGCTAAGTGAAATGAGCAGAACCAAGAGATCATGATATACTTCCACAACAATACTGTATGAGGATGTATTCTGATGGAAGTGGATTTCTATGACAAAGAGAAGATCTAACTCAGTTTCAATTGATCAATGATGGACAGAAGCAGGTATACCCAAAGAAAGAACACTGGGAAATGAATGTAAACTGTTTATATTTTTGCTTTTCTTCCCATATTATTTTTACCTTCTGAATCCAATTCTTCCTGTGCAACAAGAAAACTGTTCAGTTCTGCACACATATATTGTATCTAGGATATACTGCGACATATTTAACATGTATAGGACTGCTTGCCATCTGGGGGAGGCGATGGAGGGAGGGAGGGGAAAAGTCAGAATAGAAGTGAGTGCAAGGGATCATGTTGTAAAAAATTACCCAGGCATATATTCTGTCAATAAAAAGTTATAATTTAAAAAAAAAAAAGAAAGAAGAGTTGTATTGTCATTTTCACATGCTAATTCCCTAATTTTCATGTAGTGGATGCTTAGCTAATATTGATTAACTTGAATAATAAATACATACCGTCAAGAGGTGCACTATTAAATTCTAGTTAATCATTTTCAAGATACAAGCAATTTTTTATACTTTTTAAGAAAAGAGAACAAAAACCAATATTTCCACAATATAAGCACATTCTAAACATATTTTATGTGACCATACCAGTAGACTGAGGAACAAATAAATGCAAAACAATTGAGCCTATTGAAGAATGCATGTAAGGGAGGAGGTAATCAATTCTCTTCCCTGAATATTCTATAAATGCACATTCAAATTATACTCCATTCTTCCCTATCCAAAATTTTCTCAACTCAATGCAATAGGGGAGAAGGGTACTAATGCATATATT
This sequence comes from Sarcophilus harrisii, assembly GCF_902635505.1. Classification (NCBI taxonomy): domain Eukaryota; kingdom Metazoa; phylum Chordata; class Mammalia; order Dasyuromorphia; family Dasyuridae; genus Sarcophilus; species Sarcophilus harrisii. Next base: position 410,804,168 of record NC_045426.1, read on the forward strand.
CATTAAATATACAAAATTAAACATACAGAAAATTGCATTGTTATGATTTTATGAGAAAGATTAAAATGCAGTCACTATTTTTCCTTTTTTAATTAATGTGCAAATTGAATTCATTAGTCAACATGAAAGGTCTTTTTTATAATTGACTATGCAATTTTCAAGACTTCTCTTCAATATAGTCAAGTTAAATAAAATTTAAAAAAACGAAACAAGACAAAGTCTTTCATAGAATAAAAGGTTTCAAGTAATGTTAGAATAATTTTGATATTACAAAATAAGTCGAATCAAGCAAATTGCTTACTCTATGTACATGATTTTATATAGCCTGTTGCATATTATATATTCCCAATATTCCTTATCTTCCTCAAATTTGTTTTCTAAATAAATGAGATGATTTGACATGAGCTCATCATGATTTAAAAAAAAAAACTAAATATTTCATTATGTAATGAAAATTGAATTCAGTGAAAATGTAAACAAAGTCTCTATCTTTGTAAATTCTTAATATTACAGACAATACTGATATAGATACATGTATGTTGATATACATCAATGAATATTGTAGAGAGCCACAGACAGTGGGGGAACTCTCAGTGAGGTATAAGACCCTACAGCCCAGAGGGAACCTGCTGTGTCTGTTTCAGCTCTCATCTCCCCTTGGGGTATCTCAGCTTTCCTGAGATATAGAGAGGAGGAGGGGAAAGGGAAGGCATAACAACCTGTGTTCTACTTGAAGCAGAGATACTTAAAATAAAATAAGCAGGTGCTTATAGTTAGCACATGCACAGTATGATATAGTGATATAATTGTACTAAAGTATTTAGGGCTGAGAGAACTTGAAATAAATGGACTCCATTTTCGAAAATCCATGGGTGTCCCTGCCTCATCAATCCTCCATTAAGACTAAGGACTTGGGCTAGAGTCCTGATCCTCCAAAGAGCTAGTCCAGATGATATATTTTGGCATCCCAACATTGGGGCTCTAGAAATCACAGTATATTTTGGCACCCCAACTTGGGGGCTCTAGAAAGCAAACTAAAACTTTGTTTAATAATAATTAATCATATTCATAATAAATTATTAAACTTATTAAAATAAATCCAACTTATTTTTTGGTATTTTATTTTAAAAAAAACGTAGAGTGTTCTAGAGAGGTGAAATGACAAGGGAACAAAAGAAATTTGCTTTAGAGCCATGATAGGAACTCAGGTCTTTTGATTACTATTCAAATGTTGTTACTCTAACATCATGTTCTTTTAACCATTGTAACAATGTAAAAAACAAATTACAAAAAAAAATGATCATGCTATATATAGGTCAGGAATATGCAAACTACAAGGCAAAATACATATCCATCCTACCTATTTTTCTAAAACTCATGAGGTAAGAATGTTTTTCCCCATTAAAAATGTTTATACATAAAACCATTCTTGGGCATGTTTTTTGACTGATTCAAGATCAGGACCCCTTCAGCATCAGGAAGGGGAGAATAGAGGTATTCTGAAAGTCTTTAGCAATTCACAGCGTTTGTCATATTCTATTATAACCTGGCATGACATTTTAAATATATTTAATGAAAGTGAACATTTTAAAGATAGTCAGAAGCAAACATCATAGCTCAATAACATATATTAATGTTTTATAAAATTACTATGTTGTATATTATTTCAGCTCTTATGACCAGGAAATATCAAAACAGGGAGAACAGGATGTGAAAACTCAGAGGAAATATAAAGGCTGTTTTCCTTTTAAGTGAAATAATGATCAAGAATCACAAAGTAAATCTTAACAAAAAGTATTACTTTTTTTTCTACATATCCCATTTTTTTCTCAGAATTCAATGTGATACTTAGATTATATTTTTCTTATAGCTTCATTATTTCACTCATCCGTTATTATTTCAAATATTTTTCATCCTGTTTCAAACTTCACATTTCACTTTCTTTATTTAATCATTATTTTCCAGCTTTATACTTTACTTCCCTCAAAACAACAACAAAAAACCTAAGTCTGTTCCCTAAGAATCTTGTCTTCTCTCACCCTTTTCACATCATGCAAATATTTCTCCACAGTATCTCCACCCTAAACTTTGTCTCACATTAAAAATGAACCTGCATTACTAAGAAAATTCCCTCTATAAGTTAAAAATATATCCCCTCCATTTTTAATTGATTGTTTCCACTGTCATCTCTATTCTCTCTCTAATCTTTAATCTCTCCCTGTCTACTATTTCTTTTCTAGATATATTAAAATGTGATCTGATCTTTACAAAACTCTTTCAATCTGACCACAACTGCTATTAATTTTCTGATATTTCCTCCTATCTAGATTTAAACTTCTTGAAAAAGTTGTTTTTATTTATTTATTTATTTATTTGTGAAAGTGCTCTCTTCTGCTGCTCCTTTGATCTCTCTGATGACTTGTACTCAGTCTCTTTTGTTTCTTCATCTAGATCACAACCACAAACCACATATACTACCCATTAGTTTCCCAAAGGATCCATACTAAGTCTTCCTTCTTTTTATTCTATATTATCTTGCTTACTGATCTCATCAGTTCTCATGGTTTTATCTTAAAGAGATGATTCTCAGAATAATATATTTAGATATAATCTTTCTTCTGAACTATAGTTCAACATTACTAGCTGTCTCCTAAACACATAAAAATGGGTATTTCATAGGCATTTCAAATTCATCATCAACAGAACTCATTATATGAATTTCTATGACTTCAAAATTTTTAGTATCAGGGTTGCCTCACAGTCACCCAAAATTACAATACACTATACTCACCCTACATATCTATGACCAAGTCTGGAACTTCCTAACTTTGCAATATTTATCATATATGTTAATTCCCTCTACTCACAAAGCAATAATCTTTATACATAGACACAGATCATTGTACTCCTGGACAGTTTGAATATTCTTATAATTCTGCTTCTGCCTCAAGTTTATCCCCATTCTAGTCCACTGAAATACTCAGTTGCCAAAGTACATTTTTAATGACTATTGCAAGTCCACATTTATTTCTGAACATATTCCAACTTTTTCAGAAGAATTTTTTTGATCACTTATTTCTCATTCCTTCCCTCTACATTGTGTATATTTTTTATATACATACATATTTTCATGTCATCTCTGTGTTTAGGCTGTGAAATTATTATTTGCAGGGACCTTTAATTTTGTTTTCTTCCATATATTTATATCTATATTTATCTGTTTGTCTGTCTATCTATCCATTTAACTATATCCCCAAAAATTATGCACAGTGAAATTAAAAAAAAAAATTCTCCCAAGGACTTCTTAGCTTTACTTACTGTACCAAGGTTGTGATTACGAAGAAGTTTAATCAACTGATAGAAATATAATACCCCTATCCAGTGACCAAAAGCACACACTGACACCAATAGCAACCAAAATATTTACCATAACCTTTCTAGATAAGCATAAGCAGTTAGAATACATATGGTTCAGTTTGTTTTTTATCTACTAACCTTCAAAGATATTCTAATTTAATGCATATAAAATATTACCTCTTATTCTGAAAGTCTAGAATTTTTAAAAGTTATAAATCTGTACATGCCATTTAATGGTAGTGATAATGAACAATGATAAATGAGTAGGACTATACTTTAAAAAAATTAAAAAAAATAGAAAAAGTGACATATTTATAAAGAGATTTGCAGTTGTTACCTTTGTGAAAGGAACATGTCAAAAATGAGGGAAAATATATTAATTGGGGAATGGCTAAACAAGTTATAGAATATTAATTCAATGGAATACTATTGTGAGAAATTATAAAAAGATGGTATCAGAAAAAAATCTTGGAAAGATATATATGAAATGATGCAAAATGAAGTTAACAGAATCAGAAGAACGATTTACACAGTAATAGCAATATTATAAAGATAATTCAACTATGAAAGTCTTAACAACTCTGATCAACACAATGACAGTCACTCTTCCAAAATTTCCATTTTCCAAATTCCATAATAATACATTTCATCCTTTTCCATATAAAGAATAGACTCAGAGTGGATTAAAGCATATTTTCTTCATCTTCCCTCCTTTTTCTTTTCTTCTTTTGTTCTCACTCCTTCTCTCTTTCTCTTTATGTCTCTCTCCCCCTTCCTTCCCTCTTTCTTCTTTTCTCTCTCCCTCCCTCCTTCTCTCATTCTTGTTACTGTTCTTGTTTTTATTTTTATTTTTCTGCTTGTTCTTGTTTCTATTCCTCCTCTTCTTCATTCTTCTTTTTAGGCATGCATAATGCATTTTTTAAAATAAATTACTACACATATTTTATGGATTTATTTTATTTTTATTCTCAATAATTGTGAGAGGGGAAGGAAAAAATTAGAGCCAATAATATTTTTTTAAATTAAAAAAAAAAAGACTTTTAGGAGTGATTTACTCAAAATGGCTATTATTTTTAAATTCTTTATTGTTTTATTGTTGTTGGTGGTGTTTTGTATTTTCAGTTGTGTATGATCTTCCCAATACTATTTGGGCCTTTTTTTTTTTTGGCAAAGCTACTGAAGTAGTATATTTCCTTTTCAAAATCATTTTATAGATGAGGGAACTGCTACAAAAAGGATTAACAGTGTTGGTCAGAGTTGTGTGGGGTAAAATTGAATTCAAGGAAAACAAATGTTCCTGACTCCATTCCCAGTGATAAGCTATATATTTACCAATTGTACATTACTACAATTTATCTTATACTTCTATTTGTGAAAATACTTCAAGGTACATTGATTTTAGATAATTGTTTTCATTAACGTGTAACATAGTCAAGAAAAAGAAAGGATGAAATATCTGAGATTAAAAAAAAAAGATGAAAGTCCCTTTCCAGTGTTTTCTATTCTCATTCTCAAAAGTACAAAGAGAAATGAAAGGAGTTCACCATATTGAAGATGGCAATAGTAGACCCTGCTTTATATGTTTCAAAACCAAATCAAAATAGATCTTAATTTCATGTGATTGCAACTTGATATGATATCAATGAAATATGTGGCACTCACAATATGCTCTAGAATCACTCTGCATTTTTGTCTATTTTTAGAATTTACTATTTTTTAAAAATCTGGAACAACATAGGGAATATCTTTTCATCTTCCTGATGAAAGTGTGTGATCTAGTGAAGCTACTGAACTAGTATATTTCCTTTTCAAAATCATTTTATAGATGAGGGAACTGCTACAAAAAGGATTAACAGTGTTGGTATATGGTTCAAATGCCCAGATTTAAAAACAAAAGATAAAACAGTGAATTATTAAAGGAAAGTTTTTGTCTTTTTATTTTACAAGAAGTGAAGGTATAAAAGGAAAATATATTCAGTTTGCTGAGCCCTAGGGATATATGTATATTATAAAATAAGATGTTACTGTTGCCTATAAATAAATTTTGATAAATATGATTTATTTATATAACATTGAATATATCTAATTTTTAACATATCAGGAACAATACATTTCAACTTGAGAAGAATTTATATTCATTAAATAGTAAGACAATAAAAATAGTCAATATCATGAACACTCTTTGTAAACACCATGGTACTTTAGAACATATGCATTCATACATAAAGAAAAGTGAAGCAAAGCTAAAATTAATAAGCTTTAATATATATATTAAATTACATTTTAGCTCTTCTTCCCAGCTATTTTTATCACCCTAGAGTTATGAACAAAGTTGGTCTACTGTTGAAAAGAAAGATTCATAAACTTGGGGAGACTATAAATAGAAGTCTCTCTATACTTCCAATGAAGTAAGTTCTCTTTTGTAAACTTTTACATTCATGTTAGTGTTTTTCAGTATATGGTACAATGATCCTAGGGAGACCCAAGTGTAGTGTTTCTTTGCTTTAATATTAATGGTAATACAATATATACATTCTTATTATTATCATTTTAGAGAGAGTTGATTTTTTACAAAAATATTTAATCACCGAAAAGAAATGTGTAGAGATACATAGTTTCAGAATAACTTTTAAAGTCATTTCAAAATGGATTCAAAGTTCACCTCAAATATTTAGTAGCAATGTGACTCTAATGAAGTCACAGGAGCTCTCTGAGATACTTTCCTCATCTGCAAATAGCTCCATTATTCATATTACTTGCTGTGTGATTTCAGTGTTATATTAAAATGAGATGTGTAAAGCTTCTTTTATATCACAAAATCATATGGATTATGTCCCTCAAAATTTGTGTCACTCCCCCACTCCTTCAGGTAAGGTTTATTTTATTCCATGAATAAGAAAGGGGACACTAATTTCATGAAAGAGTCTGCCAGATGAACTCTAGTATTATTCTCTAAAATAATTAATGAAGCAAAAAAAAAAAAAAACTGCCTCTTTGAATTCATATCTCCATTCAATGTTCATCTCTAGTGAAACCTCTCAAATTTATTTTCTCATCTTTCAAATTTTTCTAACATTCTTTAAATTGTTATAGATATCTATCACTCTCAAAAATTTTTCACTTAATTTGCATATTATTCATACTTATTTATCTGTGTACATGTTCTTACATACCCTTTACTCAACCCCCTGCATAATGTAAGGGCAAAGATTTTCAATATCTATCTCTCTATCTATCTATATACATTTTCTAATTTACAGGGTCTACCATGGTGCCTGGAATTTAGTAGAAACATAGTATATGTTGTTGAATTGAAAACAAAAAGAAATCAGGATGTACTTATTTAATCAATTTTATTTAATTCAATCAAATTAATTCAATATACATTGGGCATCTATTATGTTTGTTATACTAGGTTATGGATTGTGAAATTAAGTATGATATAAGATATAGTAACTTGTTCTCAGGGAAATTAAAGTATAGTAAGAGAGCTTAAAACAAGTGTACAAATGGACCAGTAAATAACTTTGTAGTATGTATTAAGAGAAGTACAATTTGGGATAACAAAAAAGGAAGCTAGGAGCATAGTAAAAGCCTGTGCAGCTTGCCTTCCTTACCACGCTCCTGTGTTCCCTCCAGAGAAGAACCCTTGTGGTTTGAGACTCGATGAAATTTGGCAAGTGGATATAACCCATTATAAATCTTTTGATCATCTGTCTTTTATTCACGTTGTGGTAGACACCTTTTCAGGATTTACTTTTATAATACCAGCAGCAAAAGAGACTGCATAAGTGGTCACTGAATTCCTTATACCAGTGTTTGCAATTATGGGTATGCAAGGAATGATAAAAACAGATAATGGACCTGCATATACTTCTAAACATTTTGCACACACTTTTGTGCACAGTATCAGATTTTACACACCAATGACATATTTTTTAATCCTCAAGGAAAGACAATAGTAGAGAGGAGAAACAGAGGCATCAAGATGCTCCTCCAAAAACAAAAGAAAGGGGGAGACACAGGTAACCCTAGAGAACTTTTAAATTTAACTCTCTATAATATTAATTTTTTAAATTTTTGATAAAGATGTACTGGCTCTGGCAGACAGATTTTATAATCCACTGGAAGGGCAGTGTCCAGTGCAAGCAGCTCCAGTATCTTAGATAATCACCAGGTAAGGTGGAGAGATCCAGAAAGTGTTAATGGAAGTGATCGGTTAGAATAACTGTTTTGGGAAGGGGGTTTTTCTTGTGTCTCTACAGATGGAAGAGGAATCAGATAGGTGCCACCTAGCTGTATTCACCTTATCCATCAGAGAGAAAAGGAGAAGACCCTCAAAACAAAGGAAAAGACCCAAGAAACATTGGGTGGTTCCATTGCTGTCTGTACCCACCACTGAAAGAGCTTGGCAGTTATAGCAATTAACTCATGAATATCAAAAATTGTTAATGAGACTGTTACAGGTCTTCAAAACTTGCAGGAATCATTGAATTCCCCGACATGTTCAGTAATAGACACTTTGTTTTGGACTTTCTCTTGGCAGCTGAAGAAGGTGTATATGTGATTTTTATTTATATGTTCTCCTTCTAGGACTTATGGATATGTATAATTCCTCATGCTAATTCATGTTATTTGTTACATCACTACTAGCCTGTTATATTACTATGTGCTTATGTAATACTTCCCATGCTGATGGATTTATGTATACCTGTTTCAAGTAAGACCCTTCAGTCCAGAGGAAACCTGAAATAATGTCTAGTTTGGTGTTCTCACCTCCCTGAGAAGTCAGGGAGGGCATGACCATTTGTGTTCTAAAACAAAGAAAGGAGGAGATATAGAGGTCCAGAATTCTGGAGAATTATACTTCAAACAATATGTTAACTCAGTGGAATTGATGAGATCATGATTTTCTAGTTTACATATATACTTCATATGGTGATGTAATGACTCTCTAGTTCACACATATTCAATATGTTTTAATGATGTAATTGTACTAAAATATATAAGGCCTGAGAACAACTGGAAGTGAGACATTCTATCTTTGACCATACTCCTGGTGGCTCTCTTGCCTCCTGCACTCCTCTATTAATATCAAGATCCTGAGATGTTCCTCTCATGCCTCTGCCTAGTTTTTTTTTTTTCCAATACCTCATTCATATAGAATAGTTTCTATTTTTACCTTCCCCTATATAGTATTGCTTTTGTACATTCAGACCACACTTAGCTCTGTCCCAATCTTTCTTTTTGAGTTACCCATTACTGATGTCAAGCTTAAACATATGTTATATACTTCCATGTAAAAAACATAAAAAAAAAAATTTGGCCTTGTTGAGTACCTTTAAATTAGTCTTTATAATTAGTCTTTATTGCTAGCTCTTATAGGTATTTTTTTTTCTATTGAGTTCTGGTTTGGTTTAGACAAAGTCCTGAAAATCTGCAAGTTTACTGAATGACTATTTCATTCAAAATTATGATTAGTTTACATGGATAATATATTTGGCCACAGGTCTAGTTCTTTTGATTGCTGATATATATTATTCCAGGACTGAGGGATTTTCAATTATACTTTAATTATAGTTAATTGAAGTTTAATTACAAATCCTGTATAATTTTAATTAATATATATTTTTGTGTATTGATAGAAATAGATATTTTAATGTATGAATATATATATTTGTGTATATTCATGTTTGTATATACATATATATACATCTATACACACATACACACATATATAATATATATTATATTATACATATGCATAGATAATCATTCCTAATATTCTCCTGTGCATATAACATTTTCCCCATTTCCTTTTTTTATTTTGTAATAGTTGTTTTTTAGAAGAGATACGTCTATTCAGTCTTGCAGTTAGCTGAAGTTTAGGAAACATTAGTTATATTTGGAGTAACATCTATATAATTTGTATTGGGTTTTTTCTACACTGAAAATCTTAACAATATAGGGGACTTTTCACTTAGGTGACATTACCTTGGTCAGGCACTTATAGAAAGCCATACCTTACCTAGAAATATTTTTATTTGTATTTTCAATGTTTCCTTTACTGGATATTCAGGGATATTTCCTATTTTGATTTGTAAAATGAAAAATCTTTAAATAGTATCAAGAGGATTCTGGATTTCTATTTGTACTATGGAAAGTACAAAAAAAAGAGAAATAATTGACCCTCTCTGTTTTCTTTTTCATGCTGTAGGTTTCTTTGCAAAAGCTGCCAATCTAATATCTTTGTTACGGCATGGACTCAGTTGTTTTTACTTGTGGTATGTATGCGTGACAGATATGCACAAAATATTTTTGATTAATATCCTATGAAAAATATTTCATAGGACAATAAACCATATGAGAGAGGGAAGCAAACTTTATGAGATACTCCTGAAAAAACTGACTCTAAATAGATTTCTTTGAATCAAATTTTATTTTCTCATTGACTCCTATTATTGAAAAGTATATGGCTTCCCAAAGAAAAATTTCTGGGAGGCAATAAAATTTTTGGCTAGGAAGGCAATAATATCCTATGAAATGATTTTGCATGAATTATTTAAAATCAACATTTTTATAATAAAACATTAATAATAATCATGCTCTAAATAAGAAATTACACATATTAAACTATTTTTTTCCTCAAGTTTTCAAACTACATTGTAAAGCTATTCTATTAGGGTATCACAGGGAAAAAAAATCTTAAAAGCTCATTTAACTGAAGCCCGTCATTTTACCAGTGAGGAAATTGAAGCATAGTGAGGTTAAGTTATTTATCCCATGGTATCACAAATTATAATTTAGTAGTCAAGGAAAAAATATAACTTCTCAGTTACATGCAGATATAGTGTTCAATCATCTCCAATAATCTAGCACTTTCTATTTTCCCCCTGATTTAAATGTATTCACTTATAAACCTATGAGAAATAAGAATTTTGTTTTGCCTTGTTATAGACTCTCTACTCTCTCTCTTCACCTGCCCCTCCCCCCCTCTCTGTGTATGTATAGGTAAGGACACCAGGAGTCCTAAAGTTGTTAGTATCATGGAAATCTTCTGCCTCATTAATTTGGTACTATCTACTTATACTTCTTTGCCAAAAACTTATTTTCCATAGGAAAGAAATATAGTGGGGAAGGAAAAAAAAAAGGATCCACAATCATTTTACTATATTTTGATGGGTTAAAATTGCAGAAATTTGTAATGGGCTGAGGTTTGAGTTGATGCACTGAGGTCCCAAGCATGTGAGGCTAAATAGTAATTGTACTATACTCTATTACTATACATGCTTGGATAAAGAATGGCCCCGCTCACTCTCTGTGCAAGTCTTGATGTGTTGTATAGGAAATAATGATTTTGGTGGGTGGAGGCAGAGAGACAGGAAGAGAGGCTGAGAGGGATTGCTGGCTGGGTTCAGTTCTGGTGGCTGCTGGTCTTGCAGCTTCTGGTCTGGCTAGCTTCTTGACTCAGCTGCTGACATTGCTATTGCCGATTCCCTTCTACCTCCAATCTTTCTTCATCTCTGCTAAGAATAAAGATTGACGATTTTCCCCTAACCTAAATTCCTGACTCTGGCTGATTTTAAAATACACGGTCATCACATTTGGTGCCCAAGTGTGGGAACCAAGGACCCTATCTTCACTGAAGAAGTCTCTGGTGACCAGGAACTTGGGTGAGTATTGTTAATAGACAAACAGGGAACTTATTTTCTTAAAAACTAAACTAGTAATATTTTTTTGGCTGAAATGGGACAAATGCTAGCTAAAGATTCCCCATCCCCGCCCCCAGCCCCTTCAACCACACCCAGGAGTGGCACTATAGAAAGCATGCTTAAGCTGATAGAAAGACAAGGGCTACTTATAACTTGGAAACAGATAGCTAGACTTCTGGGTATATTAAATCGCACCTCCCCTTGGTTTGTAGAGGAAGAGCAAATCTCTTGAGATAATTGGTCTTTGATTGGACAACAGAAGTCCGCATATTACAATGAAAACAGTCCTGGTTCAATTTCCATTGAAGCATTCTATTTATACAATATAATACAGTTAGCACTAAGAAATCCTATGATTCCTAAAAGAAAGAAAAGGAATGCTAAAAATAGCCAAATGGGGAAGCCTAAATTAAGGAGGAAGACAATGAAGAGATTAATGACCATATCACCACAGGGCATGGAGACTTAAGTGAGGTTCTAGGGCGTGGCAAATCTGAGGCAGCTTCAACCCACCTCAGGAACAGGTGATTGACACTCCTTCATCAACTCCACCCTCCAAGATGGAGGGAGGAGGGGTAGTGGGGAGGGCAGTGACAGCAGGCACCTTCCCCTCAGCATCCAACTACTCCTATGACTAGATTGCAACAGGGACTAATGAAGGCAAAAGCAAAAGGAATTGATGTAGCAGAACTCCAACCCCACACTTTTCCCATAATACAACAATTTAATTCCTCAGGTCAAGAAAGTCGAAGATACGTTCCTTTTAACATAGAAATCCTCAAAGACATGAAAAAGGCTTGCACTCTTTATGGGGCTACATCAGCTTATGTTAAGATGTTATTACAGAATTTGGCTTTTGAAATCTTGACCCCTAATGACTGGAAATCTATAGTAAGGATATACCTAGAAGCTGGACAAAACTACTTGTGGCTTTCTGAATATAGTGAGCTCTGTAGGATACAAGCCCAACAAAATAGTCAAAGTGCAGTTCATGCTGCAATCACCTATGACCTACTAACAGGTATAGGTTCCCTATGCAGATGTCACAGTACAGATTAATTATTCCATAGCAGCATATGAGCAAATTGCAGTTAATGCTATCAAAGCGTGGGCTTTGCTTCACAATAAAGATGACAAGGGTGAGGCCTTCACAAAAATAACACAAGGGCCAAATGAACCCTTTGCTGACTTTGTGGGATGTTTGCAGACAGCTATCACAAGAACTAATTAGCTATCACAAAAGAGACGTTTTGATAAGGCAACTTGCTAAGGAAAATGCTAATGAGGTCTGCTAACTAGGACTGCTCAAGGATGCTCCTTTAGAGGAATTCATAAGATGCTGTGCCACAGTGGACACAAATGCCTTTTATAGCTAGGCTATGATGAAGACTTCCCAAGATCCCAACATGAGAAGACAGGGTTCCTTCTGGCAAGGGACTTCCAGAGAGACTTGTCAGTGCTTTCAGAGTGGTAAAGTAGGGCATCGGAAAGCTCAATATTGGTATAGAGATAGAGTGAGAAAACAGGGTGGGAGAACGAGACCCAATACCCCATGTCCAAAATGCAACAGAAGCTTCCATTGGGCCTCAGAATGTAGACAGGTTCAGGGAAACGGGATGAGGGGCCCAGCCTCAGGGCCCCAGGTAAAAAACTCTTGGGGCAAGATGGCAGCCAATAGTGCACCCAGAGAGTGCCTAAAAGTCCAATACCCCAATATGATCAATCAGCCAGGAAGCCATATGATGGGAGAAAGGGATTACACAATCAATCAGCCAGGAAGCAACCTGATGGGAGAAAGGGATTACAATTAGGGAGAATAGAGTTGTATGCAGCTGGGACAACTGAGATACCCTCTGGAGAGGTGAAATCCATTCCTCTCCAGCCTATGGATCCCTTGCCTCCAAGCACAGTAGGCTTGACCATTTCACCTCCTTTTTGTGCATACAAAGCAGTGTCGATCCACACACTGATGTGGGAAACTGGGGAATGTGTAGATAATATCCCAGTCACCAATACAGGCAGACAATGTGTGACTTATCACCCAGGAGAAATAGTAGCATCAGGTTTACTCATATAGAATCCTAATAAGCAACCTGGTGATAGTCACCCGGATTCTGACTCCAGACCACAAAATCCAGCAATATACTGGACAGCAGCTGTAACAACTGACCGACCTATGCTCATTATCTATATAAATGACCTACCATTAGAAGGATTGGTGGACACAGGTGCAGATCATACAGTCATTAGAGGTGCCAATTGGCCCAGTCACTGGCCAAAGATTAAAGCAGACACCTACATGTCTGGCGTAGGAGGATCCATAGCAGCTGAAGGTAGTGCTGCCCCTATGAGATGGACTTTTGAAGGCAAAACAGGAGATTTTACTCCTTTTATAGTTGAAAAAATCCCCATCAATCTGTGGGGAAGAGGAATTTTACAGCAATTAGGGTTAAAATTGAGTACTTCAGTTTTTTAAGCAGGGCTGCTGTTGAAGGTCTGGCAATACTTAAACCTGTTCTTATCCAATGGAAAACTGCTACACCAGTGTGGATAGAATAGTGGCCCTTAAGTAGCAATAAAATTCAGGTCTTATTAGATATAGTACAAGGGCAGCTTGACCAAGCACACTTACAATCTCTGTTAAGTGCTTGGAATTCCCCAGTGTTTGTTGTAAAAAAGAAATCTGGAAAAGGGAGGATGTTGGACTTCTGGACAAAATGGCAGAGAGGAGGCACACAGCTGTGGAAGCTCTATGTTTTCTCTCAGAATGCATCTCATTACAAGCCTCTGAATTAATGCTTGACTGAAAATAAACCCACAAATAGTTACCAAGAGAAGACATCCTTGAGATTCCACAGGAAAGGTCTGTTTTTGTTTGAGGGCAGGTATGGTTTTAGATCGGGCACAAGCTGAGGTCAGGCAGCAGCAGCAGGAGCTCAGCAGGCAGCATACAGCCTAGCGGAGAGGAGTGCAGTGTATTCTCAGCCGTCTCTGTGGGGAGAGCTTTGCTACAGGATTGGATACTTTGCCCTGGCAGCAAGTCAGTAGCCCAGCAGAGAAGCTAAAAACACTGGGGGTGAAGAATACAACCCCAAACAACGGGAGTTACTAGGGACTTTGCCACCCCTCACCCACAGCATCTCAGCACGCTCTCACAGTCTCACAGGGCAGGCACAGCACAGTCCTGTTAGTGCCTCCCTGTTGCCCCCTGCAGTCTGTAAAGGAAGTTTGGTAACACCACCCAGGCCCTCCAGCCAAAAAAGCAGATTTCATTTGAATTTTTTTTCTTTTTTTCTTTGCTAGTTTGTCTCTCATTCTTCTCTGACAAAATGAGCAAAAAATTGAAAAGGTCCTTAACGATTGACAGCTTTTATATGGACAAAGAGCAGACTCTAAACCTTGAGGAGACTAAACACAGACTGTCTCCAGGTGAATCCCCAGGAGGAGATCATCTGTTCCTCAGTGCAGATGAATCTCATAGAAGAAATTAAAAAGGCTCTCACAAGAGAGCTAGAAGAAAAATGGGAAAAGGAGAGGGAGGCTTAGCAAGAGAGTCTGGAGAAGTCATCCCACTCACATAAAGACAGAATGGATAAAGAAATAAAATCCATGAAAGAGGATTAGTGAACTGGAAACAGAAAATAGCTCTCTAAAAAATAAAATTGGTGAAATGGAAAAAAATTCCATAGAACCAAACAACAGAATTGGACAATTAGAAAAAGATATAAAAAAAGTAAGTGAAGAAAATACTTCACTGAAAATCAGAATAGAACTAATGGAATTTAATGACTCGAGGAGACAAAAAGAATCAGTAAAGCAAAACCAAAAAAAAAAAAAAAAAAAAAAAAAAAAAAGGAGAAAAATGTGAAATACCTTCTTGGGAAAAAAACAGACCTGGAAAAGAGGTCTAGTAGAGACAATCTGAGATTATTGGACTCCCAGAAAAATATGATGAAAAAAAGAGCCTGGACATTATTTTCCAGGAAATTATCAAAGAGAACTGCCCAGAAGACATAGAAACAGAGGGTAAAATAGACTTTAAAAAAATTCATCGATCACCTAGTAAAAGGGATCCTAAAATCAAAACACCAAGAAATATAGTGGCCAAATGCCAGAACCCTCAAATGAAGGAAAAAATACCCCAAGCGGCTAGAAAAACCCAGTTCAAATATAGAGGAGCCACAATAAGAATCACTCAGAATCTTGCAGTAACCACATTAAAAGATCGAAGGGCCTGGAATATGATATTCTGAAAGGCTAAGGAATTTGGTATGCAACCAAAAATAACTTACCCAGCCAGACTGAGCATCTTTTTCCAGGGAAGAAGATGATCATTCAACAAAATAAGCAAATTTCACCAATTTTGATGAAAAAAACAAAAGTTAACAAAAAGTTCAATCTACAAATATAGAATTCAAGAGAAACCTAAAAAGATAAAAAGAAATCTTGAGAACTGCATTTCTGCTATAAAGATTTATAAAGAATACATGTATACCTTGTTCTAGAAACTAGAGGTGGAAAGGACATTGTACCAGGAAAAGGGTAAAGTGGAGGTACTACATGTCACAAAGAGGCAAAGGAAACCTATTATATCTGAGAGAAAGAATGGAGGGAGATGAATATAGTGGGTATCTTACTGCCATCAGAATTGGCTTTAAGAGAAAAAAAATATTATACATATTCAATTTCTGGTGAAACTTCTCCCACCTCATTTAAAGTGAGAAGGGAAAAGTGAAAAGGGAAGGAATAAGCTAAGCAGAAGGGAATACAGAAACTATGAGGGAAAGGAGTAAGATAGGGGGAGGAACTCTAAGGTGGGGAGAAGCAATACTAAAAAGGGAGGGCTGTGAGAAGCACGTGGTTCTCACAAGTTTAATACTGGGAAGGGGGGGAAGGGTAAAGAAGGGAGAAAAGCATAAACAAGGCTTAACAAGATAGCAAGTAGTACAGAATTGGTAATTTTAACCATAAATGTGAATGGGGTAAAATCCCACATAAAGAGGAAGCAGTTAGCAGAATGAATTAAAAGTCAGAATCCTACAATATGTTGTTTACAGGAAACACACCTGAAGCAGGGAGATACATGCAGAGTAAAGGTAAAAAGTTGGAGCAAAATCTACTATGCTTCAGGTGAAGTCAAAAAAGCAGAGGTATCATCCTGATCTCAGATAAAGCAAAAACAAAAACTGATCTAATTAAAAGAGATAAGGAAGGATACTATAACTTGCTAAAGGGTAGCATAGATAATGAAGCAGGATCAATTATAAACATATATGCACCAAGTGGTGTAGCATCTAAATTCTTAAAAGAGAAATAATAGAGCTGTAAGAAGAAATAGATACCAAACTATAATAGTGGGAGATCTCAAATTTGCACTCTCAGAATTAGATAAATCAAATCACAAAATAAATAAGAAAGAAGTCAAAGAGGTAAAGAGAATACTAGAAAAGTTAGATATGATAGATCTCTGGAGAAAACTAAATGGAGACAGAAAGGAGTACACTTTCTTTTCAGCAGTTCATGGAACCTATACAAAAATAGACCCTATATTAGGACATATAAACCTCAAATTCAAATGCAGTAAGGAAGAAATAGTAAATCATTCTTTTCAGACCATGATGCAATAAAAATTACATTCATCAAAAAGCCAGAGGAAAGTAGACCAAAAAATAATTGGAAACTAAATAATCTCATACTAAGGAATGATTGGGTGAAACAGCAAATCATAGACAAAATTAATAACTTCACCCAAGAAAACTACAATAATGAGATATCATACCAAAATGTGTGGGATGCAGCCAAAGCAGTAATAAGGGGAAATTTCATATCTCTAGAAGCCTATTTGCATAAAACAGAGAAAGAGAAGGTCAATGAATTGGGCTTGCAACTAAAAATGCTAGAAAAGGAACAAATTAAAAACCCCCAATCAAACATTAAACTTGACATTCTAAAAATAAAAGGAGAGATCAATAAAATTGAAAGTAAAAAGAAAACTATTGAATTAATTAATAAAATTAAGAGTTGGTTCTATGCAAAAACCAACAAAATAGACAAACCTTTAGTAAATCTGCTTAAAAAAAGGAAAGAGGAAAATCAAATTGTTAGTCTTAAAAATGAAGAGGGAGAACTCGGCACTAACGAAGAGGAAATTAGAGCAATAATTAGGAATTAGTTTGCCCAACTTTATGGCAATAAAT
This sequence comes from Sarcophilus harrisii, assembly GCF_902635505.1. Lineage (NCBI taxonomy): Eukaryota > Metazoa > Chordata > Mammalia > Dasyuromorphia > Dasyuridae > Sarcophilus > Sarcophilus harrisii. Next base: position 410,821,434 of record NC_045426.1, read on the forward strand.
TCAACAACTTAAATGAAATGGAAGAATACCTTCCAAAATATAGCTTGCCCAGATTAACAGAGGAAGAAGTAAATATCCTAAACAGTCCCATCTTAGAAAACTAAATAGAACAAGCTATTAACCAACTCCCTAAGAAAAAATCCCCAGGACCAGATGGATATATATGTGAATTCTAAAAAACATTTAAATAACAATTAACTCCAATGCTATATAAACTATTTGAAAAAATAAGGATTGAAGGAGTCCTACCAAACTCCTTTTACGACACCGATATGGTACTGATACCTAAACCAGGTAGGCTGAAAACAGAGAAAGAAAATTATAGACCAATCTCCCTGATGAATATTGATGCTAAAATCTTAAACAAAATATTATCAAAAAGATATCAGAAAATCGTCCCCAGGATAATACACTATGACCAAGTAGGATTTATACCAGGAATGCAGGGCTAGTTCAGTATTAGAAAAACTATTAGCCTAATTGATTATATCAATAACCAAACTAACAAAAACCATATGATCATCTCAATAGATGCAGAAAAAGCATTTGATAAAATCCAATATCCATTCCTAATAAAAACAATTGAAAGTGTAGGAATAAATGGACTTTTTCTGAAAATAGTCAGGACCATATATTTAAAACCATGAGAATGCATCATATGCAATTGGGAAAAATTGGAACCTTTCCCAGTAAGATCTGGATTCAAGCAAGGTTGCCCACTATCACCATTATTACTCAATATTGCATTAGAAACATTAGCCTCGGCAATAAGTCGAGAAAGAGATTAAAGGAATTAAAGTAGACAATGAGGAAATCAAACTATCTCTCTTTGCAGATGATATGATGGTATACCTAGAGAATCCCAGAAATTCTACTAAAAAGGTCTTATAAATAATTCACAACTTTAGCAAATTTGCAGGGTATAAAATAAATCCCCATAAATCCTCAGCATTTTTATACATCACCAACAAAATTCAGCAGCAAGAGATACAAAGAGAAATTCCATTCAGAATAACTGTTGAAAGCATAAAATATTTGGGAATGTATCTACCAAAGGAAAGTCAGGAATTATATGAGCAAAATTACAAAAAAAAACTTTCCACACAAATAAAGTCAGAATTAAACATTTAGAAAAATATTAAGTGCTCTTGGATAGGCTGAGCAAATATAATAAAGATGACAATATTTCCTAAATTAATCTATTTATTTAGTCCTGTACCAATCAGACTTCTAAGAAAAATATTTTAATGATCTAGAAAAAAATAACAATAAAATTCATATGGAATAATAAAAGGTCGAGAATCTGAAGGGAATGAATGAAAAAAAAATCAAATGAAGGTGGTTTAGCTGTACCTGATCTAAAACTATATTATAAAGCAGCAGTCACCAAAACCATTTGGTATTGGCTAAGAAATAGATTAGTTGATCAGTGGAACAGGTTAGGTTCACAAGACAGAATAGTCAACTATTGCAATCTAGTATTTGATAAACCCAAAGATCCTAACTTTTGGGGTAAGAATTAATTATTTGACAAAAACTGCTGGGATAACTGGAAATTAGCATGACAGAAATTAGGCATGGACCCTCATTTAACACTGTATAACAAGATAAGATCAAAATGGGTCCATGATTTAGGCATAAAGAACGAGATCATAAATAAATTAGAGGAATATAGGATAGTTTATCTCTCAGACCTGTGGAGGAGGAAGAAATTTGTCACCAAAGATGAACTAGAGAAGATTATCAATCATAAAATAGAAAATTTTGATTACATCAAATTAAAAAGCTTTTGTACAAAGAAAACTAATGCAAACAAGATTAGAAGGGAAGCAACAAACTGGGAAAACATCTTCACAGTTAATGGTTCTGATAAAGGCCTCATTTCCAAAATATATAGAGAGCTGACTCTAATTTATAAGAAACCAAGAAATTCTCCAATTGATAAATGGTCAAAGGATATGAAAAGACAATTTTCAGATGATGAAATTGAAACTATTACCACTCATGAAAGAGTGTTCCAAATCACTATTAATCAGAGAAATGCAAATTAAGACAACTCTGAGATACCACTACACACCTGTCAGATTGGCTAAGATGATAGGAAAAAATAATGACGAATTTTGGAGGGTTGAGGGAAAACTGGGAAACTGATGAATTGTTGGTGGCGTTGTGAACGCATCCAACCATTCTGGAGAGAAATCTGGAATTATGCCCAAAAAGTTATCAAACTGTGCATACCCTTTGATCCAGCAGTGTTTCTACTGGGCTTATACCTCCAAGAGATACTAAAGAAGAGAAAGAGACCTGTATGTGCCAAAATGTTTGTGGCAGCCCTGTTTGTAGTGGCTAGAAACTGGAAAATGAATGGATACACTTCAATTGGAGAATGGTTGGGTAAATTCTGGTGTATGAATGTTATGGAATATTATTGTTCTGTAAGAAATGACCAACAGGATAGGTGCAGAGAGGCTTGGAGAGACTTATATGAGCTGATGCTAAGTGAAATGAGCAGAACCAGGAGATCATTATATACTTCAACAACGATATTGTATGAAGATGTATTCTGATGGAAGTGGATTTCTTTGACAAGGAAACTTAATTCAGTTTCAATTGATCAATAATGGACAGAAGCAACTACACCCAAAGAAAGAACACTGGGAAATGAATGTAAACTGTTTGCATTTTTGTTTTTCTTCCAAGGTTATTTTTACCTTCTGAATCCAATTCTCCCTGTGCAACAAGAGAACTGTTTGTTTCTGTACACATATATTATATCTAGAATATACTGCGACATATTCAACATATATGGGACTGCTTGCCATCTAGGGGAGGGGGTGGAGGGAGAGAGCGGAAAAATAGGAACAGAAGTGAGTGCAAGCGATTATATTGTAAAAAAAATTATCCTGGCATGGCTTCTGTCAATAAAAATTTATTATAATTAAAAAAATGAAAATGGAAGATATTAACAGATTTAAGAAAGGTGAATGAATAGGTGGAAACTATGGGAACTCTTCAGCCTGGACTTCCACCTTCTACTCAGTTGCCTAGAGAAGGGCCTCTTTGTGTCATAGATATTAAGGATTGTTTCTATTCTATCCTTCTGGATAAGAAGGATATGAAAAGATTTGCCTTTTCAGTGCCCAGCATTAACTTAGCTGAGCCTTATAAAATATATGAATAGACAGTTTTGGCACAGGACATGAAAAACAGCCCTATTATGTGTCAAGTGTATGTTGCTGCTTCTCTTGCTCCAATAAGAAAAGCATTTCCAAAAGTTATGCTATTACATTATATAGATGATATATTGGGATGTGCAACTGACGAACAAATGTTAGAAGAATATCTATAAAAGATCATAAAAACACTAAGGAATTACAAATTATACATAGCACCAGAAAAAATTCAAAGTCATGCTCCTTTTCAATATTTAGGATATGATGTATAACCTACGGTGCTTACAGTTCAAAAACTGTCCTTAAGAACAGAGAAGCTAAACACATTGAATGATTTTCAGAAATTGATCGGAGATATCCAATGGATGCAGCCAGTGTTAGGCCTGACTACCTATCAATTGCAACCATTATATGACATTTTAAGGGGAGACAATGCTTTAAATTCACCAAGCCAGCTTACAAAAAAAGCTCAAGAGGCTTTGAGAAAAGTTGAACTGGCTTTATCCAATGTGATTGAAAGAGTCACTCAAAAACCCTTGGAAATATCAGTTTTTGCCACACAAGAGGCACCCACAGCAGTCCTTCATCAAGGAGACAGTGTGATAGAGTGGGTGAACCTCCTGGCACAACCAGAACAAAGCTTTATTCCCTACCCAGTTTTTGTGGCTAGAATTTTATTAGAGGCCACTAAGGGAGCAGTACAATTATTTGGGACAAGACCTGAGAAGATATACACCTTTTATACCAATACACAAATTAATGTGTGTTGTGAGACCATCCCAGAGTGGCAAATTTTATTAGCCATGGCTCCAAATTTTATACATGGGTCTCCATTAAAGATAACCAGTCTATTACATAATTGGCAATGGATTCTTGAAGAAAAAGTTTCTAAAGTTCCTCTTAAAGGAGCAACTATCTTCATGGATGCATCCAAACATAATATTTGTGCTGTGTACTCTCATGATCTAACTATAAAGAGAGTAGTCGGAACTCCTTTTCTGTCTACTCAGCAGAATGAATTGTATGCGATCATTCTAGCTCTTATTATCCAGGAGACATAAATATAATATCTGATTCGGCCTATTCAGTAGGTGTGGTACAAATAATTGCCACAGCCCAAATAAAATTTGCAGCCTCTAATATATATCAGCTCTTTAAGAAACTTCAAGAGCAAGTTAGAAAGCATCCAGGTAAGATCTATGTATTTTATGGCCACTCTCATAGTGGACTTCCAGGTCCCATTTTTGATGGCAATTCAAAGGCAGATAACCTTCTAACTATCTTGGTCAATACTCCTTTATTCCAAGAAGCCCAGGCATCTCTTCCTAAATATCATCAGGCTGCTCAAGCTTTATGTTTACAATTTGGAATAACAAGAGAGGAAGCAAGGAGCATAGTAAAAGCCTGTAAGGCTTGCCTTCCTTTCCACACTTCTGCACTGCCTCCCGGGAAGAACCTTCATGGTTTGAGACCCAATGAAATCTGGCAAATGGATGTGACCTATTATAAATCTTTTGGTTCTCTGTCTTTTAGCCACGTTGTGGTAGACACCTTTTCGGGATTCACTTTTGCAATACCAGCAGCAAAAGAGACAGTCCCAGTGGTCACTGAATTCCTCACACAAGCATTTGCCATTATGGGTGTACCACAAGCAATAAAAACAGACAATGGTCCTGCTTATACTTCCAAACAGTTTGCACACTTTTGTGCACAGTATAAGATTTTTACACACCACTGGCATACCTTTTAATCCTCAAGGACAGGCAATAGTAGAGAGGAGAAACAGAGATATTAAGACGCTCCTTCAAAAACAAAAGAAAGGGGGAGCCACAGGTAACCCTAGAGAACTTCTAAATCTAACCCTTTATATTATTAACTTCTTGATTTTTGACAAAGATGCACTGGCTCCAGCAGACAGGTTGAAATCCACTGAAAGGTCAGTTTCCAGTGCGAGCAGCTCCACTATCTTTAGATTATCACCAGGTGATGTGGAGAGACCCAGAAAGTGGTGAATGGAAAAGACCAGATAGGCTAACTGCTTGGGGGAGAGGGTTTACTTGTATCTCTACAGGTGGAGAAGGAATCAGATGGGTGCCAATGAGCCATATTCACCTTGTCCATTGCAGAGAGATGGAGCAGATCCTTGAAACAAAGGAGAAGACTCAAGAAATATCGGGTGGTTCCATTGCTTATTGTGCTCACCATTGAAAGAGCGTGGCAGTTATGGCGTTTGACTCATGGACAACTAAAATTTATGGACCTCAAAACCCTCAGCAATCATTGAATTCTCTGAGACATGATAAGATTGTTGTAGGACTTGAAAACCCTCAGGAATCATTGGATTCTCTGAGATATAAGATTGCTGTAGGACTTGAAAACCCTCAGGAATCACTGGATTCTATGAGACATAGGACTTGAAAACTCTTGGGAATCATTGGATTCTCTAAGAAATAATAAGATTGTTGTAGAACTTGAAAACCCTCAGGAATCTTTGGATTCCCTTACACATAAAAAGACTTTTGCAGGATTTCAAAAACTTAGGGGGATCATTGGATTCCCTGACATGTGAAGCAATGAACAATAGATTGGTTTTGGACTATCTCTTTGCTGCTGAAGAAGGTGTATGTATGACTGTTGTTTACATACCCTTCTTCTAGAACTTCTGGTGATCTTTTACAATACCATGTTGATTTATATTGTTTGCTATTCTGCTACTTGAATGTACAATTCATGTTTGTTATACCATATTGAGCCTGCACTGACTGAGGGAGGGTCATCCCTAATAGCCTCTGCGTTATTGCTATGTGCTTGTGTAATATCTCCCATGCTGATGTGTTTGTGCATAATAAGACCCTTTAGCCCAGAAACACGCTAGCAACCACCACTTCCCTTTGGTGCCTTTCATCTCCCTTCCTGAGATGTCGGGGGGGGGGGCTCATGATCATCTCCTTTTCGGTGCTTTCATCTCCTTTCCTGAGAAGTCAGGGAGGTCCAGCCATTCTGGAGAGCAATTTGGAACTATACCCAAAAAGTTATCAAACTGTGCATACCCTTTGATCCATCAGTGTTTCTACTGGGCTTATACCCCAAAGAGATACTAAAGAAGGGAAAAGGACCTGTATGTGCCAAAATGTTTGTGGCAGCCCTGTTTGTAGTGGCCAGAAGCTGGAAAATGAATGGATGGCCATCAATTGGAGAATGGTTGAGTAAATTGTGGTATATGAATGTTATGGAATATTATTGTTCTGTAAGAAATGACCAGCAGGATGAATACAGAGAGGCTTGGCGAGACTTACATGAACTGATGTTGAGTGAAATGAGCAGAACCAAGAGATTATTATATACCTCAACAATGATACTGTATGAGGATATATTCTGATAGAAGTGGATTTCTTCAACAAAGACAAGATCTAACTTAATTTCAATTGATCAAGGATGGACAGAAGCAGCTACATCCAAAGAAAGAACACTAGGAAATGAATGTAAACTGCTTGTAATTTTGTTCTTCTTCCCAGGTTATTTATACCTTATAAATCCAATTCTCCCTGAGCAACAAGAGAACTGTTCAGTTCTGCACACATATATTGTATCCAAGATCTACTGTAACCTATTTAACATGTATAGGACTGCTTGCCATCTGGGGGAGAGGGTGGAGGGAAGGAGGGGAAAAACTGGAACAGAAGTGAGTGCAAGGGATAATGTAAAAAATTACCCTGGCATGGGTTCCGTCAATAAAAAGTTATTAAAAAAAAAAAGTCAGGGAGGGTGTGATCACCCCTCTTGGGGGCTCTGACCTCCCTGAGGAGTCAGGAATGTCATAACCATCTGTGTTCTAAAACAAGAAAGCGGGATATGTAATGGGCTGAGGCTTGAGTTAATACACTGAGGTCCCAAGCACATGAGGCTAAATAGTAATTTGACTATACTCTATTAATATACATGTTTGGATAAAGAATGGCCCCGGCCTACTCTCTGTGCAAGTCCTGATGTGTTGTATAGGAATGACGATTTTGGTGGGTGGAGGCAGAGAGACAGGAAGAGAGGCTGAGAGTGATTGCTGGCTGGGTTCAGTTCTGGTGGCTGCTGGTCTGGCTACCTTCCTGACTCAGCTGCTGACACTGCTATTGCCGATTCCCTTCTACCTCCGATCTTTCTTCATCTCTGCTAAGAATAAAGATTGACAATTTTCCCCTAACCTGAATTCCTGACTCTTGCTGATTTTAAAATAAGTGGTCATCACAGAAATTTTCTAGCTATTACTGATGCTCCAATACTAGACATCTATCAATTGCTACAAAATGGGAAGTTAAATGCAACAGAGTATGTGAAGATATGGTAGGTAAAGCATATGGTACCATCCACTATTGGATCAATTATTCTTGTCCTTGGATAAAAGATACTTGCAATTTTGCATAAATGGTCTTCTTTAATAACTATAGAAGTATTTGGTGAGTGTCCCTTGTCACTCACCCTTTAAACAGGGAAATTATTATTATTTCAATTGTAACATTCCCTCTTGCTTTTTAAATGTTCTCCCTTCTTGTACCTGTCCTTCAGTGTTGTACTTCTGAATCCTAAGTTACTGAAATATGACTGCTTACTTAAAAGAGCTTGAGAAGGGCAATCAAAACTTTATGGTATAGGAAAGTGAAACAGCTACCACAGAACAATCTTTCATAGTATGCTAAATAATTTATTTGCTTCCAAAGTACCTCCTGCCTTTGACCACTGTCTTTGCAACCTATTGGTGGTGGTTATACCTCTCCCCAAATGCCCCCTTATCTCTAGGAAGGATTCCCCACCAAAAAAAAATTGTTTATATATCTCCCAGAGGTATGTTCATGGCTCTGTGCTAATTCATTTTTTTTTAAGTCCCTGTCTTAGATAAAGGAAGAAATGGCTTGTTCATCAAAATTTCAATTGACAGAGTATCTCTATAGGGCTTATATCTCAAAAAAAAATCATAAAAAAGAGGAAAGGATCCATAGGTACAAAAACGTTTGTAGCAGCTTGTTTTGTAGTGGCAAAAAACTGGAAATTGAATGGATGCCCATCTTTTAGGGAATGGCCGAATAAGTTATTGTATATGAATGTTATGGAATATTATTGTTCTTTAAGAAATGATCAGTAGGATCATTTCAGAAATGTCTGAAGGGACTTACATGAAATGATGCTGAGTGGAGGAAAACTATGTATATGCCAATAGCAAGATCACATGATGATCAATTCTGATAGACATGTCTCTTTTCTACAGCAAGGGAATTCAGGCCAGTTCCGAAAGTGAAGAGAACCATCTGTACCCAGAGAGAGAACTGTGGCAACTGAATGTGTGGATCACAACACAGTATTTTCACCTTTTTGTTGTTGTTTGCTTGCTTTTTGTTTTCTTTATTATTTTTCCCTTTTTAATCTGATTTTTCTTGTGCAGCATAATAAGTGTGGAAATACATACAGAAGAATTGCACATGTTTAACATATATTGGATTACTTGCCATCTAAGGGAAATCTAAGGGGGAAGGAGAAAAAAATTGGAACACAAGATTTTGTAAGGATGAATGTTGAAATTTACCTATGCACATATTTTGAAAATAAAAAAAAAACTTTAATAAAAAAATTCAATTGAAAACATTTGAAAGGACCAGCTAATGTACTGAATAATATAGTTAAGAGTCCCTAAAAATCTTTCTAGGTAGTAGAATTGAGCTAAATCATCATATTTAATACTTCTTGAGTGGAAAAAGTGGAGAAAACCAAAGATTAGGATACAAATTCTAATTGAGTACTTTATACTACTGTTTAATAAATAATTATTTCACCTTACCAAGATATTCATCAGACAGTATTTTTGCATGAAATTAAAAATTCAAATACAAATTAATTGGAACTATGAGCCCATTATTTAAGGGGTTCCCAAAGAAGATCACAACTTGCCTAGCCTGTCAATATCTCCTCTAAATAGGGAATCCTCCCAACATGTCGAAAGTCCTCTTTTTTATTTTGTATCAGTTGAACATTCCGATTGTCCATATGTTATCTCTCCTTCTTGCCATATCATCAGCTCATATTTTATTCTTGTCATATAATTTCAATAATATTTTAATCCTTTAAATTTTTTTCATGTTGTATGTCTTTGCAGACCTACCATAAACATTTTACTGTGATATTAATCTGTAGTTCTTTAGAAACATTTGTGTTATGCATCTTGTTACTATTTAACAATCCTAGTAATTTGGGAATATGTGGAAAATTTTGGATCAGTAAAAGATCCTGCAAATTTCTAAAATAAATCCAATTTTTAATCCCCCTTTTCAACTCTGAGCTCAAGTCATTATCAACACTATGTTTTCACAAACAGGAGCATCTCTAAGGATTAATCATGCACAAAAAATGACTCCTTGATCTCAAATGGATCTTCTTTACCATAGTAGTGAATAATTGGAGAATATACATATACCTGTTTTAAGTCTCATCTGATTTTATTATTAGAAAGTCAAAGAAAAGGCTAGTTTTTATTAGCACCTCTTCTAAAGTTGCTTGAATAGTCTTGTTATATGGTTGTTAAATTGGTATAAAACTAATAAGAAGATAGCACTTCTTCCAAATTAAAAAAAAAATCAATAATGAGCTTGCTAGGAACTTATATCATCTAGTTTTTGTTGTTGTAATTTTTGTTTTTGCTTTTGTTTTTTGTTTTTTTTTAGTTTATTATGAGATGGTAAAATTATATTTCATTGTTGGATACAGTTTTTGAAAGTGGTATATGTTTTATTAAACTGGCAAGCAACTTAAACCAATATTAACTCATGATATCATTGATTTAAAACTAAAAGTGAAATTAAGAGACCACTAAATTCAACTTTTTCACTCTACTGATGAGGCAACTAAGACATAGAGAGGTTTAACAACTTGCTTCAGATCATTCAGCTAATAAATGAAGAAAGATTATATACTAGGCCATGCTGTTTCCAATCCACTGCCCTATCTACAATACTTTTCAGTAATGGACTTCCGGGCTCTATCCAATTGGAATATGTCATAAACTACTTTTCATTTTATTATGCAATAGGTTATTTTACTATACACATAGAGGGTTTTTTGGCAGTTGTAATGAGACCAATGGGGTTCTGTATTTGTATTTATTCTGTGGAAAATATAAATATAAATGTATATAAATACATATATAAAACTTTCTGTTATCATTTTCGTGCTCTAGATTTATTTGGGAAAAAATGCTTCCCTGGTAAAAGTCTGTGTGCTACTGTAAGTTTAAAATATATCATCATTAAATACAATAAAAAATAATTCTTTAAAAAAACAATAAAACAATTATTTTAAAGATAAAAATATAATTCTTTAAAAACAAAATATAATTCTTTAAAAATTCTTTAAAAACTTCTTGGGGGGCATGTCTTAAGCAATAGAATAATTAAAGGACTTTTTGTGCCACATTCTTCAGTTTCACATGAAAAGACAATTCGAGAGTTTTATTTTGATGTTTTTGTTTGTTGCTCCTTTCTTGAAAATTAGTGTTGTACCCATGCTGAGAATAGCCTAAAGGCTTTTCTTTCTCTGAGTACATAGATCCCATTTTTAACTGCAGCCTTTAAAAATAAAAAAAATTATTTGCTCTTAGATGCACTTATCTTTGTTTTTTTGCAGCATGTATAAATAATGTGAGAAGAATGCCTGGATCTAAGACTGGAACTCCATTTCTGAAGTAAGGTCAGCATGTTTTATAGCATGCTTGTCAACATTCAATTTCTGGAATTCAAATTTTATTGTCATTGATTTAATAAAGAAAATTATTTTGTGAATGACTTCCTCTCCAGCTTTCCTTATTTACATAACTTTGTCTCCTCTTTCATTAAAACATTCACACTTTTTAAAAATGCTTTATCAAGAACTATTATCATTAATCAAGGACATAAGTAAAATATTTGCTGAACTTTACAAATGAAACTCCAGATAATCTATATGTTGCTTCTATGCATTAGAATCATGTTTTAATTGACATTCATTTTATTATAAGGACTCTTTTCTTTAAAAAAATATAATAATAATAATAAAATAAAAATGATCAATGACTGTCAGATGAGGATCATCACAGGAAGTACCACAGACTATATTCTGCTTTGCCCTGGATAAATTGTGTCATAAACAATGTTCCAGAGCATTTGTAAACCTTCAATTAAAGTTATTTAAATAATTGGGCCAAGCACAAAACCATTAGATCAATACGGCATTCACAGTAAGTAAGCCTACAGGAAAACACAAATCCAAAAGCTTTGTTGCTTGGAAAATAATAGATTTGCCTTTTTGTCTGAAGTGTTCTCCCCTAAATAAATTTCAAGGTTAATCCACATTATAGGTAGATTAAAGTCAATGCATCCTCTTTATATTGGCAAAGCTTTTCAGAACATATTTGAACATTTATAACTGGGAAACCTGCCCTTAGTTAACATATTTGATATGTGAACAAGGCCTCATGGCTTCATGAAGTCCTGTTCATCTGCTGGATGGGAACTGTTCCCAATGACAGTTGGATTGGCATGCTGCCCCAGGTCTCAGGAGCCAAGTGGCAAAGCTTTAGGTGAAAAACTGCAAATGATGCCTCTCTGCTCTAAGAGGGAGTTCTGCCTCACAGCTAGTCCACATTAAGCATGTCTTTACTCTTAGTCACAACTTATGAACTTGTATTTAAATATATCTAATGAATGAGACAAAGATACCATTGCACTGTTTCTATTGCAAAAAAAGCCCTGTATTATTTATCAATGTAAGAAGACAAGCTTATTGTTTATCACAGTACACAATTTGGATACTTTCTTTTCTGTCATCTAAATAAATCGATTTTTGAATATATGTTACAGTCATATAAATAGTGTTAGAATAAAGTCAAAATTATAAAAAAAGAACTGGAGAGAGCAGTTGCCTGGACAACTACCATATAGTTGGCATGGCAAGTAGCACCATGATTTGAGACATTGGTGCTAGGGCTGTCTGAGTCTATGACTTCACTTATGTCAGGGACTGTGACAGGGTTCAGAGAACTTGAGAGTTTATTCATGAAACTTGAGTCTTCCAGTTATATAATGTAATTCAGTAGTACAATATTTAGGGTGGTTCTTCATTACTTAAAACAGTCTTGGCTTTCACATCTCTCTTAAAATCATTTGGTTTTCTCTGAGAGTATATCACAAAGAGCATACAAAGAAGAGAGAGAAATGTTTTAGCCATGATCACCCAAAGAATGGCTCTGAGATGATAAATTAGAGAGAGTATTGGAGAGATTTCAAACTTAACATCTAACTTCCTGGAAAGAAATAAGAGGTTAATAAATGTTTGCTAAATTAAATCAATTATATTGAATTGGATTGATGAGGCTATACTATTGAAGGCAGAAACAACAGTGTTATTTCTGTGCATGGACTTATGAGTTGCAGAAGTAATAAGAAATGACATTCATATATGGTTTTAGTAATTGTTAGTAGCATAACTACTACTATAGTTTGGATCAGGTCTTTCCTATTTTAAGACGTTTTATCACATCATATTATCTATTAAATTAGGGTAGAAATCCTGGTAGCAGCCACTGACAATCTGTTTTGAAAGGCTCTATTTTCATTGTTGATTTTAGGAAGACTGTTTTACTAAATAGTAGTAAAAGCCATAAAACTTAGATCTTGAATTTCTAAGTACAGACTAAATAATTTGGTACAGTAGTCAGTGCTTTTCTGATCAATATTTTCTTGAAATTCTGATATTTCAAAGTATTTAAGTATTTTTTAAAATAATTATAACTTTTTATTGACAGAACACAGGCCTAGGTAGTTTTTTACATTATCCCTTGCACTCACTTCTGTTCCGATTTTTCCCTTCCCTCCCTCTATCCCCTCTCCTAAATGGCAGGCAGTCTTATATATGTTAAATATGTTACATTATATCCTAGAATGTATTTTAGATACAATATATGTGTACAGAACTGAACAGTTGTCTTGTTGCACAGGAAGAATTGGATTCAGAAGGTAAAAATAACCTGAGAAGAAAAACAAAAATGCAAACAGTTTACACTCATAAAACAGCTTTCCTTCTTTGGGTATAGCTGATTCTGTCCATCATTGATCAATGAGAATTGAATTAGATATTCTCTTTGTTGAAGATATCCACTTCCATCAGAATACATTCTCATACAGTATTGTTGTTGAAGTGTATAATGTTCTCCGGGTTCTGCTCATTTCACTCAGCGTTGGCTCATGTAAGTCTCTGAAAGCCTCTCTGTATTCATCTGGCTGGTCATTTCTTACAGAACAATAATATTCCATAACATTCATATACCACAATTTACCCAACCATTCTCCAATAGATGGGGATCCATTCATTTTCCAGTTTCTAGCCACTACAAACAGGGCTGCCACAAACATTTTGGCACATACAGGTCCCTTTCCCTTCTTTAGTATTTTTTGGGGGATATAAGCCCAGTAGTTGCACTGCTGGATCAAAGGAAATGCACAGTTTGATAACTTTTGGGGCATAATTCCAAATTGCTCTCCAGAATGGTTGGATTTGTTCACAACTCCACCAACAATGTGTTATTGTCCCAGTTTTCCCTCCTCCCTTCCAACATTCATCATTACTTTTTCCTGTCATCTTACCCAATCTGACAGGTGTGTTGTAGTATCTCAGTTGTCTTAATGTGAATTTCTCTGATCAATAAGGACTTGGAACACTCTTTCATATGAATGGAAATAGTTTCAATTTCATCATCTGAAAATTTTCTGTTCATATCCTTTGACCATTTATCAATTGGAGAATGACTTGATTTCTTATAAATTAAAGTCAATTCTCTATATGTTTTGGAAATGAGGCCTTTATCAGAACCTTTAACTGTAAAAATGGTTTCCCAGTTTGTTGCTTCCTTTCTAATCTTGCCTGCATTAGTTTTGTTTGTACAAAGGGTTTTAATTTGATATAATCAAAATTTTCTATTTTGTGATCAATAATGATCTCTAGTTCTTCTTTGGTCACGCATTCCTTAATCCGCCACAAGTCTGAGAGATAAGTTATCCTATGTTCCTCTAATTTATTTATGATCTTGTTCTTTATGCCTAAAACATGGACCCATTTTGATCTTATCTTGGTATATGGTGTTAAGTGTGGGTCCATGCCTAATTTCTGCCATACTAATTTCCAGGTTTCCCAGCAATTTTTGTGAAATAATGAATTCTTATCCCAAAAATTGGGATCTTTGCGTTTGACAAACACTAGATTGTTATAATTATTGACTATTTTGTCTTGTGAACCTAACCTATTCCACTGATCAACTAATCTATTTCTTAGTCAATACCAAATGGTTTTGGTGACTGCTGCTTTATAATATATTTTAGATCAGGTATAGCTAGGTCCCATTCATTTGATTTTTTTTTTCATTAATTCCCTTGAAATTCTCGACCTTTTATTCTTCCATATGAATTTTGTTGTTATTTTTCCTCTGTCATTAAAATAGTTTCTTGGGAGTCTGATTGGTATAGCACTAAATAAATAGATTAGTTTAGGGAGTATTGTCATCTTTATTTATATTCGTTGAGTCTATCCAAGAGCACTTAATATTTTTTCCAATTATTTAAATCTGACTTTATTTGTGTAGAAAATGTTTTGTAATTTTGCTCATATAATTCCTGACTTTCCTTTGGTAGACAGATCCACAAATAATTTATGCTTTTGACAGTTGTTTTGAATTCAATTTCCCTTTGTATATCTTGCTTTTGGATTTTGTGGATGATGTATAAAAATGCTAATGATTTATGTGGATTTATTTTGTATCCTGCAACATTGCTAAAGTTGTAAATTATTTATAAGAGCTTTTTAGTAGAATCTTTGGGGTTCTCTAAGTATACCATCATATCATCTGCAAAGAGTGATAATTTGGTTTCCTCATTACTACTCAAATTCCTTTAATCTCTTTCTCCACTCTTATTGCCGAGGCTAGCATTTCTAATACAATATTAAATAATAATGGTGATATTGAGCA
This sequence comes from Sarcophilus harrisii, assembly GCF_902635505.1. Classification (NCBI taxonomy): domain Eukaryota; kingdom Metazoa; phylum Chordata; class Mammalia; order Dasyuromorphia; family Dasyuridae; genus Sarcophilus; species Sarcophilus harrisii. The sequence goes on from NC_045426.1 coordinate 410,836,635, forward strand.
ACCTTGTTTCACTTCTGATCTTACTGGGAAAGTTCCAGTTCATCCCCATTACATATGATGCTTACTGAAGGTTTTAAATATATGCTCCTGACTATTTTAAGGAAAAGTCCATTTATTCCCATACTCTCAAGTGTTTTTATTAGGAATGGATGTTGGATTTTTTTCAATTGCTTTTTCTGCATCTACTGAGATGATCATATGGCTTTTGTTAATTTGATTATTGATATAGTCAATTATGCTAATAGTTTTCATATTAGTGAACCAGCTCTGCATTCCTGATATAAATCCTACTTGGTCATAGTGTATTATCCTGGGGATTATTTTCTGTAATCTTTTTGCTAATATTTTATTTAAGATTTTAGCATCAATATTCATTAGAAAGATTGGTCTATAATTTTCTTTCTCTGTTTTCAACCTACCTGGTTTAGGTATCAGTACCATGTCTGTGTCATAAAAGGAGTTTGGTAGGACTCCTTCAATCCCTATTTTTTCAAATAGTTTATATAGCATTGTAGTTAATTGTTCTTTAAATGTTTGGTAAAATTCACATGTAAATCCACATGGTCCTGGGAACTTTTTCTTAGGGAGTTGATTAATCCCTTATTCTATATCTTTTTCTAAGATGGGACTGTTTAACCAATTTATTTCTTTTTCTGTCAATCTGGGATAGCTATATTTTTGAAGGTATTCTTCCATTTCATTTAAGTGATCAAATTTATTGGCATAAAGTTGGACAAAGTAATCCTAGTTATTGCTGTAATTTCTTCTTCATTAGTGGTGAGTTCTCCCTTTTCATTTTTAAGACTAACAATTTGCTTCTCCTCTTTCCTTTTTTTAAATCAGATTTACTAAGAGTTTGTCTATTTTGTTGGTTTTTCATAGAACCAACTCTAAGTTTTATTAATTAATTCAATAGTTTTTTTTTACTTTCAATTTTATTGATCTCTCCTTTTGTTTTTAGAATTTCAAGTTTAGTGTTTGGGGGTTTTTAATTTGTTACTTTTCTAGCATTTTTTGTTGCAAGCCCAATTCATTGACCTTTTCTTTCTCTATTTTATGTAATTAGGCCTCTAGACATATGAAATTTCCCCTTATTAGCACTTTGGCAGCATCCCACACATTTTGATATGATGTCTCATTATTGTCATTTTCCTGGGTGAAGTTATTAATTATGTCTATGATTTGCTGTTTCACCCATTCATTCTTTAGAATGAGATTATTTAGTTTCCAATTTTTTTTGGTCTATTTTCCCCTGGCTTTTTATTAAATGTAATTTTCATTGTATCGTGGTCTGAAAAGGATACATTTCCTATTGCTGCCTTAGTGCATTTGAGTTTGAGATTTTTATGTTCTAACATATGGCCATTTTTTGTAGAGTATCAATGAACTACTGAGAAGAATGTATACTCCTTTCTGTCTCCATTTAGTTTTCTCCAGAGAGCTATCATATCTAACTTTTTAATCAAGTCTGCTAACCACTTCTTCTTTATGGGGGAGTTTACCCCATTCACATTAATGGTTAAAATGACTAATTCTGTATTACTTGCCATTTTGTTAACTCCTGTTTATGCTTTTCTCCTTTCCTTTCCCCTTACCTCCCTCCCCAGTATTAAAGTTGTGAACACCACTTGCTTCTCACAGACCTCCCTTTTTAGTATCCTTCTCCCACTTAGAGTTCCTCCTCCTGTCTTACTCCTTTTCTTCACAATTTCTGTATTTCCTTCTGCTTAGCTTACTCCAATCCTTTTCACTATTCATCTCCCACTTTTCATTGAGGTGGGAGAAGTGTCACCATAAATCAAATATGTCTAATTTTTTTTTCTCTTAAAGCCAGTTCTGATGGCAGTAACATACACACTATGTTCATCCCCCTCCATTATTTCCCTCAGATATAATAGGTTTCCCTTGCCTTTTCATTGAGATGTAGTATCCCCACTTTACCCTTTTCTGAATACAATTTCCTTTCCACCTCTATTTTCCAGAACAAAGTATACATGTATTCTTTATATATCTTTATAGCAGAAATATAGTTCCCAAGATTTCTTTTTACCTTTTTAGGTTTGTCTTGAGTTCTATATTTGTAGATCAAACTTTTTGTTAAGTTCTGGTTTTTCATCAAAAATAGGTGAAATTTGCTTATTTTGTTGAATGTCCATCTTCCTTCCTGGAAAAATGCTCATTCTGGCTGGGTAAGTTAATTTTGGTTGCATAGCACATTCCTTAGCTTTTCGCAATATCATATTCCAGGCCCTTTTATCCTTTAATGTGGATGCTGCTAGATCCTGGGTAATCCTTATTGTGGGTCCTCTATATTTAAACTGATTTTTTTCTAGCAACTTGTAGTATTTTTCCCTTTGTCTGATAGTTCTGGAATTTGGCCACTATATTTCTTGGAGTTTTAATTTTAGGGTCCCTTTCACTAGGTCATCGATGAATTCTTTCAATTTTTATTTTATCCTCTGTTTCTATAACATCTTGACAGTTCTCTTGGATAATTTCCTGGAAAATAGTGTCTAAGATCTTTTTTTCATCATATTTTCAGGGAGTCCAATAATTCTCAGATTGTCTCTCCTAAATCTATTTTCCGAGTCGATTGTTTTCCCAAGATGATATTTGACATTTTTTTCCCATTGTTTCATTTTTTTTGGTTTTGTATGATGAATTCTTGTTGTCTCCTCGAGTCATTCAATTCCATTTGTTCAGTTCTGATTTTCAATGAATTATGTTCTTCACTCACTTTTCTTATATCTTTTTCTAATTGTCCAACTGAGTTTTTAAGTGAGTTGTTTTGTTCTATCGAATTTTCTTTTCATTTCGCCAATTTCATTTTTTAGAGAGCTATTTTCTTTTTCCAATTCACTAATTCTGTTTTTCAAGTATTTGATTTCTTTATCCAATCTATTTTTAACTGAGTGGAATGACTTATCTAGACTCTCTTGCCAAACTTCCCTTTCCTTTTCCCATTTTTCTTCTAGCTCTAGCCTTTTTAATTTCTTCTATGAGAGTCTTGTGTGTTAAGGATCAGATCATATCCTCTTTTGGGGATTCATCTGGATTCAGTCTGATTTTAGTCTCCTCAGAGTTTAAAGTCTGTTCTCTATCTATATAGAAGCTGTCAATAGTTAGAGTCCTTTTTAATTTTTTGCTCATTTTGTCAGAGAAGAATCAAAGGAGGCAAACTAGCAAAAAACAAAGAAAAAAAATAAATGCAATCTGTTTTTTTTTGGGGGGGAAGGGCTGGATGGTATTACCAAGCTTCCTCTACAGACTGCAAGGGGCAGCAGTAAGGCACTAGCCAGACAGCAATGTCTACGCTCTGTCTGTGCTCTGAGGTTCTGAGATAGTGAGAGCATGCTAAGACACTCTGGGTGGGTGTGGCCTATTCCCAAGCAACCCTAGCTTTTTGGGGTTAAATTCTTTATCTCCTGTGTTTACAGCTTCTCTGCTGTACTCTCATTGCCCTCTTTCAGCCTGGCCCAATCTGACCATCCCCACCCCTAAGCAAAAACAGACCTTTTCTGGAAAATTTCAAGAATGTCTTCTGTTAGTAATTATTTGTGTGTGTGTGTGTGTGTGTGTGTGTGTGTGTTCAGTCAAACACTAATTCTGAAATAAATTCTGAGAGCAAAGTCAGAGATTAATTAGGTATGTGTATCCTCTCTGCCATCTTGGCTGGAATTCTCGTACATAAGTATTCTTAAATAATAATTGGTCTTCTTTTCCAAGAAAGACACGAAAATATTGCTTTAGAAAGAAAGACTGTTTGAACAATTGGGTGAGTAAAATGTGAATGTAATTTAAAAGACTGAGTGTATTGGGAAGTCTTACAAGAGAGTGACATATTATCATCTTGTAAAATATATACTGGAACCAGATTCCCATATTTGAATCCTAATCTTAATAGTGACTTAATTACTGAGACAGCTGGATAGTACAGGAAATATGATATGAGAATGAGTTAAGGATAATTTATTTTGATTTAAGATCAAATAGTTGTTGTTTGACTCTGGAAAAGTCTCTTAGCCTATCAGTTTCTTTATATATTAAAAATGAGAATCAAACTTGATAGCTTTAAATTCCCTTGATGTTCTAAATCTAGCATCCTATAGCTCTTATATAACATTGACAAGTCCCATACATTCTATGAGCCTCAGTTAAGTGAGAAAATTTTGGAAAAGATTATTTCTAAGATGTCTATGAATACATGAAGTTGATTTGTAACATGTGGTTATTTTGACACCACTATACCTTAAATTACTATGAAATAATTATTTCAAGTTGTATTCCTCTTAATCTCTCCCACTTAGAACCCTTGGACTTAAATTGCACTTTTTTCAAGAATACTGACTTGATTACACCAGTTATTAATATGATTCTCCATTATTGCCCAACAACCACACATCATTTTGTATTTCTTTTGGTCATTTAATGTAATTATTTATGAAGTTATATATCACTAGTAGATTATAATCTTTTTGAGATCAAAGACTATTTTTCATATACTGAGCAACTAGTTCAGTGCCTGACTAATAATAAATTGTAGAGGGCCTGAACTCTGTAGAAGTGTACTTGAAACAAGGTATTAACTAAGTGGAACTGACGAAATGATGGTTCTCTAGATCACATATGTACTTAGTATTTAGTATGGTGATGTAAAGGTTCTCTAGTTCACATATACATAGTATGTTGTAAGGATGTAATTGCAATAGGGTATATAAGGGCTAAGAAGAACTGGAAGATAGACATTCTATCTTTGATCATCATTCTGATGGCACTCCTGCTTCCTGCACTAAGATCAAGGCTGGTTCTGAGGTCCTCCAGAAAGCCAACATGAGCATTAAAATAAGATTTTAATAAATGATGGTTAATTGAGTTATTGTATGATTCAATATGCAAAGCAGTGTGAGATTGTGCAGAACATTAGTATTAAACATACATTCCATTGCCATTAATATTCTTCAGTAAGATTGATCTAACTTGTTCTCAACTTGCTCATATCTACACTTTACTAATGCATAAACAGATCTTTGATAACATTCACTATCCAGAATTCATTTTTTTCATTATAAGATTGCATAATTCATAAATAAGCAAGCAACAAAACTGAGATTTGCGGTATAACTCAAACTTTTGGAGCAAATCTAAATAGTTTTGCAATGATTGATGTTATTAATGAATCTTTGAAAGGACTCTAATTTAAAACCAGAATATATTTTAGTTATTGGGAAAATCTGGCTCAGTAACTCAATAAATTGAAAGGGTAATTTCCTAAATGAATAAATGAATGTATGAATAGAACAAATCTGCCAGCCATGATCTGGGAATACCTAACAGAGAAAATGATTTTGCTATATTTCAGAAAATACTGGGATATTCTTAGATAATATGGGCACAAAGCTTGGTAAATAAATTCAGACCCCATAATATCCCATGCAACATACTTATTGTCACATTAAAATCTATATTATTATTTATGCATATATATATATATATATATATGTGTGTGTGTGTGTGTGTGTGTGTGTGTGTGTGTACTGTTTGTTATTCCTGAAACTTGGTCCCACTTGATAACATAGCCTCCCTGGCTATCCTTTTCAGTACTAGATTCATCTTCACTTATTCCCTTTAGCTTACCAAGTAAAGCAGGTAAACCAGAATGCCTCCTACTATTGATTGCTATTTTTGGCTTTGCCCCCATTTCTGTCATCCTTCTTTGAGTTCCTTGCAATTTATATCTACCACTCAATCAAAACTCTGATAGCTATCATTTACAGACCTCCAGATAATTCTTATTTCTTCCTTAATGATTGAGACAACAGATTCATAATTTTTCCAACCTCCCAAGGTCAGCCTTCTATGAATCTTCATATTTTGAGCCTTTAACATATATAATGGCTCTCCATCCAACAATTAATCATTAATTTCCTCAACATATTTACTCCCTGGGACCTACTCCTCTAATTTACTTTAACCACACACAAATGATGATATAACCTCAATCTTTCGATCCACTTACAAATACAAGACCTCACGGGTGAAGCCAAGAGGGTGGAGAAGGCACCCAAGATTTTCTGAGCCTTTCTCATACCCTTACTACCAATTATTAAATTCCGCCTCAAAAATAGTGCTTGACTGGTAAAATTCACAAAGATTGGAAGTGCAACAACTCACCAGCCAAAGATAATCTGGAAGATAAACAGAAAAAAAAAAAAAAAAAAAAGAGCACAGTGAGCTCTCTGCCATAGGCCAACTGCTTTGCTTTGGCTGTGGAGTAGTGAACCAGCAGAGAAATTACAGCCTAGGGTAGAGGGTACTCTGAAAGTATGCCAGAGCCTGACAGAATCAGGCTGTGCACACCCAGGACCAGAAGTCACTCAGCGCAGACCATAACACAATTATGCAGCAGTATTCTGCAGCTAGGGGCATTCGAGGGGGCAGTCACAAATCTGCACAGCACTGGTCACAGCCAGGGGCAGCCTCTAATCTGCACAGTGGGCCACTCAGCCTGGGGCAATGGAATTTCCCAAGTTTGACTATGCTCCCCAGGCAGAAGACACTTCTGGTACTATGAGGGGTAGGGCAAGTGCTAATACTCAAAGCTGGCTTTTGCAGGGGGCAGGGATACTTTTGCTGCTCAGCCTCTAGCCCCAAGGCAATCTCTAATCCTCACAGTGGGGCTGCTCATAGGGAACTCCCGTAGCTCAGCCCTTGATACCTAGGCCTAGTCACTTCTGATATGGAACTTTTCCCAGAGTTCCACCACAGTTCAGTCACTCTCTACAGCCCATAAATAGGACAGCTAATGTCCATATACCTATCTCTGCTCTGCAGAGGAAGCTGGTAATCTACTTGCCCTAAAGGCAGACCATAAAGGCTTTTTAAAAAATGAGTAAAAAAATCAAAAGGACAATTGATAGCTTCTATACAGAAAGAGAACAGATTTTCAACCCCTAGGAAACTAATAGTAGAGAGTCTCCAGACAATACCCCAAAGGGGATGTAACCTGGTTCTCAACACAAAAGGCCAAATTTCAGAACTATCGGAAAAAATATTACAAGTAGCCAGGAAAAAATAATTCAAATATCGAGGTGCCACAATAAGTATTACTTAAGATCTGGCTGCCTCAACATTAAAGGACTGAAAGGCCTCGAATCTGATATTCTAAAAGGCAAAATGACTTGGAATGCAGCCATAAATAAACTACCCAGTTAAGATGAGCATTTTCTTCCATGGGAGAAGATGGACATTTAATGAAACAGATGAATTCCATTTGTTTCTAAGGAAAAACCAGATCTAAACAAAAAATTTGATCTCCAATCATAGGATTCAAGAGAAGCCGAAAAAGGTAAAAAGAACTCTTGAGATCTGTATTTCTGTTGTGGATATACAAAAAAGAGTACATGTATAATTTGATTTTACTGATATAACATAAAAAAGAGAAGTAGAAATGGAAAGGGTTAGTGTCAGAAAAAGGGAAAAGAGGAGATAAAAAGAGGGGCACTATATCCCATGAAGAGGCAAAAGAAACCTATTTATCTGAGGGAATTTAAAGAGGGGGAGGAATATTGTGTGATCCTACTCTCATCAGAGTAGGCTCAAAGAGAAAATAATTGACATATTTGTTTTACAGAGAAACTTCTCTCACCCCATTAAAAAGTGGAGGGGAAAAGAGAAATGGAAAAGAGTAATAAGGGAAGGGTACAAGAAAGGGGAAGAGATTAAAAGGGAGCAGGGAGAGATCCTAAAGAGGGAGAGCTGTGTAATACAAGTGGTGTCCATAAGTTTAATACTGGGGAAGGGGAGAAGGGGGGCAAGAAAAAGAAAAGCATAATCTGGAGATAACAAGATGGCAGGAAATACAGAATTAATAATTTTAACCATAAATGTGAATGGAATGAACTCTCACATAAAGCAGAGGCAGATAGCAGACTGGATCAAAAGTCATAAAAGCTAAAATATGTTGTTTATAGAAAACACATTTAAAGCAGGGAGATACATACAGAGTAAAGGTAAAAGGCTAGAGCAAAATCTATTATGCTTCAGGTGAAGTCAAAAAAGCAGGGCTAGCCATCCTTATCTCAGATCAAGCAAAAGCAAAAATTGTTGCAATTAAAAGAGATAAGGAAGAAAACTATATCTTGCTAAAGGGTAGCAAAGACAATGAAGCAATATCAATACTAAACATATATGCACCAAGTGGTATAGCATCCAACTTCCTAAAGGAAAATTTAAGAGAGTTGCAAGAAGAAATAGACAGCAAAACTACTATAGTGGGAGATCTCATCCTTGCACTCTCAGAATTAGATAAATCAAACTACAAAACAAATAAGAAAGAAATTAGAGGTGAATCGAATATTAGAAAAATTAGGTATGATAGATCTTTGGAGAAAACTGAATAGTGACAGAAAGGAGTATACTTTCTTCCCAACAGTTCATGGAACTGATACAAATATTGATCATATATAGTACGACATTAAGACTTTAAAATTAAATGCAGGAAGGTAAAAATAGTAAATGCTTTCTTTTCAGATCATGATTCAATAAAAACTACATTCAACAAAATGTTAGGGGTAAATAGACAAAAAAGTAATTGGAAACTAAATAATCTTATCTTAAAGAAGGATTGGGTGATACAGCAAATTATAGTCACAATTAATAACTTCACTCAAGATAATGAAAAGGATGAGACAGCATACCAAAATTTGTGGGATTCAGCCAAAGCTGTAATAAAGGGAAATTTTATATCGTTATAGACATACTTGAATAAAACAGAAAAAGAGAAGATCAATGAATTGGGCTTGCAACTTAAAAAGCTAGAAAAAGACCAAATTAAAAAACTCCCAATCAAATAGTAAACTTGAAATTCTAAAATTAAAAGGTAAAATTAATAATATTGAAAGTAAAAAAATGAATTAATAAATAAAATTAAGAGTTGGCTTTATGAAAAAAAACAATAAAATAGATAAGCATTTGGTAAATCTGGTTAGGAAAATGAAAGAGGAAAATCAAATTTTTAGTCTTAAAATGAAAAGAGAGATCTTTCCACCAATGAAGAGGCTATTACAGCAATAATAAGGAGTTACTTTGTCCAACTTTATGCCAATAAATTTGATAACCTAGGTAAAATGGATGACTACCTCCAAAAATATAGGCTTTCCAGATTAATAAAGGAAGAAGCAAATTGATTAAATAATCCCATTTCAGAAAAAAAACATATAGAACAAGCTATTAATCAACTAACTCCCTAAGAAAAAAGCCCGAGAACCAAATGCATTTACATGTGAATTCTAGCAAACATTTAAAGAACAATTAGCCCCAGTGTAATATAAAGTATCTGAAAAAAAAATAGGGAATGAAGGAATCCTACCAAATTCCTTTTATGACACAGACATAGTACTGATACCCAAACCAGGTAGGTTGAAAACAGAAAAAGAACATGTATCACTCTTTGCTAATGATATGATTTTATACTTAGAGAACCCCAGAGATTCTACTAAAAAGCTATTAGAAATAATCCATACCTTTAGCAAAGTTGCAGGATACAAAATAAACCCACAATAATTCATCAGCATTCTTATATATCCCTAACAAAATCCAACAGTGTCACAAAGAGAAATTCTATTTAAAGTAACTATCGATAATATAAGATATTTAGGAATCTATCCGCCAAGGGAAAATCAGAAACTATATGAGCAACACTACAAAATACTTTCCACACAAAGTCAAAGCTAACCAATTGGAACAATATTAAATGCTCTTGGATAAGGCAAGCAAATATAATAAAGATGATAATACTACCTAAACTAATCTATTTATTTAGCACTATACCAATCAAACTTCCAAAAATCTATTTTAATGACCTAGAAAAAATAACAACAAAGTTCATTTGGAAAAACAAAAGGTCAAGAATTTCAAGGGAATTAATGAAAAATTAAATGTAGGTGGCCTAGCTGTACCAGATCTAAAATTATATTATAAAGCAGCAGTTACCAAAACCATTTGGTATTGACTAAGAAATACGCTAGTTGATTAGTGGAATAGGTTAGGTTCAAAGGAAAAATACAGTCAATAACATTAATAATTTAGTGTTTGAGAAACTCAAAGACCCCAGCTTTTGGGATATCCTTTTGTTTGACAAAAATTGCTGGGAAAATTGGAAATTAGTAAGGCAGAAACTAGGTATTGACCCACACTTAACAAAGTACACCAAAATAAAGTCAAAATGGGTTCATGACCTAGGCATAAAGAATGACATTATAAACAAATTAGAAGAACATAGGATAGTTTACCTCTCAGACCTGTGGAAGAGGAAGGAATTTATGACCAAAGAAGAACTAGAGATAATTTTTTTTATTATTATAGTAACTTTTTATTGACAGAATCCATGCCAGGGTAATTTTTTTTACAACATTATCCCTTGCACTCACTTCTGTTCCAATTTTTCTCTCCCACCCTCCACCCCCTCCCCTAGATGGCAAGCAGTCCTATATATGTTGAATATGTCCTAGTATATCCTAGATACAATGTATGTGTGCAGATCCAAACAGTTTTCTTGTTGCACAGGGAGAATTGGATTCAGAAGGTAAAAATAACCTGGGAAGAAAAACAAAAATGCAAACAGTTTACATTCATTTCCCAGTGTTTTTTTCTTTGGGTGTAGCTAGTTCTGTCCATCATTGATCAATTGAAACTGAATTAGGTCTCTTTGTCAAAGAAATCCACTTCCATCAGATTACATCTTCATACAGTATCGTTGTTGACATATATAATGATCTCTTGGTTCTGCTCATTTCACTTAGCATCAGTTCATGTAATTCTCTCCAAGCCTCTATGTATTCATCCTGCTGGTCATTTCTTACAGAACAATAATATTCCATAACATTCATATACCACAATTTACCCAACCATTCTCCAATTAATGGGCATCCACTCAGTTTCCAGCTTCTAGCCACTACAAACAGGGCTGCCACAAACATTTTGGCATATACTGGTCCCTTTCCCTTCTTTAGTATCTCCTTGGGGTATAAGCCCAGTAGAAACACTGCTGGATGAAAGGGTATGCACAGTTTGATAACTTTTTGGGCATAATTCCAGACTGCTCTCCAGAATGGTTGGATTCAGAACTAGAGATTATTACTGATCACAAAATAGATAATTTTGATTATATCAAATTGAAAAGGTTTTGTACAAACAAAACTAATGCAGACAAGATTAGAAGGGAAGTAATAAACTGGGAAAACATTTTTATAGTCAAATGTTCTGATAAAGGCCTCATTTCCAAAATATATAGAGAATTGACTCTAATTTATAAGAAATCAAGCCATTCTCCAATTGATAACTGCTGAAAGGATATGAATAGATGATTCTCAGACGAAGAAATTGGACCTATTTCTAGCCATGTGAAAAGATGCTCCAAGTCATTATTAATCAGGGAAATGCAAATTGAGACAACTCTGAGATACCACTACACACCTGTCAGATTGGCTAGAATAACAGGGAAAGATAATGCAGAATGTTGGAGGGGGTGTGTGAAAACAGGCACATTAATACATTGTTGGTAGAATTGTGAATATACCCAACCATTACAGAGAGCAATTTGGAACTATGCTTAAAAAGTTACTAGATTTGTATACACTTTGATCCAGTAGTGTTTCTATTGGGCTTATAACCCAAAGAGATACTAAATAAGGAAAAAGGATCTGTATGTACATGAATGTTTGTAGCAGCCCTCTTCGTAGTGGCCAGAAATTGGAAACTGAGTAGATACCCATCAGTTGGAGATTGACTGAATAAATTGTGGAATGTGAATATTATGGAATATTATTGTTAAGTAAGAAATGACCAACAGGATTATTTCAGAAAGGCCTGGAGAAACATACATGAACTGATGCTGAGTGAAATGAGCAGGAGCAGGAGATCATTATATACTTCAACAACAATACTATATGATGATCAATTCTGAAGGACCTGGACATCTTCAGCAATGAGATGAACCAAATCAGTTCCAATGGTACAGTAATGAATTGAATCAGCTACACCCAGCGAAAGAACTCTGGGAGATGACTAAGAAGCATTACATAAAATTCCCAATCCTTATATTTTTGTCTGCCTGCATTTTTGATTTCCTTCACAGGGTAATTGTACACTATTTCAGAGTCTGTTTCTTTTTGTATAGCAAAATAACGGTTTGGACATATATACTTATTTTGTATTTCATTTATACTTTAACATATTTAACATGTATTGGTCATCCTGTCATATAAGGGAGGAGATGGGGGGAAGGAGGGGAAAAGTTGAAACAAAAGATTTGGCAATTATCAATGCTATAAAATTACCCATGCATATAACTTGTAAATAAAAAGCTATTAAAAATCAAAGAATTAAATAAATAAAATAAAACAAAACCAGAATCTGCCTTGAAAAAAAAGAAAAATAAAAGAAATGAGTGTTGCTGTGCAAACAGACATGGTAAAATGAGGTAACTGATTACTCAATTAACTGCAACTCATCTCACTTCTTAAGAATAGCTCAGATTTATAGTACTGGGATACTGGAAGAATTGTATTTTCTACAGAAATGTTGACACTTGAATAACTTTAATATTTTAAAAGTTCACCAAACTTTTGAAACACCTTAATAACTTTTTCTCTTCCTTTATCCTTTTATATTATTCTACACACACACACACACACACACATCCTTAAATTTACCATTACTTGCTAATTCCTGCACCCTAGACTTCTGCAATAAATAACTGTATAAGTATAATTCTAAAAATCAGGAAATTCTAAAACAAAAGAATCTTTTGAGGATAAAAATATTAAGTGTGAAATATTACATCCAATTATTTCAATGGAAAGATTATGATTTTATTTGAATAGTAGTCATTAAGTTCTGTTATTCATTCTTAATGTCATTTTATGTGACTCTTGATATGGAAATAACATAGATCAGCAATAATCCACAATTCTCATTTTTTTTTCTCTCTATAGTCAGTCACTGGATAGTAGGTAATCAGGCTATTTTTTTTAAAGATAAAACTTCACTAAGTAACAACTAAAACAAAAGGAAAAAAATAGAAATTCTTTATAATCTTAGATTTTCCACCTCATTTTTGTTTACGTTCCCTTCAAAGTAAAATTTGCCCAATCCTAGCAGCCAATAAATATTGTATTTTAATGCAATACATATTAAATGCAGAAACAATGTAGCCATAGGTAATCCTGATCTTGTGTACAAGTTCATCTGCAGAATATGATGGAATAGGAAGACAGGAAATTGCATGTGTTGTTGCTTAAAAAAATGACAATGGGATAAACTGTGTTCCAAATAAGCTCATGGCAGAGTTGTGTGGAATTTAGTTGATTCATATTTTCTTGGGATAGTTCCATAGAAGAACCAGAAGGACATATTTAGGCATTTCTCAAGACACTAAAGAGGAGGTTCGAAAACAATGGGAAAAGATGGTTTCTTTTAATTTTTATTCAGAAGAACACAAAGGATTCTTTTATCAAAGAAAGGTGACTAGGAAAGCATTAACAACAACCTTAAGCAACCTGATCTCTACAAAATCTTTGAAATTTTATATGTATTTACTGTGGCGATCATAGGTTAAAAAAAAAGTAAAAAGGACATTTTCATAGACATCTTTTTAAAAGAAGACAATTTTCACAATTATACAAGTAAGATATATAAATATATTAGTACCTTCACATCTCTTCTTTTTTATGGTTTAAAAATAATTTTATTTTTTAGGGCAAAATAGACTTTTTGGATACTTTTCTAACAAAAAATATGTATATGTACATTGCAATAGGCAATATTTGATAATTAAATATAAAAATAACCTTGTTAAAAGAACCATCAATTGAGGATTAATCTCAAGTAAGATATCAAGCATATGTATTAATACATACATGTATATATGTGTACACATACAAATGGGTACAAATACATATACATATGCATATACAAACATGTACACTCACATATTCACATATCTGTATAAATATATATACATATATAATGTTTGGCACAAGTTTTCAGCAGTGTCATAGAATTTGTTTTCTATTAACATCCATAAAAAGAAAGTTCATCATTGATAACAAAGGTTTCTGAATGTTTTGTTTCCCCAAGGATGAAATCTAACAAAATGTTCATAAATATCATTTTAATACTAAGTAATGAGAAAGAGTAAGCATATATACTGTAAAATATATTGCATCAATTTCATGATGATTTTAAAAGGAATATTAATGTCTATGTTTTTAGCTTTTATACTGGAGAGGAAGAGGAGGAGGGGAGATCAAACAAGTGAACTTTTCTTTCATCAGAATTTCCTCAGAAAAGACATAGAATACACGTGCAATATAAATACAAAACTGTATCTTCATCTACAGGAAAATAGGAGGGAAGGAAAGTATGAGCAGGGGTGAGGATGACAAAAGAGAGGGCAATTGAAGGAGGGTGTGGTCAGAAGCAAAACATTTTTGAGAAGGGTGAAAAGGAGAGAGGCAATTAAATAAATGAAGGAGGATACATTTAACGAAAATTACTGTGTAAAGGATTTTATATCATATTTCTCTATTGATGGCCTCATTTCTCAAATGTTAAGAGAACTGAGTTAAATTTACATTAAAAAAAAGAATTATTCCCCAGTTGATAAATGACCAAAAGACATGAACTATGCCCAAAAGGCTATAAAATCATATATATATATATATATATATATATATATATATATATATATATATATATATATATCCTTTGACCTGACAAAAGCATTAATAGGTATAAATCCCAAAAGAGATGTAAAAAAAAAGGAAAATGACTTACTGGTATCAAAAATATATTTATAGCAACTCTTTTCTTAGGGCAAAGAATTTGGAATTGAGAGGATGCCCATCAATCAGGGAATGATTAACCAAATTGATGTGTGTGATTATGGTAGAATATTATATTATATTAGAAATAACGAGTAGGATGCTTTCAGAAGAACCTGAACAAGTTCTTCAAAGTGAAATCTACTAATTACAAAGTGATAGTAATGTTGTGGCATGATTAGCTGTGAATTAATTTACAATTCTCAGCAGTACAATGATCTCAAAATTCTCTAAAAGGTTTATGGCTTAAAATGCTATCCGTACCTATAAAGGGCTGAAACTCTTGAGTTATTGCACTGAAGTTGGACAACCAAGCACTTACGCTAACTATCAATTAGTATATGCTTGGAAAATGGCCCTTGTCACTATTCTATGCTGGCTTGATAATTGGTGTATACAGAGAATTGTAGGAGGGACTAGGGCATGGAATAAGACTAGCCAGAGTCACTTCTGGGCAGGAGATGAAGAAGGAAGGTCATGGAGATTCTGCATCCATCCTATTCACTCCTATCTCTAAAGACCAAGAATAAAGGCCAAGGCCTTTTGTTTATCCTGACTGGCTGATTCTAAGGTATCCAGGGTGCTAATGCAATCATCACACATACCCAGAGAAAGAACTGATTGTATCTAAATACAGGTTGAAGAATGATTTCTAAGCATTATTTTTCTTTGGAGGAATGTTCCATGTTTTCACACCATGACTTTTACAGAAATGCTGCACTTAACTTCATATGTGTCTTCTCAGTGGGTTTAGGGGTAGAAAGAAAAGGAGAGATCTGAAACTCAAAGTTTTTATTGTTGTTGTTGTTTTAATTGGTAAAGGGGTAAGGTACGTGGCAAAGTGGATAGAATACTGACCTTGGAGTCAGGAAGACATGAATTTAAACCTGGCCTCAGATACTTAACACTTATTAGCTATGTGACTCTGGGCAAGTCACTTAATCCCAATTGTCTTTCCAAAAATGTAAAATAAATTGTTTTACATGAAACTGAGAGAAATATTAACTTAAAAATATTTTTAAGAATATCAGTCATTACCACTACATACCTATCAGACTGGCTAGAATGACAGGGAAGGATAATGTGGAATGTTGGAGGGGATGTGCGAAAACAGGGACACTAATACATTGTTGGTGGAATTATGAATACATCCAACCATTCTGGAGAGTAATTTGGAACTATGCTCAAAAAGTTATCAAGCTGTGCATACTCTTTGATCCAGCAGTGTTACTAATGGGCTTATATCCCAAAGAGATCTTAAAGAAGGGAAAGGGACCTGTATGTGCAACAATGTTTGTGGCAGCCCTCTTTGTAGTGGCCAGAAACTGGAAACTGAGTAGATGCCCATCAATTGGAGATTAGCTGAATAAATTGTGGTATATGAATATTATGGAATATTATTGCTCAGTAAGAAATGACCAACAGGATGAATCCAGAAAGGCCTGGAGAGATGTACATGAACTGATGCTGAGTGAAACGAGCAAGGCCAGGAGACCATTATATACTTCAACGACAATACTATATGATGATCAATTGTCATGGACGTGGCCCTCTTCAACAATGAGATGAACCAAATCAGTTCCAATAGAGCAGTGATGAACTGAACCAGCTACACCCGGCGAAAGAACTCTGGGAGATGACTAAGAACCATTACACAGAATTCTCAATCCCTAAATTTTTGCCTGCCTGCATTTTTGATTTCCTTCACAGGTTAATTATACAATATTTCAGAGTCCAATTCTTTTTGTACAGCAAAATAATAATAATAAAAAAGAATATCAGTCATTAATTGAATCAGTAATTGAAGAAAGTTTTGTAAAAGAAAAAATATTTTCCATTACAAAGGAAAGTCAGGGAGTAATAAGAATATAAATATGTTTCTATAGACCCTTATTTCTCTACTGATTCAGGGTAAATGGTTGGGCAGCTGGAGAAGCCACAATCAACAACAGGAAGTCTTTTACTTTGCTTCCCCTGCTTCTTCTCCTCTCTCCATACTCAGAAAACAATTGGGATGTTAGAATGCTTATATACCTTATATGATGTAAGAATCATCAACACTACTGAATTTAATAAGATGCAGATCCTCCAAATCACACCATTTCTTGTTAATTTTATAAGGTTTCTTTTACCATCTACCATGTCACTCCCTAAAAATGTCTTCAGTCTTGTCATCTGAGTTATTAATGCAACTTAATGAGTAGTAAGCCCTTACATTTAACAACCTGATACATATGTAAGACTTCTAGGGTCTTCTATCAGTATTTTAAATGAACTTTCTTTTATGTATCCTTTGGCACAATTCAATGAGTGCTCTTTGAGAATAAAAACTATCTCAATATTTTTTTGTTATCTCATCTCTTAGTATGGTGTTTAGTCTATAGCAATCACCTGACAAATACCTAATCATCCATGTGTTCAAATATATCTATATTTATCTAATTACAAATATATATGTATACATAATATATAAAATGCACATAAATGTATTTATTCCTTTATGATTTGCAAAATATTTTACATATGTTTACTCATTTCATCTTCACAATGTCCCTGAGGTAGGTGTTTCTTTTATTCCTGTTTTATAGATGAGGAAATTATAACATGGAAAGACTTGCACAAAATAACGAAGAATGAAATGAACACAACCAAGAAAATATTGCATACTGTAACAATAATATTATTTTAAGAACAACATTGAATAAATAAGTTATTTTTTCTATTAAAATACCCAAATTGGCTATAAAAGATATATGAAGATGTTATCTACATCCAGAAAAAAAAGCTTTAATAGAAGTTTATATAGAATAATTGTACACATGTATATGTGAATATGTACATGTACATATACATTTATGTGTATACACACACCTATGTGTGTCTAATGATAGCCAATTCTGGTGTGGCTGTAGGGAAGAAAAAAAAAAGAAAAATAAATTTTCATAAAAATTTTGTTGTATATTTTAAAAGAACAACTAATTGTTGTTAGTATATAGAGACATATGTTTATATTTGCATATACACATATATGTGAACATATACCTATGTCATTGTCTATCTATCTATTGTAATTGACGATTTTCTTCAAATTTAGATGATTCTGGTATGGTCCTAAAAACAGCAGCATGAAACCATTGACCTTCCAGTGCTACCTTAGACTTATCATATCATCTCTACAGATGTGTTTCCTCACATATTAACTGAGGAATTTAGACTACATGAACTCTACAATACCTTCCAGTTCTAAATTTAGTAATAAGTTTATTTATTTAAGGGCATGGTGGCATATTACTGTATTTCCTTATTATGGGGAAGCATAGATTATGAATCGCTAAGGTTTTCTAAACTGCAGTAAAAGTCATTCAGATGTCTATAAGAAATTTGGCACTAATATTGTGATCCTCCTGTAATACAGAAACCAGAAATGGAACAGATCAAATCTTCTTTGACAATCAATGGGATTGGCCTCATATTTAGCTTGTTGTACTTCCAAAGAGGGTGAGACTGTTAAACCTAGCTAAAAAATTCAATGAATTATTATTTTTTTAATTATCAGTTTATTTTTGAAATTTCAAACAAAGTAAAAAAAAGTTCAGTTGAACATAGGTAATTCCTAGTTTATTGAAGACTAATAAGCTATCATCTAACAAGAATATAATTGTTTCCATTGCACAGAAGTCAGTCAATCTATTGATTGATAATAAACAATTATTAAGTGACTTTTATGTGTCAGGCACTTTGCTGAATGTTGGGTCTACAAAAGGATTCAAAAGACAATCTTTGTCTCCAAGTAGCTTATGCTTTAATTGGGGGAGATAAATGCAAACAATAATATTCAGAACAAACACATTTTTGTCCATATTTCACTGTTGTTTATAATCAATCAATCTGACTTATTGAAGGAAAAGGAGAAAATAAGGAAATTATATTGGAATTTAGAAAAAAAGTCAGAGATTATAAAGCACAAGGATAATGAGACAAAGAACACCCGGCTAATAGTCTGAGCTCTGGTACATTGAGAAAGTCCTCCAAGCTGCATTCTATATGTGTCATTCTATTCTTGTTGTTGCTTAGTTGATTTTCCGTCTTGTCTAAATATAACATCTTTGGGGATTTTCTTGAAAAATATACTAGTGCATTTTCTATCTCATTTTTAAAAGGAGGAAACTGAAGCAAATAGAAGTAAGTGATTTTTTGAAGGAAATTCAGCTTGTATTTGAGGCTAGATTTAAGTTCAGGTCTTTCTGAATCCAGGCCTGAAACTCCACCTAGCTCCACTTACTTTATTATATTTCATTCCCTTCTCAATTCTATTCTCGTTTTGTCTTCTCTTTTCCCCCATTCTTTCTACTTGTGTTTTCGTTTTGTTCTCTTCTAAAGGAAACCGTGCAGTAAGACCTAAACTCTCTAAGACTCTCAGTTTGCTCCCCCCACCCCCATAAAATGGGAATAATAATACTTGTATTACACACACACACACACACACACACACACACACTTCATAGGATTATTGTGAGGAAATGTTTCTGTAAAACCTACATAACTGTAGATTGTAAATGTTCTATTCTGCATAGTTAGAAACAATTTATCATTAGACATTGAAGACAAACAAGAACAGATTTTGATACATCTGAAAATTTCAGTTGATTTCTATTCACTTATGGGTGTACTGCCTCAAAATTATTTTGGTAAAGATTTACTTTTTTACTTTTTTAGATATTCATAATTTGGCTTTGATAAAACAGAATTAAATTTTATAGATTTTACTCTCCAAATCAGAGCATCAAATTTTGGCCCTGAAATGCAGAAAAAAAAGAACATTCATAACTTATATTGTAGCCAATACTTTAAATCTAATGCCAATAGTGACTTTTCACATTAAAGCCAATTGTCATATCGGGTCGACAGTGTTCTCCATCTGTGTGTTGACTTGCATTTCCCTAGATGAAAATAAGGTAACAACCTCCACAAAATAGACAGCATCATATAATTTACTTATTAGTGGTTTAAGAGAACAAAAGCCACAAAAAAAGATTTTTTTTCTTTATGATTTTTCATTCTGTATCACTTTGTCTTTCATCTTAGAATTCTGCTTTAAATTTTTAATCAGAATGATTTTTTTTTCTCCTCTCTCAGTCTATCCTTGACAACTATGCAAACAAGGGGGAAGACCATACAAAGCTTGAACAATTGATTTTTAGTTGGTCTTGAAAAGGTTAATTCAGGTTTTTATGGTTAAAAGATTGAAATAATTGTTTTTATTTAATTAGGAAGAAATTTCTTAGACTGTTATATCTCTAAAAAGGAAAAGAAAAGTTGTCAATGTTTTATCTCTTGGGTGTCACTATAAGTACAGTTTTCTAACTGGTATACTCAAAAGCAAAGGGATAAAAATTAGACACTGACAAGATGTTATCTCAATTGAAAAAAAAAAAAGCCAAGGACAATTCAGTTGACATATTTCAATAGGCAAAAAACATGTTCCCCTTTTTCTTCTTCCTTTTTTTTTTTAATTCAGAAAATGCTTTTGTATTCCAAGTGAGACAAAAGTTTCTTTATTTAGTTAATTTGTTTAAAAATGAGCTATTACTAAAACAGCTTTTTCTGGGTTGAGCAACACCACCAATATGCACACAGGGAGCAAGAGACCTAACTGAAAGGTCCATGGGTAGTACCAAGAGTGAGAAGTGAATAATCAAAGATAACTTATCTTTTTTTTTGTTTTTGAAATCCCTTTTTCACTGTCCCACTGTGCTAATTACCATATGCCATGAGTAAGTAGTGATGCACATTTTCTACTATCTGTTCAAACAGCTGTTAATGAATCCTGTCACCATCAGTGATTCTGTGGAGCTTTGAATTTCTAACAAAAGCTAAAAGAGAAATTGATCCAGCACTACAAACTGCAGTTTTGGTCATTTTGCTAGAATTTTGTTTTGTTTTGTTTTTTAATATGCTTCAAAGAATTCATTAAACTGTTAGCTCCTTGAGAGAAGGGCCTATCTTTTGCCATTCTTGTATCCCCAGTTTTGCACAGTGCTTGGTCCATATTGGGTATTAATAAAATACTTATTGATCTTCTGGATAAATAAAGAGTACCTTTCTTGTCTTTATAATTTTAGTGAATACAATAAATGTTATGATTTAAGATTATTATACTTAAAAACAAATAACCAAAACAATTCAATAACAAAAGAAATTGAAAAGAGAGAGAGGTCAAAACAATGATTCAATTCAAACCAAGTTAGGGGAATTTTTTATTTACTTTTTATTATTTTAGACTCAGGGTCATTATCCCTGAAAATCTTGGTAAACTAAATTCTACCTTAATATTAACTTCATCTGAAAAAAATCCGTCCCATGGGATGTAAAATTTTATTTGAAACTTTAGCATTCCTTAAGTAAAAGATAAAAGGATGAATCTCAAGTGTCCCTGCCTCTTTAAAGATATATAAATCCTCTTCCTTAAGTAGTGTAATTGTAAATTCTATCAATTTACTTTAATTTGTAACGTGCTTCAGTTTGTCTAGCATTCAATGAAGGATTTTTTTTTCTTAAGAGATATATGAGATCATGATCGTTTAATTAAGTTTGTTCAATTTTTATGACATCAAAGGAAGTACAGGAAAATGGATATATCTTCTTAATTTTTATGGACTAAGAGGAATATATACAATTTCATTATGTAAATTAATTTCCTCTATTATTTTGATATAATTTTGTCAATAAAATATATATTGTTTCAGAACCCCTTCATTGTTCAGGTCATTTCTGAGACTTGAACATATATTTGAACATAATAAAAGCTGGGTTTTTAACTCTATAACCTTTACATTATGGAAAACATATATTTGGTAGTAGTATGTTACTATATGCTCTCAGAAAGAGAATGCTTGTCCCATATCAAACTGTTCATATTTAGTTTCCATTTATCAATTTGGTGCTTCAGCTATATGTGCACACACATATAGCATGCAATTTCTGAAATTCTCTCAATCAAATAATTTGACTGTTATTTTTGGTTAATTTTTATTAATATAACTGATTAAAAATAGAATTTCAAAATATTTGCTGTAGGTTTTAGGAATGATTAAGAAAATTTGGAGCAATGCTATAAAATAACACTTTGTTTTCTTTTTGTCATTTTAAATTAAACATTTGAAGTCAATGTGAATTGACCAGGTCAGTTCACTGTGTCATTTACTTTTTTCTTTCTTAACTTTATTTCAATATTGGAGCAGCATGGTTTAGTGAATAGAACTTTGGGCTAGAACATTTGAATGGATGGATTAAAATTCCATCTTTAAAAATCAGTGGCTATGTGAATATGGCAAGTAACTTAATCTTCCTGAGAGCCTCAGTTTTCTCATGGGTCAAATTCAGCAGTACTTATCTTACAGGGCTGTTTTGTATCCTTAAGCCACAAACAAACTGAATTGCAAATTTTAAAGTACCCAATAAATTTCAGTTCTTGAGATTGTGTATAGATCAGAGGATGAGAACTGATAACATTGTCTTTTTATTTTATTTATTTTTCATTGACAGAATGATTACTCATTTAATAAGTATTTAACTCATAAAACAGAAACATTCAAACACTATATGTCATTGTCATTACTATAGAGGTTTTGACAATGGCAGTGGTGTGATATGTAAAGGTTCACCACAAACAAGTCTTCAGTATTGATCCTAAAGTGTATATAGAAGTACTAAGTCAAAGCAAGGAATTAAATGAAGGAATGAATGAAGATAATCAGGAAAATATAACTGCTAAATATCAATTATTAAGGGGATGATTATTTCATTATCCAACTGTGGAAAGAATAGGAGTCAAATAGTTATTTATTCATTCTTTCCTTTGTCATTCCACTTGGGTTATTGACAACGTTATTTCTGAGACTGTTGGGGACCTTGGATTCAAATCAAGCTTGGGATGGTTCTAAAAGTCCCATTATAGATAATTCCCAAATTAAAAGAGGTTTCATTGATATTACCTCTGATTTGACACTTCATAATAAAAATAACTATAATAAAACAAATACAGTAACCTTCCAATAATCTCATCACATAAGAAATAAAACTATTATCACCCTAATTTTAAAAGCAAGGAGATTCTCTTCACTTTAGAAGTCCAAATAGTGGAGCAAGCAAAGAATAAGCTAAAACCCTCCCATGTTCATTTCCAGGCAACCATAAAACATGCCCCAAACACATCCTAGCACAGCAGATAAAAGAAAAGAGATAGGCTGAAAATCTGTTAGCCCAGGAAACTTGGAGGATAGGTGGGGGGGATTAGTGTTCATTCAGGTAAGGGTCAGGGAGTACAGCCCAAGACAGGCAACTCCCAAGAGAACTAGCAGCAAGCCCCATCGTAGTAAATCAGCAGGAGATACTGAGCCCCATGGTGGTGGAGTAGGTTGATACTAACATCAGGACCTCTATGAGATTATGAACATGTTCTTTAGGTACCTGTGTTCTTGTATAGCCATGGCCAAACAGACATTTTCCAGCAGCTAGATCTCTATGTATCTCTGCATATCCCTGAACTATGAGGTATCCTCCAACACTAAGTGCTTAAATGTAGCTTTAGGGAAACACAGAAACAACCTACCTGGTCTCAGCACATGATGAACAACATGAATAGAACCCCTATTTAGCACCAGGTAATCTTCTAACTCCTATAACCTCCAACATCATCAGCCCTACCTCCCCTTACCCAGTCAGAATACACTAGGCAAAAGGGTCCTCTGAGGGCCTCAGATCAGCATTGTTAAAGCACCAGGCAAACATCCAAGTCTTATAGCAACTGGCACTAGAATTAAGAGACAGTGTTCTTTTCTTCCATCTGGAGCAGATCTCAAATTTAAGACAGGGGGAAAAAAGACAGCAGAATAAGAGAGACAGAGAATGAGACAGACACACAGAGAGACACAGAGAGAGAGACAGAGACAGAGAGAAATAGAGACCCAGAGTCAGAGAGAGAGAAATTGGGGATAAAGAGAAGAAAAGAGAGATAAACAAAAACATCAAAAACAAGAACAAGAACAAGAAAATTAATCTGAACACAGGAAGTTATTATGGTGATAGGGAAGACCAAGGCACAGGCTAGGAAGAGGAGAAGTGATCAGAGAGGAGAAATTCAAATATCAAGGAGTTACAATAAGGATCAAACAGGACTTGGCAGCAATAATATTAAAAGACAAGAGGTCATATAATGTAATATTCAGAAAAACAAAGGACCTAAGACTACAACCAAGGATTACCTATTTGATGAAATTAAACATAAAATTTCAAGGGGAAAGAAAGATCATTCAATAAAATAAAATGATTTCAAAGTTTCATAAGGAAACTAGAAGTAAATGAACATTTGACCTCCAATATCAAGACAAAAGAGAAGCACAGATAGATAAAAAGGTAAAAAAGAAATGCAATATTCAATAGCACTAACGTTTTTATATGCATGGGAAAATTACATTTGTAGTTCTTAATAATTGTTTCACTAATGGTTTAGCTGCAAGGAATACATATATTCAGAGGGTATGGGTAAAGGTGAACTGGAGAAAATAATATTTAAAAGCAACCAATGAGAAAGAAAAGTACATTGTATTCAGAAGAAATGGTGAAATAAAATTGTATAAATAATTTCATATGAAGAGGTGCAAAAGAGCTATTACAGTAGAGAAGAAGTTTGGATAGTGAGGGAATGAACATCAACAGAATCTTACTTGCATCTGTTTTAGTTCAAAGAGGGATTAATATATAGAAATCTATTTTACTCAACTGGGAAGTGGAGGAGGAGGTGATTAAGAGCCAGGATAGGGATTGATAGAAAAGAGGACAGATCAGGGAAAAACAAAAATAAAACTGGTGAGAAACAAAACAATATTGAAAAGAAAAAGGATGAAAGGAGAGAGAGGACAAACAAGATGAAGAACTACATGGAGGGAAATATAGGTACTAATCATAAGCATGAATTAAAAAATATATAATCCTACAATGTATTGCTTAAAAGAACTTTAAGCAGAGAGAAACATGCAGAATAAAAATAAATGTAAGGGACTAGAGCAGACTTTAGAAGATTTAAGCTGAACAAGCATCATATGTAATGGCATAAACTGGAACCATTCCCAATAAGATAAGGGGTAAAACAAGGTTGCCCACTATCACCATTTTATTCAATACTGTATTAAAAATGCTAGCTTTGGCAATAAAAAAAGAAGAAGAAAAGATTAAAGAAATTAGAGTACGTAAATGAGATAACAAAATTACATTTTGCTAAAAGTTAGCATAGATAATGAAGTAATATCAATAATAAACACAAATGTACTAAATAGCATATCATCCACATTTTAAATGGAGAAATTAAGTGATTTGTAAGAAAAAAAAAACAGGTACCAAATCAGTTATCATCTCTCACAACTTGATAAATTCAATAAAATAACAAGAAAGAAAAGGAGGTAAATAGCACATTAGAAAAGTGATAGAACTATGGAGAAAACTAAATGGGAACAAAAAAGAATATATTTTCTTCAATAGCACATAATATCTATATAAAAATTGACTATAGGAAAGGACATAAAATCCTCAAAATCAAATGTAAGAAGATGGACATATTAAATGTATTCTTTTCAAATCATTAATTGATTCATATTCATATTCAAGGAAGGTCAATGAAAAAAATTGTTTAAATTAATTGGAAAATAAATAATTGAATCCTAAAGAAAAATTCATCAAAGAACAAATCATAGAAACTATCAATATTCTCATTGAAGACAATGACAACAAAGTGACATACCAAAATGTATAGAATGCATCCAAAATAGTCCTTAGGGGAAATTAATTTCTCTAAATTCTTATATAAGCAAACTAGAAAACAAAAGATCAATGCATTAGGCATACAATTTAAAACAAATTAAACTTCCCCCATTAAGCACCAAATTGAACATCCTGTAAAGCACAGGTGAAATTAATAAGGTTGCAAGAAAAAATATTAAGTTAATAAATCTAGGAACTGGTTTTATGGGGAAAAATAAGATAGGTAAGTCACTGGTCAATTTGATCAAACAAACAAACAAAAAAAGGAAATCAAATACACAGTATCAAAATGAAAAAGGGTGAAATTGCTAACAATGAAGAATAAATTAAAGCAGTCATTATCTAATCATATGCCAATAAATGTGATAATCTAAGTCAATACAAAACCTAATAATCCAAACATAGAAAAACAAATTTAAAAATCCATGGATAGACTCCCTAAGGGGAAAAAAATATCTAGGGCCACATGGTTTCATAATTGATTTATATCAAACATTTAACCTTCGATGCTATATAAACTATTTAAAAAAATAGGTGAAAGGGGCCTACTAAACTCCTTTTATGACAGAAACATGGTGCTGATACCTAAATCAAAAAGAGATAAAACAAAACAAGAACATACTCTGATAAATATTGATGTATCAATTTGAACAAAATCCTAGCAATTCAATTATTGCATCATATCAGAGATTACACACTATGATCACATCAGATTTATACCAGGTATGCAAATTTGGCTCATTATTGTGAAAATCATCAACATTATAGACTATACAAATAAGGAAATCAGCAGAAATCATATGCTTATTTCAATAGATGCTTAAAATATAGGAAAAATATAACAACCATTCTTACTTAAAAAAATAGTAGAGGGCAAAGGAATAAAAGGCACATTAAGCAATATTATTCAAAACCATAAGTAAGCATAATAAAGTTGAGCTAGGATTCTTTGAAATAAGGTCAGGAATGAAGTCAGAATACCCATTATCACTTCTATCATTCAATATTGTCTTAGAAATATTTTCTTTTTTTTTTTTAATTTTGTGAATCTATTTGAAAAACAGAATAAGCAAAGAGAAGAACAGAAAAGCAATACAAAACAAAATGAAAGAAAACACAAGAGAACATTATCATGTGTCCAGCAGAACATCATGGAGGATTTAAAATATACAACAACAAATAATAATTCAAGAAAAAATGTATATCAATATAATAAATTATATTGATCTGTATCTTATCTCTTTTCTTTCCTTCCTTAGTTCTCTACTGTGCATGTTACTTACTTTATTCTTTTTCAATTTTTTCATTCTTCCACCACTATCCCTAAACAGGTTATAGTTAAAAAAAGGTTTTATTTACATATATACATGTAGCTATATACATAGACATGCATACACAAGCATATACACACATTTCTCCCTTTCATTCCCCAAACTTCTTCAAAGAAGATAGTCAAAAATATATGTATGAATATATATATATATATGTGTGTGTATATTTATGTATATAGATAGATAGATACACACATCTATCTATCTATCTATACACACACACACACACACACACACACACACACTCTCACATACACATATTCTCTTCTTCATCTGTTCTCCAGATCTGTTGTTTTTCTTATGAGATAATTCACATTTTGTTCTATTTTCTTATTCTTTATAATCTTTTTATTATTTCTTGTACTCTCATAGCTTCACTGGCTTCACAATTGTAATTTTTAAAGAGTTATTTTCATCTTTTTAGAGGCTATACCTCATTTTCTAATTGGTTAACTTCCTCTCCTCCCTTAATTTTCTTGGGTTTTTTTGGATGCTTCTAATTTTCTTTTCTTTACTTTTTCCTCAATATCTCTCGTTTGATTTTTGAATTCATTTTTGAGTTCTTCTGTAAATTCTCTCTTAGCAGAGAGTCGTTTCACATTTCTTTGGGGGGTAGATTTGTTTTTGTTTTTGTTTTTGTTTTGCTGTTGCTGTTGCTTGTTTTTTTTTTTTTTTTTTTTTTTTTTTTTTTTTTTTTTTTTTTTTTTTTTTTTTTTTTTTTTTTTTTTTTTTTTTTTTTTTTTTTTTTTGCTAAAGTGTCCTCCTCTGATCCCAGCCTTCCCTGTCATATGTTTGAAAGGTAGCATTCTTTCTTTTTTGCCTCTAACTTTTTTTTTTTTAATAAGAAATATTAAGTAAGCACCTCTGATAGTGGGCCTTGAAATTTCCTTCACTACTCTGCTTGGAGCAGGAAACTTAAACCAGGTTTCCTCCTCCTGCAGGTGCCCAGAGCCATCAGTGCCCATGCCCAATTCTTCTGCATTTACCAGGTGCTTGTTCCTTCCTGCCCAGGGCCAATACATCTAGGCCTGGTGTTCCTAGTCAGCCCAAGTTTTACTCTTTCTTTCTGGAGTCAAATTCGCAGTTGATAAACAATATGGGAGATAAAAGTCTCTGTGGTTCCTGCTGAGGTTCCAGCCACAACCAGATACCACCAGGAGTCTTCACTTGATCTTTCTATGGAGCTACCCTGGAGGTGTTTGCACTTTAGACCCAGAGGGTCTTAAGATCTTATTGGGTTGTTTCAGGATGACCCTTTGGCTCTCCAAGTCTTCTTGGTTTTTTACTAGTATATGCTTGTTCTGAGGTGCAATTTTGTTCTATTTGTTGGAGAAATAAGGAGAGAATGAAATTTACCAACCTACTCCACCATATTTCCAGAATCCACCTCCCCACCTATAAATATTATCTTTAACAATAAAAGAAGAAAAAGAAATCAAATAGGCACTGATGGAGAAAACAATAAAGTATCATCTTTCTAGATGATGTCATACTTAGAAAATATTAGAGCATCAATTAAAATTATTTGAAATAATGACTTTATCAAAGTTGCAATATACCAGGTAAAGTCACATAAATCATCAGAATTTCTTTATATAACTAACAAAGCCCAGCAGATAAAGATTGAAAAAGAAATACCACTTAAAATAACTAGGTCATAAAATACCTGGGATTCTACCTGTCAAGACATACTCAAGAACTATGAATACAATTACAAAATATTATTCACACAAATAAAAGTCAGATTTAAACACCTTGAAAAATATCAATTGCTTATGAGCAGATCTGTGAATGTGGCTCTGAATTTATTTCACACATGGGACACGTTAATTTCATTGATGTCTTTTAAAAAATGAAAGTCTCCAAAAAACAGCATTAGTTTAAAAGACTAGAATGTTCAAGTATTTGTAAAATGCATTGTGTGGTGTTCTCTTCTTTAAAATATAATGGTTCTCTCTGGGAGCAGGTTTCTTGGGGAGGTTTTCTGGAGGCAACCTTAGTTTCCGTTCAAAGTAATAATCACTTCAAATGCAGTCAGCTGATAAAATCCAAATGTTTATTTTTTCCTTTCTAGTCTTGTCTCCTTGCCTAGGGCTGGGCAGCTTTCTGGAGAGCCTTTCAGACCAGCCAGACCAGGTCTCAGTGGGGGAAGTGCCAGAGGCCAGCCATCATGGTGGTGTGAGATGAAGTGAATGAATCTGGTTTCACCTCTGAGAGTGGGCTTCCTCTGAACTGAACTCTCCTCCCCTCTGAATCTTTTCATCTGAACTCTGCTGACTGAGCTCAACTGTTTTTATGCTATCTCAAAGGTTGACTCCTCCTCTGAGAGTGGGATTATGGATTTCTCTCTTGTTTCTTACTGAATATTGATTTGTGAATCTCTCAAAAGTGTGAACTCCAATGAGTACTTAAATACATTAGTGAGCTAGAGCATTTGCTAAGTACCATGCTAAATTAGGCAACTGACTTATCACTTTGTAAGGATTCTAACATCATGGCACTGCTAACCTTTTATTGATCAAGATAGTTTAAATTTGACAAAATTATAAGCCAAAAACCACATTAGAAATTAAAAGTTTAAATGAAAACAGAAGAAAACATTGTGGTGACCATGAAAATAGAGAAAAGGAAATGGATTTAAAAGACAGTTTGGGTGTTGAATCATCACAAGTTGGCAACTAATGAATTATGGGGTAGTAAGGAATAAGTGAAGAACAATGAAAATGATAGACTCGAAAGAAAGGAGAGAAAAATGGGAAAGTAAAAAGATGCTAGAGTTTAAAGGATGAGTTTGAAATGTCTTTAAAACTTGTAAATCTGTATATCATCTGAATAAAAAATTATCATTGGGCCTCCAAATCACCTTCTTTTATATATGTTTTCCCTATTAGACATGTAGATGTCACACACAGTCATCCTAACCTAGTATCCTGAACTTTGGGATCTTATTACCAATTGCTAATTGGACATTTTAAAATGTATTCTGCAGAGGAACTTCAAAGTTAGTGATTTAAAACGAGAATTCATTATATATTCCCCAAAGCTTATCTTTCTTTAAAATATTTTATATTTTTTAAGGATTATACTATTAATCACCTGGATCTGCATCTTTCATCATAGAAAATTCTGAAAGGAGAGATTGATTATATAGTAGGAGAGAATATATCAAATTTCCACTTCCAATCCATGACATCCATGTGTAGAAAAATCAATAAAGATGAAGATTCAGAAGAAAAGGAGGACTTAGCAACTTAGAGATCACTGGTTACTTTGGATAGAACAGATTTGGTTGAATGATGATGAAAAAAATTCAAGAAAAAGTTACTGATCCAAAGAAGAGGTCAAAACATAGGACACCTACATAGGACACTTACCCTCGAGAAAGGAAAAGGAGCTCTTGAAGAATATGGTCATGATCTTCTCCAAACTCTTTTTATGAATGGAAAGATAATAAAAAACTATTCCTTTGATGAAATAAGGAGAAATGCCCAGTTGAGTAATGAACTGGAAAACTTAGTGAGAGAAGAATAAGTGAAAGAAATAGTGACTTTTTTCTTCAACCAGCTAACCTATGAAAAGACGTTGTTATGTAAAGAAGGTATAGAATAATAGTTTGGCTGAATGGGAGGATAAAGCAGTTTTTTAAAGTTCTATCTTGTTTTGATTTCCTTTTATGATAAAGATAAGATATATGTGTTGGTAGGCATTAGGGACAGTTCAAATAAATAAAATGAGATTGAAGATTAGAAAAAGAAGTAAGGTTATTTCAAGGTCAAACTTTCAGAAGACATAGATACAGGAGGAATTGGCCTTGTGATGGAAAATAGCCACTTTTTCATCTGGGTTAAAGTAAATAAGAGAACATGGGATAAGTTGATTGGTTTTAAGATGCAGAAAAGAGGCAAGAGAGACCTTATGAGAATATTCTTTATTTTTTAGGGAAGTTTAATGTAAGGTCTCCTCCTATGGGGAAGAATATTAACGAGAGAGACTTGAAGAGAAAAAAAAAAGATGGAATAGAAAGCTTTTTTGTGGAATTCAAAATAGTATAAATTAGGTAACAACAAAAACTTCACCTTATAACAATGAAGGACAGAGATTAGATAGTATACTGTAGATTTAAAGTGAATGTACTCAGACTTATGCTATTTCCTCTCAGCTCAGCTAAGAAATGGGTGAATAGTAGCACAGTATATTTTGGCAAGATATGAATAAGATATTTTTAAGAGCCAATTTTTTTTTTCCAGGAATACAAGACAATCTAATACTGAAAAGTTACAAGGTCTAAAGTGGCAAAGAAATAAAGACAAAGTAGATGTGACACGACCTTAAGAGAGAGGAGAAAGATAGAATAGAGGAAAAGAGAGAGGCAGAGAGGTAGAAAGGAGGAGGAGAAGAAAAATAAATGTAAGGGACAGTGATGAGAGAAATACTGGAGTTATTAGTAGGAAGGAAGACATGTAAGAAGTAAGGTATTTGGAAGTATAGAATGATAGGAGGTTGTAATGGGTTGAGGCTTGAGTTGATGCACTGAGGTCCCAAGCACGTCAGGCTAAATAGAAATTGGACTATACTCTATTAATATACATGCTTGGATAAGGCCCCCGCCCACTCTCTGTACAAGTCCTGATGTGTTGTATAGGAAATGAGGATTTTGGTGGGTGGAGGAGAGAGACAGGAAGATAGGTGGGGAGAGATTGGGCCTGGGTTCTACTCTGGTGGTGCTGGTCTTGTGGCTTCTGGTCTAGCTAGCTTCTTAACTCAGCTGCATACATTGCTATCGCCGATTCTCTTCCACCTCCGATCTTTCTTCACTGAGAATAAAGATTGATAATTTCCCCCTAACCTGAATTCCTGACTCTGGATGATTTTAAAATACGCGGTCATCACAGGAGGTTGTAATAAGAGAAATGGATTTTTGAGTTATTTATTATGAAATTGGACTATTTGCCAATAATTGTAAAACCAGTATGTTTGTAATCATCCTTGTATGTGACTAAGGTAGAACAAGGGGAAATGTCATGGGAAAGAGGAATAATAAAGAATTAGGAAGCCAGAAGAAATAAGTACTGGGAAGTACTGAGTAACTGCTATTGACATCTGAAACTAGAGATAAATCATAGTAGAGAAAACCTTAAAGGAGAAAGGATAGATGATAGCCAATAGAAAGTGTAAAAGGCCCAAAGTACATTAAGTGGCCTCTAGAAAGCAAACACTTAGAAATATATGGCCAAAAATCTTATAGAATAAAAAAATAAAAGATGAATTGCTATCATTTTTATTGGATTTAATGTTCATGGTAATGAGTGCACAGAGTCACTGGAGTATTTGTGTGGACATGCTCTAATCATGCATTTCAAAACTTCTTAATAAATAGTAGTTGTTGCATAGGAGTAGGGGAAAAAAGACTAGAATTTCTATCTTCTACCCTAAACTAGACTGATTAAATGAAAAACAAGCATACATTTGTCATTAGTTCATACTTGTAGCATTTCAAGTCTAATAGATTTTTTTGCCCAAGTATATAATCTCTGAAATAGCTATGTAAGTCACTTCAATGCAAAAATATAGTAACATGATATAACTTAAGTGATTAAACTATCAACAGGTACTATTAAATCCAAGTCCTGATTTCATTTCAATCAAACTATAGCTAAACATATTAGAAATCATTATTAATATATTTGTTTCAGAAACATCTCTTTGTGTAAAGTCAGACCATAAACAGGTTTCAACAGTCAAAATTAATAGCAAAATAAGGGAAGGGTAAAAAAAAAAGATTGGATACTAAATATTATTATACAGAAAATATTTATTCTAGGTAAGAAATAAAATCCAAGGGTCACAATTTTAAAGTAGGAAATATGGAATAAAAAGATAATTATAAGAGTTTATGAGTTCTATAAAAATCACTGGAAGGGGAAATGGAAAAAAAATCTAGCAGAGTTTTATGTGAGACCAACTTAAATGAGATTCAAGAGCATTTCTAAATACAAGAAGGAGAGGGAATATAAATATGAAATTGAGCAGATCAGCTGATTTTTTTCTAAGTGATTCATCCATGTTCAGCATTACTTATAGTAAAACTCTTACATTTGAACTCTCACCTCATTTCTTAATTACCATGTGAAAAATTAGCAGTGTCACATTACATAATACAGTAAGCTGTCAAACTCAATCAAATAAAAAATGAAAAAATCTAAGAAATGGTGTTTAAAAATTAATTCTCAGACATATTAATGTTTAATTAAAATAATTAATAATTACTTCCAAGACATCTTCCAAGAAAAAAGATTCCAAAATAATGTACAATAAAATAACTTTGTTTCTTTAATGCCTTAATACTTGTAAAAGGTGGTTTGGCAAACAGCTGGTATTTAATAAATGATTAATGACCTTTAATTTTCAAGAACGTTGCCATGTACGTATTACAAGTGTTATTATTTGTGTTAACTATGGAAAAAAAAACTTTCAAAAATTTAGTGACTTGCATTACAAATGAGGATGGGGAATATAGCTGAGAAAATATAGATATATAAATTATGTGCTGATTGTTCTCCACTGACCTTTTTATCATAAAATTAATATTTATTATCAGATATTTACTAACAATATGATAAAATTTGAATCATCAAATTGTTTTTCTTTTTTGTAAATAGTATTTCATTTTTCTGATTACATATAAATATAATTTTCACATTCATTTTTATCTGATTTTGAATTACAAATTTTTCAACTTTTTTACATATACAAATTATTTTATAACAGCATTTTTGTCATATCAGAGAATTGGAAATTAAGGGAATGCCCATCAGTTGGGAAGTGGCTGAACAAATTAAGATACATAAATATAATGGGGCATTATTGTATTATACAATCATGAGCAGGTATATTCCAGAAAGATAAAAAAAAACTGTAAAGACTTACATGACCTGTTGTTGAGTGAAGTGAGCAGAATCAGGAGAACATTGTATGCAAAATTAGCAATCATTTTTCAATGATTAACTATGATAGACTTAGCTCTTCTCAGCAGTGTAATGATCAAAGGTAATTCCAAAAAATTCATGATAGAAAATGTTATTTTATATAGAGAAAGAACTAGAGATTTTTGAATGCAGATTGAAGCATATTATTTTCACTTTTTAATTTGCTTTCTCATGACTACCTTTTTGTTCAGATCCTTCTTTCACAACTAGGCTAATGTGGAATAAAGTTTAACATAATTGTAGGTGTACCTAAAACAAATTGCATGTTATTTTGGGGAAGAGAAGTAGAGGAAGGGAGGAGGAAAAATTATCAAAATCATGGAAACTATATTTACATGTAATTGAAAAAATAAAATATTACTTACAAGAAAGAAAAAAAGTTCAGTAATTCAAATGTTATTATATTGTTAATAAATATCTGAAGGTAGATTTGTTATCATTCTTTTTTTTTCTCCTACACTCTCTCTCAAAGATGTCATTTTTATGATAAAAAAGTCAAAGAAGAACAATTAGCATATAACTCATATGGCTGTTTTAACAACTCTATCAAATTTCCAACAATTTTTTATATGTGGGCATATCAAGGCTGTGTTTGACAGAAACATGAGAAAGCACTAAGCAGGTTATTGGAGTTTATTTTTCATATCTGGCTATATCTTCAAACTTAAAAAAAATCAAATTACAAATTTAGAAATGTTTTACACCGTGAGTATATTTGGTTAATTTAAAATAACTACTTAAAAAAGCAATATTTTAAACAAGATAGAACAATAGAAATATTTTCCCCGACTATTAACATCATGCATGGAACAAAGGTGCTTGAGACGACTCTTTTAGTAAGGACTACAGTGGGTCAGCCAAGTAGTATAGGCTTATACCTAAAATCAAGAATACTCATTGTCCTGAGTTTAAATCTAGCCTCATGTAAACTTATTTTTCTCAGTTTACTCATCTGTAAATATGAGCTGGATAAGGAAAAGACTAAACATTTCACTTTTTGCCAAGAAAATCCAACATGAATTCACTAGGGTGTTTTGTCTTAGAACATGTATGCTATATTTGTGAGGGTTTCTTAATATCACAATGTATCTATTTTAAGCAAATCTTTCTTATTTTTACAATATGATGTCATTCCATTGGCTAACCAGATCATCTGTTCTCCAATCATCATTTTCATACTTCCTCCACTCAAAAACCCATTTGTCAGCCTTGAACTCTGTTCCTGACTCTGATTGTATAGCTTTCAACTTATTTCGTCTCATACCAAGCCCCTAGTATATATGTTTTATATTTTCACCACTATTCTATCACAGTAGCATCACCTTCCAATTTACTGTATCATTTTATAAGTTATATGCATCTTTTAGAAAAATAAGCAAGATTTGTACACATTTGGCACTTCCTGTATATTTAATCACGCAAAACTTTTGAGAGATATTTTTTTTTCGAAAATAATCTGACATGTTCTCAAGTATGATGCAAGCTGCATAATGTTATTCAAAAACAGTAACATCTGAAATACTTCAGT
This sequence comes from Sarcophilus harrisii, assembly GCF_902635505.1. Taxonomy (NCBI): domain Eukaryota; kingdom Metazoa; phylum Chordata; class Mammalia; order Dasyuromorphia; family Dasyuridae; genus Sarcophilus; species Sarcophilus harrisii. The sequence goes on from NC_045426.1 coordinate 410,872,177, forward strand.
TTTTATACTGGATTTTTACAATGTGAAATATATGATGGATATCCTTCATTCCAATTTTGTATAACTTATAGGTGCATACATTTCCCTGCTTTATGCCTTCCCTTATTGTAATAATCAAATCATAGCCTAACAGAATTGCTTTTGTTATGCCTTTCAATAAATCTTGAAGATTTTGATGTGTGATGCATTTTAGATTTTTTAATAATTAAATTTAATTCTTCCTTTTATGTATAAGGAATCTAAGGTGGAGGTAGGTAATATGAGCCTTTTTAGGATCTAAAATTATATTTTTCTTATCCCTAAATTAGAATTCTGTCTTTTGAGCTATGCTGCTACTCAAAATAAATTGATGTGAAAGAGATTTTGAGGTTAGTGCTTTGTTCTACTGAGTCTAATTCTTCTCCATAATCAATAAATATACTGGTAAAGCAAATACATAGTATACAAAGAAAACTTTGGACTCAAGAAAGGAGATAACATATACATACATACATAAAATTTTTAGGCTACTGTGGGGAGAAAACTTCAGTGCTTGTGGATATTAGATAAGATATACTATCAAATATGGTAAGTAAACTGAGCTTTGAACACCAGTAGGAATTCTAAGAGGAAGAAGTGGGAAGTAAGTGATTCAAGGAAAAAGAGAGGACCTCTGCAAAAGCATAAAGATAGAAGGTGGAAGATTATATATGAATAGCAAAAAGGCATGGTTAATTACATCAAAGAATGTGAGAAGGGGTAGATATAATATATGCAAAGACTAGAAGTGTAGATTGGAGCCAGGTTGTCAAAAGCATAAAATGTCAAATCAAAGGGATGTTATTTAATCTTAAAAATAATATCAAGACATTAGGTCTTGTATGAAATATGTATGAAATAAACAGGAGAGACAATTTCAGATTCACACTTTAGTAAAATTTTGACAATAGTATAGATGATTGGAGAAGGAAGATCTTATTGACATATTGACATATTGACTTATTGACATGACGGCCCCATCAGGAAGCTACCATAATTATTTATGGGGAGAAGTAATAAAAGTCCAAATAGAGTAATAATCATGTGAATGGAAAAATGAAGATCAGTGAAAGATAGGTTGCAAAAATAGACTCATAAGTCAATAGACTTCCTCCCTTATGGGGAGGAAGAAGGAGGATAAAGGATTAAGGGCATTTTTAAAGCTATGAATCTAAAAGTGTATAAATATTGCAATTTTGTTTTTAGCAGGAAGGGAAGTCGGGAGGCAGATAAAAGATTTGCACAAAATGTCATTCAGAAAATTGTTTCATTGTGTACTTTGCAAATTTGAAATACTTACAAGACATCTAATTCAAAATATCCACTAAACAGAATGTGATATAGGACTGAAGCTCCTAAAAGAAATCAGACCTAGATATATAAATCTGACAATCATTTTCATAGGGATGATAATTGAACTATGAGAGCTGAGGAAGTCATTAGGAGATTGTAGAGAAAAAAGAGAGGGACACTTGGGATAGAGACTTGAAGGAAGTAATTCAATAGAGTCGTTTTTTGCTAAATAAAAGGGATTGAGAAGTAACAGACAGACACATAGGAGGAATAAGAGGTAGTTTGATCATTGGCAATTAATTAATTAATAGTGTGTGTGTATACATATACATATCTATGCATAAATATAACATGTGTAGCAAACTATTTATACATGGATATATACAATAAATACGTATGTGTTGATATATACAGATATAAATATACATGTATCTATGTGTGGATATATTTTAACTTAAATAAATATAACTATTGTGATATCTCTAATAAGAAGCTGAATATTAAAAAAAGGCTGCAACATTTCTTTTGTACAGTGTTACCTAAATTAGTTTGATTGTGTCAGGATTATATTATTCTATTTTTATTCACATTACTCTTCTGACATAGTATTCCAACATTCAGTTTTGAAAAGCTCAACTAAAGAAGGGGAATCAATAAAGAGAATAAAGTTTCTCCAAAGCAACTACAAAAAAGCCCTACCAAAAGCAATTCATGAAAAAAAAAAAAAAAAAAAAAGATTAGTAACAGCAATCAATTCTCCTCAATCCTGGGTGTTATGGAAAGTGCTGACAGCATTCAGATAGTGTTTTGTTGAACTGCAATCACTTTCACTTTGGTTTTCAAGTTGTGATTTGTGGTTGAGAGTAACTCATCAATCATGTGGCTAAGTATTCTATAACAAGGCATGACTCTCAAGTTTGGCCTTTGAAAATGGAGATGGAATTCAAGTTAAAGCAAATTAGCTCAAGACAACCTAATGTTCTACGTTCTATCCTTAAGATCCCCTTATAATAATTGCACAATAGTTTCAAAACTACTAGCACCATGATTCTTTGCCTCTACTGGTCGATGAGCTTGAATGATTTATTTTCCAAGAAAGATGTGACAAAAACAAAGATGTGTTTGCAGTTTTTACTTATAGGTGTTACTGAAAGTTATATTTGCCAAAACTCTTTACCACCAAACTTAAAGAATCAGTCTATTACCAAATGTACTTGTATTTTATCATTTAAATTTAATAGTTGAGATGCACATATGAATAATATTATATATACATACATATACATGGGCATATACACACATTCATACATATATGCATATAAACATACACATATGTGTGTATCCACAGTAAACTAGAACTTCAAGTTTGTTTAATAAATTTCTTCATATAACAAAACTGCTTTGGATACATTTGAAGAGCTTTAATTCTTAGTATGGACATAGGCCAAATATGAATATGAACACACTGTCCAGAATATGATTGATGTTAGTTATTTTGTACTATGTCCTTGTCAGTATCATATTTATTTATATTTACAAAAATATTTTCATATTTATTTACATTTGGAGAAAGGGGGTAGTGTTTAAGAGTGAACAGAATGATGAAAGATCACAGATATCAAGGTTACTTACCCTCCTTAATTAACTTTTATTTAATTACTTTACACTTATTTCCTAGAATTTTGCCCTGCATGTAAGTATACACACACTCACTCTTTCTACTCTTAGAACAAAACTTCTTGAAAAGAGAGACTGTTTAATTCTTGGTACTTGTATCCACAAGATCTTAGAGACCCTCTGTTAATTTGAATGGCACAAATACTTACTGATTGATTGTTACTTGCACACTCATTTTCTCCTCAGGAGAGGGCAAAATGTTGGAAAGCAGGGTTTGTATAATACTTATTTTTATGTCTTCGGTACCTATCACAGTTCTTGCACATAATAGGATACTTTAAAAATCTTTTGAATTAGATTGAACAGTATTTCTCTCTCTCTCTCTCTCTCTCTCTCTCTCTCTCTCTCTCTCTCTGTCTCTCTCTCTCTCTCTCTCTCTCTTTCTCTCTCTTTTTAAATTTAATAACCTTTTATTTACAGGTTATATGTATGGGTAACTTTACAGCATTGACGATTGTCAAATCTCTTGTTCCAATTTTTCCCCTCGTTCCCCCCAACCCCTCCCCCAGATGGCAGGATGACCAGTAGATGTTAAATATATTAAAATATTAATTAGATACACAATAAGTATACATGACCAACCCATTATTTTGCTGTACAAAAAGAATCAGACTCTGAAATATTGTACAATTAGCCTGTGAAGGAAATCAAAAATGCAGGTGGGCAAAAATATAGGGATTGGGAATTCAGATTGAACAGTATTAAAACAAGTATCTCACATTGTTTTATCTCTTCATTAATTCCACACGCCCTCCCCCCAACTTTGACTTGGCATTCTCATTATACTACATTTTAAATTTTACAGTCATTCCATTGTGCAACAATCTTTTAAACTTTCCATTATGCAGTTCCTCAACCTGTATTCTGGGTACAATAATACTTACTATTAGAACAACATTTATCTACCTCAAGGGACCATTCTGGTGATTCATCACTTCATGTTATGGAAAGCATGACTAAGATGCAACATATTATAAAACTGCAAAGAGTTAGGGCCAAGCTTAAAAATTTTCATATACTTATTGTTCTGTTATATTACTCTAATTTAGAAAGCCAAAATTATATAAAACATATAAAGTACGTGATATTATATATATATATATATATATATATATATATATATATACACTCACATATATATAGATATATACACAGTGTGTATAAAATGCACATGTATATGTATGTTTGTGTGACATTATAGACTTTAAAGTAATACTTGGCCAAAGGGTTTTTCAGTATCTCCCTCAAAGAGCATTTAAGTGAAAGTTTATGTTTTTCAGAGCAGTCAGTCTGTATAGACAGAAATCATATTAATTATTGAGAACAAATTGATTTGCTTTAGACATCAAAATATAGCAGATATACCTTGTTAAATGTGCTCCTATGATATTAAAAACTGCAAAATTGTAGAGAACCTGGACCATTTCTTAATGAATACAATATACCACATAGTCAATCTAATAGTATTTTTATAATACTAGATTATTTCCAGGAGTCAAAATGATAGAATAAGCAATTAATTGTAGTAATATTCCCATATTTATTCCTTAAAAATCATAAAACAGAGCACAAGACAGTTCCTGGACAGTGGAACCAGCAAAGAGACAGAGTAAAAGAATATTTTAGCCCAGAAAATTTGAAGTATCAGCAGGAGGGGACCATTTCACTTGCTTAAAGTGGAGGACGCAATCAAAGTCAAGAAGCTTTCCAGAGAGCTGGAAAAAGGCCCTGCCTCAGCAAAACAGCAAGATAATCTGAGCCCCAGAGTAGTGGAGTAGATGAACACCAATTCTACCTATTGTATTTTTTTTTAATTAAAGCTTTTTGTTTTCAAAACATATTCATGGATACTTTTTCAACTTTGAATCTGGAAAAATCTTGTTTCCAAATTTTTCCCCTTCCCTACACTCCTTCCCCAAGATGGCAAGTAATCCAATATATATTAAATATGTTAAATCCAATGTATGTAAACATATTTACACAATTGTCTTGCTGAACAAGAGAAATCAGATCAAAAAGGGAAAATAAATGAGAAAGAATATAAAATACAAGCAAACAACAAAAAGAGTAAAAATGCTATGTTGTGATCCACGCTCAATTTCCACAGTCCTCTCATTGGGTATAGATGACTCTCTTCATCATAAGATCATTAGAACTGACCACAATCATCTTATTGTTGAAAAGAACCACTTCCATCAGAATTGATCATTGTATAATCTTGTTGTTGTTATGTACAATGATCTCCTGGTTCTGCTCATTTCATTTACCATCAGTTCATGTAAGTTTCTCCAGGCCTCTCTGAAATCATCCTGCTCGTCGTTTCTTATAGAACAATAATATTCCATAAGATTCATAGACTATACATTCTTCAATTGATGGGCATCCACTCAGTTTCCAGTTTCTGGCCACTACAAAAAGGGCTGCTACAAACATTCATGCACATACAGGTCCCTTTCCCTTCTTTATGATCTCTTTGGGATATAAGCCCAGTAGTAAAACTGCTGGATCAAAGGGTATGCACAGTTTGATAATTTTTTGAGCATAGTTCCAAATTACTCTCCAGAGTTGTTAGATCAGTTCACAACTCCACCAACAATGTACTAGTGTCCCAGTTTTCTCTCCTCTCCTTCGACAGGCATCATTATTTTCCTGTCATTTTAGCCCATCTGAGAGATATGTAGTGTTACCTTAGAGGTGTCTCAATTTGCATTTCTTTGATCAATAGTAAATTAGAACACCTTTTCATATGACTAGAAATGAATTTTACCTATTCTTGGTGAATAAAACTTATTATATATATATATATATATATATATATGTACTTGCATGTATATGTATATGTATATATATACATATATATATAACTTGCATGTATATATACATACACACACACGTATATAAAATTATATAAAAGTTAACTTTTGAAACAGTCCAATTTTGTATTGCTCTGTATGGGTAAAGGATAGTGTGTGTGGTAGTTTATTAATTTCTATTTAATGTATTCTAAAAGTGTTTCTTAATTTTTTTCCTTTACATTATGTGATATAAACCTGAGTTTTCCAGGAAACATTAGTATTCATGGGTGATTGTCTCCATTCATTTGTTTGACTATATATCCAAACTCACAACTACATTCTATGACATATGTATATAAATATGCTACACAAATATATTATTTTTAGTCTGATTATATAGATAGTAATATGGATACAGTTTTAAAAAAAAGCAACAACCACAACACTATTCCATGACAGAATAACTGTCTACGGGTCCATATTTTCATATTAACTATTTGTTATGGGGCATGTTACTCAGCTCTTATGAATATCAGTTTTCTCATTCATCAAATGAAAGGAAGGGAATAGGCTGTCTCTAAAATAGCAAAATTTTAGATTTAATGTCTAGTGAGCCTATGATATCAGTGCTTTTATAATAATATTTTTAAATACTTTCATTTTTAATGTCATTCAAACATTTATCTTCTGCATTTGAGCCCAAATGATTATGTATATATTATTGTCCTCTTTCCATCTAAACTAACCATCTTTCATGTTCCATTATAGTTAATTCCTCTTTACATGTCATACTGAAAATCAAAAAGAGTAAATAAAGAAATCCGCCACTTTCTAACTTGCTAAGGATTCATACACACAAATGTCATAGTACCATAATTAGGACCAATGGTAAACTAATCCTGAAAATAAAAAAAAAAATATCTTTCAGGCTACAACCACAGGCTGGATCTAATAAAAAAAAATTACTTCAGGTAAAATCACAGGACTATACTTCTACTTTAGATTTGTACAAAACAAACGAAAGAAAAAATCCTGAAAAACTCATATATTGTTTGTAGAATACAACATGCCTAAAAGGAAAAAAAAATGTTAAAAATATTTAGTGGTATGTGAGGTTGGTCTGAGTAAACAAAGTCATGTGATAACCAAAACTTGTTAATATTATCATGAGCTAAATAGAGTTGTGGCTTTCAGAAACAAGAGAGTAATAAACTTTTGGTATTAGGCCTTGGTTTGCCTACATTCAGAAACAATTGTGCAATTTTTCAGTGTCATAATCAGTGTGATAACCTAGAGATTTTCAATAGGAAAACAATCATTTTAGTGAAGTATCTTGAATCCATGTCATAGAAATATCAGTTAAATGATGAGACTAAAACTACTTAGTCTGAAGGGAAGATGAAGGTAGAATGGGATCAATCAATCAATCAAGAATCAGTTTATACTGTGTTCCAGTATTTTAAAGGTTTTTATGTGGGAGAAGTATTATATTTTTTTCCTTCTTTGCCACCACTAAAGAGAACCAAGAAAAATAGGTAAAAAAAAATAAAAGGAAGAAAGTATATCATAATATCAGAGAAAACAAACAAAAAAAAAGTAAATGAGAAACCTTTATTATGAAGGTGTTTGTTATGAAGGTGTTATGAAGACACATTCATAATAATTACATCACTCTAAAAGTGAAATCAACAGTCTCTGGAATTAGAGCATTTATCCTCACTGAAAATATTTCAGAAGTTTAGATAACTTCTAGTTGAATACATTATAATAAAGGATTAATTTTGCTATGCATCATATTCTTTGCATTCTGGAGTCCCATGTGTACAAGAAGTTGTATAATTCTATAATTCTGAAAAGTTTCTGCATTTTGTCATTCCAGAAATAAAAGTGATGACATTACTCCTATTATAATTGAGACATTTGCAGAATGGTAAAATTAAGTTTCATTCCATGATTTCAATTATTATCCTCTCTGTAAATTTTGCTGAAGCTGACTTCATTATCTATCACATGCCAAACACTATGCTAAACACAGGAGCTACAAAATGAGGTAAAAATTCATCTCTCCTCTGAAGAATCTCCACATCTGTAAGTGGAGGCAAGGAGCAAACGAATATCTGCAAACAATTTATATGCAAGTTAAACAGGATATAATTAAAAGAGGAAAAGCATCCAATCAAAGAGGAGTTGAGAAATACTTCCTATAGAAAATGGGATTTTAATTAGGACTTGAAGGAATCCAGTGAAGCAATAAGCAGAGATAAAGAAGGCCATTCCAGACCTGGAGGACTACCAAAGAAAATAACTGAGAGAAATGAAGTGTTTTCTTTTGTTTGTTTTCTTGGAACAACAAGGAGGCACTCTACATTTAATTGAAGAATTGTGGTGAGCTAGAAGGTATGAGAAAACTTCAAAAGTAAAAGGAACTAGATTTTGAAGGGCTTAGAATACTAGAAAATATTATATTTTATCCAGGAAGTGACAGGGAGCCACTGGAAGTTTATTGAGTAATATAGTGAAATGGTTGCATCTACCCTTTAAAGAAAATCCTTAGAATCACTTAGAATGATGAGAGAACTGAAGCAGGTAGATCAACCAGCAACATACTGAAATAGTTGAGATGATGAAAACCTGTAACAGAATGGTTGCAGTGTTTAAGGAGAGAAGGGGGTGCATTGGAGAGATATTACAAAGGTGCAATAAACAGACATTGACAATAGATGGGATATTGGAAATTCTGAGATAGAATAAGCTGGAATGAAGCCTGATGTAACAGGAGGATAGTGTCGCCTTTGATAGTAATAATGAATTTAGGAGTTGGGGAGAAGAATAAATAGGTACAAATTGCAAAACAAACACTTCCCCGCTCAGTGAAGACAATGGTAACAAAAAGCCTTCCCAGTAATTGTGTTTATAATTTGCTGTTTCACCCAATCATTCTTTAAAATGAGATTATTTAGTTTCCAATTTTTTTTGGTCTATTTACCCCTAACTTTTTGTTGAATGCAGTTTTTATTACTTTGTGATCTGAAAAGAAAGCATTTACTATTTCTGCCTTCCTGAATTTAATTTTGAAGTCTTTATGTCATAATATATGGTCAATTTTTGTATAGGTTCCATAAACTGCTGAGAAGAAAGTATACTCCTTTCTGTCACCATTCAGTTTTCTCCAAAGATCTATCATATCTATTTTTTTCTAATATTCTATTTACCTCTTTAATTTCTTTCTTATTTGCTTTGTGGTTTGATTTATCTAATTCTGAGAGTGCAAGATTGAGATCTCCCATTACTATAGTTTTGCTGCCTATTTCTTCTTGCAACTCTTAATTTCTCCTTTGGGAAGTTAGATGCTATACCACTTGGTGCATATATGTTTACGATTGATATAGCTTCATTGTCTATAGTACCTTTTAGCAAGATATAGTTTCCTTCTTTGTCTCTTTTGATTAGATCAATTTTTGCTTTTGCTTGGTCTAAGATAAGGATGGCTACCCCTGCTTTTTTGATTTCACCTGACTCATAATAGATTTTGCTACAGCCTTTTACCTTTACTCTGTATGTATCTTCCTGCTTTAAATGTGTTTCCTGTAAACAACATATTGTAGGGTTCTGACTTTTAATCCAGTCTGTCATCTGCCTCCACTTTATGGGAGAGTTCATCCCATTCACATTTACGGTTAAAATTACGAATTCTGTATTTCCTGCCATCCTAATATCCCCAGATTATGCTTTTCTTTTTCTTGCCCCCTTAATCCTTTCCCTAGTATTAAACTTATGGGTCCCACTTGCATCGCACAGCTCTCCCTCTTTAGGATCCCCCCTTCTCCCTTTGAATCCCTTTCACTTTCTTGTACCCTTCCCTTATTACTCTTTTTCATTTTCCCTTTTCCTCTTCCATTTTTTAATGAGGTGAAAGAAGATTCTCTGTAAAACAAATAGGCAATTATTTTCTCTTTGATCCAACTCTGATGAGAGTAAGATTCACACAATGTTCCTTCCCCTCTCTAAGTTCCCCCAGATATGATAGATTTCCTTTGCCTCATCATGGGATGTAGTTTCCCTCTTTATCTCCCCTTTTCCCTTTTTCTGACACTGTACCCTTTCCATTTCTTTTTCCATTTTTATGTTGTATCATTAAAATCAAATTATATATGTGTTTTTTATGTATATACACAACAGAAATACAGTTTTCAAGAGTTCCTTTTACCTTTTTCTACTTCTCTTGATTCCTGTGGTTGTAGATCAATTTTTTTTTTGTTTAAATCTATTTTTTTTTCCTTTTAAACAAATGGAATTCCTCTGTTTCATTAAATATCCATCTTCTTCCATGGAAAATAATGCTCAGTTTAGATGGGTAATTTATTCTTGGCTGCAATCCAAGTTCTTTTGCCTTTCAGAATATTAGATTCTAGGCCCTTCAATCCTTTAATGCTGAGCCAGCCAGATCTTCAGTGACCATTATTGTGGTACCTCGGTATCTGAATTATTTTTTCCTGGCTGCTTTTAATATTTTTTCTATAGTCCGAAAATTTTGAAAGTTGGCCAGAATATTCCTTGGAGTTTTTATTTTAGGGTCTTTTTCAGAAGGTGTTTTATGAATTCTTTCAATGCCTGTTTTAGCTTCCTGTTCTATTACTTCTGGGCAGTTTTCTTTGATGATTTTCTGTAAAATAGTATCTAGGCTTTTTTTTTTTATCAAAATTTTCAGGTAGTCCCATGATACTCAGGTTATCTCTCCTAGATCTGTTTTCCAGGTCTGTTGTTTTTCCAAGTAAATATTTGACATTTTTTCCCAATCTGTCATTTTTTTTTTTTTTGGTTTTGCCTGACTGATTTTTAATATCTCAATGAATCAGTCATTTCTATTTGTTCAGTTCTGATTTTTAGTGGTTATTTTTCTCAAAAGATTTTTTTTTGCTTCTTTTTGTATTTTCAATTTAGTTTTTAAATGAGTTGTTTTGGTCTATGGAATTTTTTCTCCATTTCACTATTTATTTATTTATTTTTTTAGTGAGTTATTTTCTTTTTCCAATTCACAAATTCTGTTTCCCTGCACTTCTTGGGAGTTTTTCACCTTTTCAAGTTCACATTTCAGGAAGTTATTGCTCTCTAGCATAGCTTCTCTTTCCTTTCCCCGTTTTTCTTCTAGTTCTCTTTTAAGGTTTTTAATAGTCTCTTCAAGGAGAGCCTTTTGTGTTGGGGACCAACAATTGTCAAGCTGCTCTCTTTCTGTATAGAAGCTATTGATCCATCTTTTCATTTTTTAACTCATTTTTTAAAACCTGTAGGGTCTGCCTTCAGGGGCAGGAGGTTACAAGCTTCCTCTGCAGAGTAAGGATAGGTATATGGACGGGTAGCTGTCCTGCCAACCAGCTATAAAGAGCAGCGAGGTACTGGAGTGCTCTGGGAAAGAGTTCCCCAAAGGAAGTTACTCAGGCCTGCACTGTGGAGCTGCAGAAGCCCCTGAAAAGAACCCTGCTGTGTGGATTAACGACTTCCCTGGGGCTAGATGCTGAGCAATGAGTGTTTCACTACCCCAAGCCAAATCCTGTCCTGGGGCTGTGGGTATTAGGGGCTGAGCAGGGAAAAGCACTGCAAGGACCAGAAGTGTCTCTGACCCAGGAAGCACAGTCATGCTGGGAAAGTTCTATTACCCCAGGCCAAGCCCCTCCCATGCAGATTAAAGGCTGCCCTGGGCTGTGCCCCCCTGCCCTGCAGGTTTGTAATTGCCCCCACAAAAGCCCCATATTGCATGACGTGGCTGCAGGGCTGTGTTCTGGGTCTGTCTGAGTCACTTCCAGACTTCCTGGAACACTTCCTTTGTTGGGTGGTTACAGCCAGATCTTGTTAGGTTCTGGCTTTTTTTACAGAGTACCCTTTGTTTTAGGCTTTAATTTCTCTTCCTGTTTACTGCTTTGTAATCAAGGCAGAGCAGTTAGCCTATAGCAGAGTTGTCTCTATAACTTCTCTAGCCACAGAGATAACCCTGGCCTCCGGTCTGTTTAGGATCCTAGTCTCTTCCTGCCTGCACTGATCTGTCCCTGGCCCCTCAGGACGAACCTTTCCTGGTGATCTTCCAGATTATCTTTGGCTGGTGAGTTGTTGTGCTTCTAAACTTCATGGGTTTTACCAGTCAAGGGCTATTTTTGAGGCTGAATTTAATAACTGGTTGTGAAGCGATGAGAGGAACTTAGAAAGTAGCATTTGCCTTCTCTGTCATCTTGGCTCTGCCCCCTCCTAATCTTTCCAAGGGAGTGGTTCTTAAATCTTTTGCACTCCAAATTTCTTTTTGCCTGTGAAAGTGTTTATATAAACTGGTATATAGGCTTATGAAATAGATATACAAAGTAAACATTTATTGGTAATAAATTCTAATTTCATGACTCCAAGTTCAATTTTGAGGTTCCATATTGGGTCACAAAACATAATTTAAGAAGCTTGGCTTTGGAACATAAGCATTATGAAGGGACCCTGAAGTAGTAATGAAAGTACACAAACTAAACTAACATATAAATTAGCAGGAAAAGAGAGTTCTAATAGATGTTTATTTAATTTGCCCTCCACTGTATACCAGATCTTGGGGTATATTGAAACATGTTTAACAATTGGCTTTCTGGGGGAAAAAGTGCATATATGTGTATAGATGTGTGTGTGATATAGACATATATATATATGTTTGTAAATGAACACATAAATATGATGTGTATACTTCTAGATATATAAATATATTATGCACATGTACATATGTGCATGCTCATTTGCATATATATATATATATATATATATACATACACATCCAAATATATGAGAAGATATATAATTTCAAAAAAGCTCTATCATATCCCCAATAATCTTTACTGGTGTGATTTGTTCCTAATATGAGTCTGTGATGAGCAATGACCAAAGTACGCTAAGTATTTACAGTTGTCTTAATAAAATCTTCATGAAGCATTTTATCCTGAAAATATTAATATTTTTCTTCAAGTTGTACTGAAAACACCTTGATTTTTGTTTAGAAGACATTTCATCTTACTGGTGTCATGATATTTAAAATGTCAGATTATCTCACAATCCTGAAAAACATTTTTTCTCTGGGAAACAGAGGGAGAATTGAATTCTGTTTGAAATGACACTATTTATATCTGTTCATGAGAATAAGGAGTCTAGCCCAATGTAGAGGTATCGTCTCCAATGCCCTTAAAGAAATCGTTGCACTGTTTCCTGTGTGGGACAGTCAGTCTCATTTTACTAAGGCTGCTGATTAAGAAGACTTCAGGAACTGGAAGTCATTATTTTGATGCTGGAAGCATGTACAGGACTTAAATTATTTAAGTGATTAAAAGTTAGTACCAAAACAAAAACAATATCACAACTTTTGCAACTTGAAGCTTCAAATAAGTTTCTTATATTTTAGACTTTTCATTCTCTATATATCACATCATGGGGGTGAATTGCAAGTACAGAATAATAGGAAAAAGACATTTGGTTCAATTATACACAAAATCAGTATCCTGTGGATGCCCTGGAGCAAAACTATTTCTTGGGCTGATGTACAGTAAATGTATGAGAATTACAACAAATTTAAAAATGCAATTTAAGTAACAATCATGGAACAAAACACATTGAACCATATAGTCAAAGGTACATATAGCAAGAAAGAGTTTATGGAAAACTATAAAATATAAAAATCCATGATTGGAAAAAAATGCATAGTCAAAAATACTTTGAAATATTGATTTGGACAATAGACTGAAAAAAACAACAAAATACTTGGTGATAAATTAGTGCATCTAAAATCAGAAATAATATACTTAAATATATTTATCTGAATGTTACTTTTATTCAAAACTGTTATTTAATCAGTGTTATATATGGTTCATATTAACACTCTCTCTTTCATACTGACAACTTTTCTGTAATTTTATGGTGTATCCTGAGGTCAACAAATGATTAACTGGTGTGACCATGGTCACACAACTAATTTGTTTTAGAGACAAGAGTGGAAAACAGCTATTCTAGACTGTAAGACCAGCCCTTGATCAATTGTCATTTTGTTTGCCTTATTTAATATCATCCTATAAGATGTTGTTTTGTACTTGACAATCTGTAAGATATGGAAAGTATGCTTGTTTTTCAAATTCATAAACTGATTTAGAAACATCTAGTTACTTGCCAGTGTTCTCACAATTAGGAATAAGAAAAAATAAAACATTCTTTCATTAGACATAGATCTGAGCATCTTATTCCTCAGAGGAAAATGACCATCAAATCACCTTTTGTTGCTAGCAAAAATTTGAATTTGTTTGTTTGGTATTTCAACCTTTCAATACATAATGCATCTCTTCCCATCTACCTTCAAATCATTTAATCCATTTTTCCTAACTTCTATAAATAAATTCTTCATTTCAGATAAATTGTATCATCTATTTACTATTGTGCATATTCTTCCTCTATTCTGTTTCTTTTATTGCTTCCATTCCCTATGCTTAGAATGAACTCATATTTCTATAAGCCAGCAGCTTATGGATTCATTCTCATTCATTAATGTGCAACTGAAATACTGTCTCTTTAATTGAGGCTGCCTTGGTTCTACATTAATTAATGAAAATTTCTGCCATATTCTTACATACCACAAATTTTATACAGATATTTTACAGTTAACATGGATTCTTTAATATAGGTCATTTATACTTTTATTCCATTTCAAATATTTTTAATGACTATTGTTTTCAAATCACCTATATTAAAATACTTTATCTTTCCAAATCCCAGAGATTTTTGTTTCTTTTTATGAAATTTATTTAATAATTTCTTTTCCCTAGTAAACTATAAAATCAATTTTTACCATTTGTTTTTAACTACTGAGTTCCAAATTCTCTTCCTTCCTATCTTACCATCTTTTTTCATGAAGAAGTCAAGAAATTATATACATATTATACTATGTAGTCTTGCAAAACATTTCCATTATAGCTATGTTCTGTGAAGCTAACCTGTTCCACTGATGAACTTCTCTATTTCTTAGCCACTACCAAATGGTTGTGATGACCAATGCTTTATAATGTAAATTTAGAGCTGGTACAGCCAGGCCACCTTCACTTGCTTTTCTCTTCATTAATTCCTTTGACATTCTTGACCTTTTGTTTTTCCAGATAAGTTTTGTTGTTATTTTTTTAGGTCATTAAAATAGTTTCTTGGGAGTCTGATTGCTATAGCACCAAATAAGTAGATTACTTTGGAGAGTATTGTCATCTTTTTTGTATTTGTTCCACCTATTCATGAGTACTTGATATTTTTCCAATTGCTTAGATCTGACTTCATTTTGTAGAAAGTGTTTTGTAGTTTTGCTTATATCATTACTAACTTTCTCTTGGCAGATAAATTCCCAAATATTTTATATTATCAACAGTTATTTTAAATAGATTTTCTTTTTCTATCTCTTGTGGTTGAATTTTGTTAGTGATATATAACAATGCTGGTGATTTATGTGGATTTATTTTGTATCCTGAAACTTTACTAAAGTTGTGGATTATTTCTGAGATGTTTTTAGTTAATTCTCTGGGATTTTCTAAGTATACCATCAAAATGTTTGCTAGAATGCACATGTAAATTCATCTGCTCATGGGGATTTTTTCTTAGGGGATTGATTAATAGCTTGTTTTATTTCTTTGTCTAAAATAGGACTATTTAAGTAATTTATTTCCTCTTTTGTTAATCTGGGCAATCTATGTTTTTGTAGGCATTACTGCATTTCTCTTACATTGTCAAATTTATTGACATGAAGTTGGACAAAGTAACTCCTGATAATTGCTCTAGTTTCTTCTCCACTGGTGGATAATTCTCCTTTTCATTTTTGAGAGTTTTAATTTTCCTTTTTCTTTTTTCTAATCAAATTGACTAAAGATTTATCTATTTTTTTATAAGACTAAGTCTTGTTTTATTTATTAATCCAATAGTTTTTTTTTTAGTTTCAATTTTACAGATCTCTCCTTTTATTTTTAGAAGTTCAAGTTTGGTATTTCATTGCAGATTTTTAATTTGTTCTTTTTGTAGCTTTTTTAGTTGCAAGCCCAATTTATTGATCTTTTTTTCTCTATTTTATGCAAGTAAACATCTAAAGAAAATATTTTCTAATTTTACTAATAGGTTTCTTGAAATGGCAAGAGGCATTTACTCTTACTAGATCTCTTCCTGGCATGCAGCATTAACTCCAGAAGCCTCCCTTCTAGGGCTCTGCCTACACAGTTCTATATGCACTGCCCATGGGTAATCCTGGAAGAGAGGCAGCATAAATAGACAGCCCTTAGCATAACTTGCTCTTTTTCTTGTCCTCCTGCTCTCTTGCTTCCTGCTACCCCCACTGACAGGATGACTGAATAAAGACAATGTTTGCACCTCCTGGTTGGTCTGCTTCTGTGTGATCCAGGTTGGAGCCCGAAGGCAGGTATGCTGGCCTAGTCATGGGCCACTGAGAGGTGGGCAGATAGAGCAGCTTTAAGGGAAACCTCAAGTGGCATCCAGACAGGGATCATGCATCTAGGACCTCACTGTGTAGCAAGCCTACAGAGTAAGAAGAGAGACAGAACTCTGCTCTAGTGAGTAGAAAGTTAGGGATGGGACAAACTATTGTTAGGGTCCCAGACCAGGAGGTGCTAGGGAAAGACATTTATAAAATAGTAAAGCAAACAGGATTGGAAATTGATTTAAAAATGTTGGAGGCAGTAGGTAGTCAGATGACTTCCTATGATAAGGAAATGCTGGGAGCCATCCCAGAATGGCATCACCTGATTTATCAAGTGATCAGAACTACAGTAAGAGGTACAAGCTGCAATCCATTAAAAGTAGATAATGAAATGCAAACAGAGAGTCATAAAACAAATGAGGGTCATAAACTGGCACTCACCAGGATCAGCCCATAAATTGGAGCCAGCAGAAGTTAGCTGTGGAAAAGAATCAGGAAGTAAACAAGAAGATGAAGGAGATGGACGTGGTGAAAAAGGAAGAGGTAGTGGAGAAGAAGCAGGAAGTGGATATGACAGAACAGGAAGAGGCAGGGATAAGATGAAGAGTGAGAAAATAAACAGAGAGACATATGACCTTAAGAAAAAAAAATATGATGATGAAACAAGGGAAAATAAAGCAAACAGAGAGTAGATACCTCCAACTCCAAAGAATGGCCTTTTCCCTCATTCCCTGCTCTCCCTGAGGACATATATCTCCAATTTGCTCCCTCTGTGCTCCCTTGTGGAGGCTTTGGGGATTCCCAGGCAACTTTAGGATAAATATACACAAATGAAGGTGACTTAGCTGTATCAGATCTAAAATTATATTATAGAGCAGCAGTTACCAAAACCATTTGGTATTGGCTAAGGAATAGATTAGTTGATCAGTGGAATAGGTTAGGTTCAAAGGACAAAACAGTCAGCAACTATAGCAACCTAGTGCTTGACAAACCCAAAGACCCCAGCTTTTGGGATAAGAACTTACTGTTTGACAAAAATTGTTGGGAAAATTGGAAACTAATATGGAAGAAACTAAGCATTAATCCACACTTAACACCCTACACCAAGATAAGGTCAAAATGGGTTCATGACCTAGGCATTAAGAATGAGATTATAAATAAATTAGAGGGAAACAGGATAGTTTACCTCTCAGAACTGTGGAAGAGGAAGGAATTTATGGCCAAAGAAGAACTAGAGATCATTACTGATCACAAAATAGAAAATTTTGATTATACCAAACTGGAAAGTTTGTGTACAAATAAAACTAATGCAGATAAGATTAGAAGGGAAGCAATAAACTGGGAAAATATTTTTACAGCCAAAGGTTCTGATAAAGGACTCATTTCCAAAATATATAGAGAATTGACTCTAATTTATAAGAAATCAAGCCATTCTCCAATTGATAGATGGTCAGAGGATATGAACAGTCAATTCTCAGATGAAGAAATTGAAACTATTTCTAGCCATATGAAAAGATGCTCCAAGTCATTATTAATCAGAGAAATGCAAATTAAGAAAACTCTGAGATACCACTACACACCTGTCAGACTAGCTAGTATGACAGGGAAAGATAATGAGGAATGTTGCAAGGGATGTGGGAAAACAGGGACACTGATACATTGTTGGTGGAACTGTGAATACATCGAACCATTCTGGAGAGCAATTTGGAACTATGCTCAAAAAGTTATCAAACTGTGCATACCCTTTCATCCAGCAGTGTTACTACTGGGCTTATATCACAAAGAGATCATAAAGAAGGGAAAGGGACCTGTATGTGCAAGAATGTTTGTGGCAGCCCTCTTTGTAGTGGCCAGAAACTGGAAACTGAGTGAATGCCCATCAAATGGAGAATGGCTGAATAAATTGTGGTATATGAATATTATGGAATATTATTGTTCACTAAGAAATGACCAACAGGATGAATCCAGAAAGGCCTGGAGAGACTTACATGAACTGATGCTGAGTGAAACAAGCAGGGCCAAGAGATCGTTATATACTTCAACAACAATACTATATGATGACCAATTCTGATGGACCTGGCCATCCACAACAATGAGATCAACCAAATCATTTCCAATGGAGCAGTAATGAACTGAAGCAGCTATGACCAGCGAAAGAATTCTGGAAGATGACTAAAAACCATTACATTGAATTCCCAATCCCTATATTTTTGTCCACCTGCATTTTTTATTTCCTTCATAGGCTAATCGTACAATATTTCAGAATCCTCATCTGCTTTTATGTGTTATTTTCTTCTGTATTTTTTGTATCTCCTTTATTAAACTTTTAACTCATTTGCATGGTTTTCTGGCTTTACTCTTATTTTTCTTCCCAATTGTTCCTATTCCTCTATTACTTGCTTTTAAAAATCTTTTTTGAACATTTCCACATCCTGAGAACAATTTATTTTTTTTTCTTGGAGGCTTTGGATGAAAGAGCTTTGACTACATCATCTTCTTATGAATATGCATTTTGGTCTTTAATAACTTTCTATGGTCAGATTTTTTATTTTAGTTGATTGCTCATTTTTCCAATCTATTTCTTGATTTTTTTCTTTTTTGATAAAAAAGGTTCTGCTTCCAAGATGAAGGATGCACTGTCCCACACTTTGGATATGTTATATACCTATTTTCAGAGATATTTCTAGGAACCTGAAAATTTTCTACTCTTCCAGGTTGGTATGATTTAAGGAGAGATGTTAACTATTCTCCTGGCCTGTGCTATTATCTGTAAGTGATCCCAAGTAATTGGTTCTGCCTTGGAACTTTGAAGTAGCCCTCTGCTTCACTGTAGTTGTGAAATCTCATGTGCTAGTACTCTTGGTTTGCTGTCTCTCCCCCTTGTCCTGTGACTGCCCCTCAGGATTGTGACCCAGTAAAGTAGAGTCTTGCCACAATAATAACAAAGGGCTCTTATAATCTTCTTTGGACCAGTTGTTGATCTCCCTTATTATCTCTGACCTGAAAACTCCAGAAATAGCTGGTGCCAAAGCTAAACCAATGGCTTCAAAGCTTGCTCCTGGTTTGATAGAGCCTGGAATGGGTTGGAGTGGCCTGCAATAGATTGTTTTCTACTCTCACCCATGTGGCACAGATCTTTCTTGCTGACCTTTTAAGTTGTCTTGGTCTGGAAAATTTTTTTTCATCTCCGCTTTTTGTGGGTTCTGTTGCTGGAGGGGCTTGAAGGGAATCTCTGCATTTATTTGCCATCTTTGAAGGCTTATGTTTTTATGTTACATTCTTTTAATATTTGAAAAATTTGGGAGTTCAATGGCTTTGTCTTATCTAAGCTTAATATCTTCATAAGAGTCTTTACCCTGCAAACAATAGATACTTAAGCATGTGTCATTGCTCAATTTGTCGGAGAAGACACAGTAGATTACTGCAGTTAACTACAATTGGCTTAGCAGATTTATCATAAATATTTATGACATGGAAATTAGAAAATATATGAAATGGAGCTTAATGTATTGATAGTCTAGACTTAAGAAACATCAAGAAAATATTAATAATTCAGATTTAATTTAAATTAAAGGCTCATAAACAAATGCATCATCATTTTATAGTTATGAGATCATAAAACATAAAGAAAAGATAATATAATATAAAACAAACCTTTAAACCAGAAATTTCAGCAGAAAGAACTGTTTACATCAATGGAAGCATATTACTACTAGAAAGTATGCTCCATGAAGAAAAGGATACTTGTAGCTTTATTTTTGCATCTCCAGCATCTGTTTAAAATTAATTAGTTGAATTAATTTTAATTAGTCAATTAATAAATTGAAATTTATTTTATCCTTTCCATATTCAAGAAAAAATATTTCTTTATGAAGACAATTTGTAATAAGGATATGGGAAAAAATATATATGCATGTATGTGTATGTATGCGGGGGGGATTCTTGAGCAGTAAATAAATTCTTTCTATTAACTTAAAAAGAACAAGTGTTTTTAATATGAAGAAATTATTCTGGTACATTGGAAAAAAAAAAACTTGACATTTGAGAAACAAAATGGAAAACACTAGAAGTCTCTTTTATATCTGCCTGCTAGCATAAAACTGCACAGAGAGAGTATTTGGTGATGCATGTTATTTATGAAACACACCTGGGTTTTCCAGCATCCCTATTGATCAAGATTATTATTTTTTTCTTGGAAGTTTCAGTTACCAAATAATACTCTCTCTTAGTTAGATATAAAGGGCATAGTGAACAGAATAGACTTTCCCAGCCACATTTATTTTACAACTACATGAAGCTTTACTTGCTTTTGCTATTGGTTTCCTTTCATGGGAGGGTTTAATATACTATTAATTCCAAGAAACAATATCATCATATTTTGTGCTCCCAAGACTTTAAACTTCTAAGTATGGTTAATTCCAGAAATTGTCATCTTTAACTCTGGTTTCTGCTTAGCTGCTGTCACATTGTTAGCACTACACAAATATTATATGAGGAGAATTGTGACTATCATGACTGCCACAAGGCAGATGCTTTTCAAGATGCATTGGGACATATTTCCAATGAATCTTCAGACATATCTCAAATAAATCTGGGAAGTGAATAGTTAGATTTATATGTATAAAGAAGGCCAGACATAAAA
This sequence comes from Sarcophilus harrisii, assembly GCF_902635505.1. Classification (NCBI taxonomy): domain Eukaryota; kingdom Metazoa; phylum Chordata; class Mammalia; order Dasyuromorphia; family Dasyuridae; genus Sarcophilus; species Sarcophilus harrisii. The sequence goes on from NC_045426.1 coordinate 410,893,061, forward strand.
GGCCAGATATAAGTGGAAAGCTAGTAGTCATAAATACTTTATATTTACATGTTGAGTGTTTAAATGTTTAAAGTAATGATAAGAACGCTCATTTCAATTCCTGGAAAAATGTTGAAAGATACTGTTGAAGATGTGGTTATATATATCTGGAAAAGGAAGTGATAAATTTTAACAAAGGCATGTTTCATTATTAACATGATACTTCAGAGTAAGTTAATTTCCTTAGTGTGGTGGTTCTTGGGCTGTCAGGTCTAGAACACCCATCTAGTGCACACATCTGTTTTTTTTTTTTTTTTTTTTTTTTTTTTTTTTTTTTTAATGTAAGTCAAGGTCTTTTATTTTGCTTGGGAATTGTAAACAATAAAATACTCATGTGAATGTATGTTTTCTTTCTTTTTTTTTTAGCATGTTTATATATTATTATTTTTTTTAAATAACTTTTTATTGATAGAACCCATGCCAGGGTGATTTTTTACAACATTATCCCTTGCACTCACTTCTGTTCCAATTTTTCTTCTCCCTTCCTCCACTCCCTCCCCCAGATGGCAAGCAGTCCTTTACATGTTAAATATGTCACAGTATATCCTAGATACAATATATGAGTGCAGAACCAAATAGGTCTCTTGTTGCACAGGAAGAATTGGATTCAGAAGGTAAAAATAACCTGGGAAGAAAAACAAAAATGCAAACAGTTTACATTTATTTCCCAGTGTTCTTTCTTTGGGTGTAGCTGCTTCTGCCCATCATTGATCAATTGAAACTGAGTTAGATCTCTTTGTCAAAGAAATCCACTTCCATCAGAATACATCCTCATACAGTATCGTTGTTAAAGTATATAATGACCTCTTCATTCTGCTCATTTAACTTAGCATCAGTTCATGTAAGTCTCTCCAAGCCTCTCTGTATTCATCCTGCTGGTCATTTCTTACAGTACAATAATATTCCATGACATTCATATACCACAATTTACCCAACCATTCTCCAATTGATGGGCATCCATTCATTTTCCAGTTTCTAGCCACTATAAACAGGGCTGCCACAAACATTTTGGGTGCACCCATCTTTTAGCAAATAGTGGTTCTCAAAGATTTACATGCTATTCTAGTAAGAAATAGGGAAAGGTGAAAGTTATATGATAGTGCATTTGGGTTATATAAGTCTAAGGTCATATCCAATGGTTTCTATGTCTACTTTAAAATAGGTCTTTTATGGAATGTTCCATGGGGTTTATTTAACATTATTTTTAATGGCTTAAAGATACAGATGGTATGAGAGTCAAATATCAAGATGGCATGAAGTTTAGAGGGACTACCAATGCACTGGATAAGAGAGTCAGGTTTCAAAAAATGCAAGAAGAATTTAATAGAATGAAATTCAATAAAGATAAATAAGAAAAATGATTAAGATGATTTTAAGAAGATTTTAAGAAAGTTTTGTCTAGTCAGGAATTTATCTTCAAAATGTGTTAATTGTGGCGGCTTTTTAGGTCAGTATAATTCACAAAAGTTAACTCCCTGATATGGCAAGAATAACATTAATATAATCAAAAACTATAATTAGGTGTAGTATACCAAGTATAGTGAGGTGATAGTTCCTATGCAATATAGCCTGATCTTATTATATCGGTAGCATAATTTCAAGTTTGGCCATAGTTTAAAAAGGAAACTGGAGAACATCTAGAAGTCAACTAGAATAATGAAAATTAATTAAAGGAACTGATGTTTAGTCTGAAGAAGATGTGTTGAGCAGTTGTGATTGAAGGCTTGTCTCATGGAAAAGATTTAGATTTGTCTGTGTGGTCTCAGAAGAGAGGAACACCAATAATAAATAGCTAAAATAGATATTTTCAGAATTATCTGAAAAAGAAATGAGCTAATTCTGGAGGTCAGAGTTCTTCTTTATTGGAAATCATTAAATAATAGTTTCATGATCACTTGGTAGAGACAATGTAGAAAGACTTTTTTTTTCAAGAACAGTATATACTTTGCCTTTTGAGTTCCCTTCTAATTTACTGTGATTTTATGAGTTAATGAGAAATAAATGTAAGAATGACTAACTGTTGGTTAAAGTTTAATTATAGTGAAACCATAACATACAACTCTGAATAGTTTATTTTTTCTTCTAGTACATCTTTTTGCTCTAATGGGAGAAGTAGCTAAAGTGAGAAACAAACAAAACAACAAAATCTAAAATAATAATAATAAAAAACAAAACAAAACACTATTGGTGTTAGAAAAAATTGAAAGAGGGAAGATGTTAGATTTTTGACTAAGGATTCGAATGGGTAGGGTGGGCATTGTTTTCTATAGTATATAATCTCTATGATTTGTGAGTAGGTTAAAGATAATTACTAAACATGAGCAATTAATTATTTCACTTCCAAAAGATTTCCATGGAAGGCTTGTATTATTGTGGAACTTCTCCCTGTGATGCTTTTCATTCTATGACCAGAAGTATTTTAGAATTCCTTCCACAATATTTATTTATCTAACACACCAAGTTTATATTAATGATACATGTTTATCTTATTACCTGCACTATTTCCTCTTCTCATTAGAACAAGAAAAAAAAATCAAACTATACCCTTTGTGTTATAGTTACAATGTCTAATTATGTACATTTTGATTATTAATTTGGATTTGTTTTTGCACAGAGAGACCTTCTGACCTCTGTAGGAGTTTCTTAGATAACATTTAGGATACATTTCAATTGAACTACCAATGGGATCCAAAATTGCTTCTGGAAATTAGTAACTTTAGTCCTTTAAAAATAAAATTTAGCCATGATTAATGACTTTCTCTTTAGATGTACTATAAGACCACCCTGAGCCTTCATCAAAAGAACAATTATCTAGAAGGTGTTTTGACAGCTTTCAAAAGCTAACTAACTATAGACCATTAGAAATAGAAAAAAATAATTTTTTTATTCAGAATTATTGCAATGTTCTCTAAATCTACTTTTGCAGAAGAGTAGAGAACAAATCATTGTAAAGCATACATTTGTTATTTTGTTTCTCAAGTAGCTTTTAATATTTGGTGAGGGATAAATACCATATCTGGATAGGCAACTTGCATAAAATCCTCTTTTAAATTTGTTCATGCTAATTTACCATTCTTTCTTAATTTCTAGCAGGTAATCATGAAGACTAACTATTATATAGCTTTTAATAAGATGGTAGGAAATAAAGAAAAAAAGCCCACTTCTTTATTCTAGCATATATTTTAAAGCACAGGAAATATTGGAAGAGAGCAATAACCTCTGAATCTGAAGTATAATGACTATTTTAGAAATTAGAAAAAGAATGGGGAAGTCATTAACTCAAAAACTGCAACAGAAATCAATACCTTGATAAGAAGATCACAACCTAGCAAAGTAGCATGAGATAATTAAACAATGATCCAAAAAGAAGCCAAAAAAAGTTATCCATTGAAGTTTCAAAAAATTATTTGTGATTGGTATTCAGAAGTACATTAAATTTAAGGGATTGTTAATTAGTGGGAGAGCAGCAACATATATAGATGATATAGAAAGACAATTGTTTTTCTTACATTTTTTATTTTTTTCATAATTTGCTCTTTATTAAAAAAACTGAATTTGATCAAAGACATCAACATATAGTCAATATTTTGTTGCAAGCATTGATAATATTAAATGTTTCAAGACCAAGGGAGGTGAGTTAAAGTCACTGTGATAAAAGCTCTAGTGTTTAGAATAAAAATTCATGTTTCTTGAGCTCAAATTTTTTGTTTTTTCACTTCAGCTACACTTTGCTTCCTCCCATAACATATGTGAAATATATAGGTAAATATAATAGGACATTTGCATATTTCTTTGATATAATATGATCCATTTGTTTTTTATATAGCTGAGTAAAACTGAAAGTACTTTTGTTAACTTTAGTAAGAGCTACAGCATTTCTGGTCTTAAGCCATAAAGAGAAAATAGATTGATCTGTGCCATTGTAAATTTTTCCACAATAATACTGGCTTTTTTCTTCTGGTACCCAACAAAGCTTTCCTCAAATCTGCCTACTACTTGTGGTTATTCAGTCATTTTTCATTTCAGTCTGACTCTTTGAGACTTCATTTGAAGCTTTCTTGGCAAATATACTGGAATACTTTGCCATTTCATTGTACAGTTCATTTTACAGATGAGGAGACTGAGCAAACATGGTTGTATAACTTGCCAAGATTGCAAAGCTACCAGTGTCTGAAGACAGATCTGAATGCACAGAGTTGAGTTTTTCTGATTTCAAGCCCAGTGCACTATCCATTGTGCAATGTAGCTGCCATAGATTTATTTGGCCATTTTAAAGGCCTCTCACTCCTAATTTTTTTTTTAAACCTGATATTTTGGTCAGTATGGAAGGATACAATGTAACTCCATTTTTTTCCCAAGGGTGAATGTTACAGAGAATTTTTATTTGTAATGAAGAACTTAAATTTCCAATATTTCTAAGTTTTAGATATGAAATCATAGGCATCAAAGTCATTTTTTCCTAAATTTATAGTTTTAAACAATGAAGAAAATATATAGTAATTCAATGCTCAGAAGAAAAAAATGATGGAAAAATATTTTCAGTTGTGGAATATATACAATATCATAAATTATAATGACTTGTTTTATTGTTCCTTTCTATGTCCTATGTAAAATAGAATTGATTCATATTCAGAAAATAACAAATGACTGATATAAAAAAAAGAAAATCGTAGTTTGGGAATTAGACAAAATAATAATATAATATTCACTGTTAAGTTGATTTAACTATAATGTTGACAATTAGCAAAAGAAGAATACTTTCCAAAAATGCATCCAAGTTAATTTTCTCAAAATAATTTAAATAATATTTTATACTGAAGTTACCAATAAGATAATTTATGCTTTTGTGTGAATACATAAGCACAATATGTGTGTATATATGTGCATAAGTACACATATAAATGTACATTTATCCACAATCACATGTAGGTGTGTGTTCTAACTATTCAGAGAAATTAAAACTGCCAAATCATAAAGATTATGTTGCATTAAAAGTGAAACAATCCTGTTTGCAATAATATGTTTTCATAAATTTTACAGTAAAAATTAAAAATTCAAATCAGTGCCTTTAACACTGTTTTTGGAATTGCAAAATAAAATTCCTTAAAGGCATGGTTAAATTTTCATCCCAGACCAAGTACCTTTTTCATTTGATCTTTTTTCCCCCTGATTCTTGATCACAATTGCATTCAAATCACATTTATTTCTGGAAGCATTTACTGATTTTGTGGAAAGCAGGAACATAAAATACATCAGAGATCTGTGCCATTGTAAATTTCTTTCCACAATCACACTTTTTTTTTTCTGGTACCCAACAAAGAATTCCTCAAATTTGCCTACTTTGGTAAGACAAACAGTGTTTCTTTTAGTCTCAACTATTTAAGCACACATGTACACATTCTTAGAATGCAGAAAATCATAATTTTTTTCAGCTAGAAAAGAGCTAGTGATAATCTATTCTGACTCCCACATGCTGTTAACATCATTCAGTGTTTGAACAGAATATGTATGTATTCGTAGAATGGAATTCTTAAGATGTTTTGACCCGAAAGTTCTTTGATGATGCGTCAGTGAAGAGCTTTTAAAAAGCAATACTTCTCTAGTGGATAAATTAGCTAATCCTCAACTTTAGAATAACTTGTTCAGATAGTCATATAGCAAGTAGGCAGTGAGTGTTGTAAAACCTTACACAACAAAGGATGAGAGCGAGTGTGGCAGTGGCATTTATGAATCAACACTCTTTTGAGAAGAAAAAGCTTCTATCCTCATATAGTAGGTTGAAGTTTTTGTTTTTCTGTTTTTATCTCTTTTCAATTCCCTGCCTTATTGATGTCATAAGTAAACTGATGGATTGCACGAGAAAGTTAGTGAGTTGTCAAAATTGAGAATCTAAATAGAATTTCCAGCTTTTGCTCATAAAAGAAACTCTGAGCTTCAAGTTAACATTAAAAATATGATGGCATACCTACAAAAGTGCCCATTTTGCTTTGCCAACTTTATTTTCTCATCCATGTAGCAAAAGTTTTTGCAGTGCTTTCAGGCAAGAATGGATTCATGGTAATGTGTACCAAGGAAAGGTTTTTTTTTTTTTTTTTTTACATAAAACTCTTAAATTTAATGCTCAGTAAGCATTGATACATCAGTATTCTACATAAAAACATCATAATAAGTGGTGATTAAAATTAGACTTAAAGATATAAACAATAAATCTTATTTTATGATTTTAATTATATCTGTATTCAAATAAATATAATCTTTTTTAATTACTCTTTATTTTTTTAAATAACTTTTTATTGACAGAACCCATGCAAGAGTAATTTTTTACAACATTATCCCTTGCACTCACTTCTGTACCAATTTTTCCCCTCCCTCCCTCCACCCCCTCCTCCAGCTGGCAAGCAGTCCTATACATGTTAAATAGGTTACAGTAGATCTTGGCTACAATATATGAATGCAGAACTGAACAATTCTATTGTTGCTCAGGGAGAATTGGATTTAGAAGGTATAAATAACCCGGGAAGAAGAACAAAAATGCAAGCAATTTACATTCATTTCCTAGTGTTCTTTCTTTGGGTTTAGCTGCTTTTGTCCATCCTTGATCAATTGAAACTAAGTTAGATCTTCTCTTGTCGAAGAAATCCACTTCCATCAGAATACATCCTCATACAGTATCATTGTTGAGGTATATAATGATCTCCTGGTTTTCCTCATTTCACTCAGCATCAGTTCATGTAAGTCTCTCCAATCCTCTCTGTATTCATCCTGCTGGTTGTTTCTTACAGACCAATAATATTCCATAACATTCATATACCACAATTTACTCAAGCATTCTCCAATTGATGGGCATCCATTCATTTTCCAGCTACTAGCCACTACAAACAGGACTGCCACAAACATTTTGGCACATACAGGTCCCTTTCCCTTCTTTAGTATCTCTTTGGGGTATAAACCCAGTAGAAACACTGCTGGATCAAAGGGTATGGACAGTTTGATAACTTTTTGAGCATAGTTCCAAATTGCTCTCCAGAATGGCTGGTTGTGTACACAATTCCACCAACAATGTATCAGTGTCCCTGTATTCCCACATCCCCTCCAACATTCTGCGTTATCTTTCCCTGTCATTCTAGCCAATTTGACAGGTGTGTAGTGGTATCTCAAAGCTGTCTTAATTTGCATCAAATAAATATAATCTTTATATGCATACTGATTATAGATTGGATAAGGCATACTAGGTTATTTTTGCTTTATGTAGTTATCAAACTAACTATTTGGCTGATAGTATTTAACATACAGAAGAAAAGCTATAATCAACAAAATAGGCATAAATGATCATTTATCTCCTTTATTCATATTTTGTGGGAAAACTATTGAGTTATGAAGAGATCTGTTCCCAGCTACATTGTTAATTTCCACTTTGAATTTAGGAAGTTTAGTGACATCTTGGTGTCCTTATTTCATTCATTTGTAAAATGTTGGAATGACATTACATGTTTTCCAAATATAAAATTTCTAACATTAAGTATGGCATAAGTTGTCATAGCCAAGAAATTTATTCCTCATGATTACCTGCTACAATTGTACACCTCTCTTTCTTTTTCTAGGCATATTTTGGGAACAGAGATACTAGTACTATTTGTCATTATATTCATCCTGAAAGAAGGTGACCATTATAACACCATTATGAAATATCAGCCATATTAAAGGTTTTATTTTGTTTAATATCAACTATTCTGATTAAGCATTAAAGACTCTAGTGATGACCAAATGAAATAAAATATATCAATGCTACTGTATGAACTTAAAGAATCACAAATTAGTATTAATTATGTTTTGTTGTGTTATTATTTACTGTTAAACATTTTAATGTAGTGTGGGTGGGTCAAACTCAAAAGTGTTGCTGTCTGCCTGGCGCACAGGATTTAGGGCAAAGTCTTTGTAGTACATTAATCAATTTCAGAATATATCAATGTAGGTTATGCTTTTGTCTCATAATGGCATATTAATCCTTTAAAGTAGTATTATAAGTATAATAACACTGTACAGGCCCTTGACTGCGATTATTTTAGTTCCATGTCATCAATAATTTCAAAACTATGAACCAGCTTATTTGAAGACACATGAACATTCTTGATCATAATATACAAAGTATTGAATTAGAAAATCAATGGACATGAAATATTCTCTAGCCCTTCAAACTACAAATGAATGTTCTGGTGCACTAAAAGATGAAAAATAATAACCTTCCTGGTTACAGGGGGAAACACAATTAATCATTAATTTCTTTATTGTTATGTTGCTTCTTTAAGGCTGTCCACTTTTTCTATCATATTAGGTAAAAGTAAATGATCTAATGATCATTAAATGTTATATTAAACAACTACAACAATAACAAAAAACTTGTAGTCTCTTCATTTTTGCCTAATAATTGGTAGTATCATTTATACCTAAGAGATCCTGATATTAGAAATGATACTCTTCTCCAATTGTGCCAGTTACCAAATCAGAAACTTTAAGGTAATCATTTGAGTGATTTATTAAAAAAAAGAGGTTGCAAATACATTTTTTGAATTTACATCATTTAAATGTCAATTTATTAATAACTATTATATGAATGATCCAATAAAATACATTAAAGCAATCTAAAATTATATAATTATACAATTAAACTACACATTTTTGCTCTTTTAAATGTATATAGACACATAGATGACAGTTTGTAGTGATTAATTTAATTATCTTACTATTTGGTTTTACTTTTATTAGTATTATTGTCATCATTCTTAATTCTGTTCTCCTGAAAAACTCAAGTGTTTTTTTTAGCAATGAAAAATAATTTGAATTTAAATTGATAAATATAGTGACTAAAACTGAAAGTCTCACTGTATATCCAAAGAAATTTTTAGATACATTTCAAAAAGGGGGATGGAAACTGTCATTATCAATGCTTGGAAATTTAAAAGAGCTTCAATTTCTTCAATGTGCTTATTGCCTTCAGATGGCACCTCTTCAAAAACTTGAATCTATCTTTGTACGGATGTACTGGAATCATATTTATTCAGCTTGAAAGAAATTGCTAAATATTCAGTTAAAGCATTTATACCTCAAAATTGTCAATGTGACTTACTGTTTTTGTTTTTTTTATTGTCAATATTAAAACTAGTATTCATAATGCACATTGAACTAAAAAGCACATGGATTTCCTATTTTTAAAACATTTACCAACTTATTCTTGTATTTTTCTGTGTATAAATATATATATGTACATATATATATATATATATATATGTGTGTGTGTGTGTGTGTGTGTGTGCGTGTGTGTATTACACATTTTAGATCAGTACATGGATAATAGATGTCTCAGAAAATGAACATGGTATAGTAATTAATAATAGCAATAGCAGAGTTCCAGGAGCAGAGCCATGATGGTTGAGTGAAGACAGGAAGGGACTTGAGGTCTCCCAGTTTCCTTCAAAAACCACATTAAACCAAGCCTCTGAACAGCGTTTAATGGAATGAAAGCACTCTCTACATCAAGATATATTGGAAGGATTTCAAAAAAGCACATTCTCATTGGCGTGAAAGGAGTGTTCAGCCCAGTTTAAACAGTGAGTGGGAAAGCCTGTGAGAGTGTCTTAAACATAGTAGATAAGCAACTGAGACCTTCATACTGGCTCAGGAATGGAGCACAAAATCTCCAGTTGGAGGTGTGAGCAAATCACCAAACACAGGGGGCCCTTGTACTTAAAGCCAAGGCCCAGAGCATCACAAGAACCTTTGGACAGTGCACCTTTTATCCCAGGAGCAAAGCTTGGCCATTAGAGGCACAAAAGAACAACTTTTAAACAGAGAAGAAAAGAAAATGAGAAACTGAAAAGAACCTCATTTTTCAAAAGCTATAATGGTAACAGGGAAGATCAAAATACCAACTCAGATGAGGACTAAATGCCCACGGAGGAAATTTCAAGGAATGATATAAATTGGTCACAAGCCCAAATTGACTTCTTGGAGTTGCTCATTTTAAAAAGCACTTAAGAGAGTGCTTCAACCTTAAGAGAGGTTGAAGAAAAAATGAGAAAATACATGAGAGGTATATAAGAGAGAGTAGCTTGAGCTTGAGAGAAGGAGGAAAAAATGCACTGAAGAAAATAATTCCCTAAAAAATACAATAAGCCAAATGCAAAAACCAAATTCATGAAACACCACCTGAAAAAAGCAGAATTAATCAAAAGGGAAAAGATTAAAAAGATAACTGAAGAAAAACAACATATTAAACATTAGAACTGGATAAAGGAAAGCTGATGATTCTATGAGACATCAAGAATCTGTCAAACAAACTCAAAACAATGGAAAAATGGAAAAAAGCAAAATATCTCATGGGAAAAATAGCTGACTTGTAAAATAGATCCAGGAGGACAATTTAAAATTTATTGGTCTACCTGAAGGCTATGGCTGACAAAACAGTCTGGATAGCACTATTCAAGTGATCAGCAAGAAAACTACTCTTATATACTAGAACCAGAAAGGGAAATAGTCATTGAAAAAACCCATTAATCATGTCTAAAAAGAGATCCACAAGGAAAATTCCAAGGAACATTGTTGCAAAACTCTAGAATTATAATTTTACATGAAAAAATACTATAAGTTGCTAGACAAAAACAATTGCCACGTATAAGAGATGGGTTTTTTACTCAGAAAACACATTTTAAAAAGCCTGAATTTTAGTTTTCAACCTTCATTCTGAAAGAAGAAAGAAAAAGTAAACTGCATCATGAAAACCACAATGCTAAAAACAATGAGTAGGAAGACAAGCTACTATGTGGTGCTACTAATACATATATCACTGCACATTTACGAAAAAAAAAAAAGATATAAGAAGCTTTATAAGTTCAACCTATATTACTTTGTACCCCAAGTTCCTATGAGACAACAAAAATAATAAATCAAATACTACCTTGTTCAATTCTTCTTACATGGAACCTGAAACACTGCTAAGTGACCAATTTCTTGTTAATTGTCAAGTCAAATTAAAAGTACCCTCAATAAACCGTGCATACCCTTTGATCCAGCAGTGTTGCTATTGGGCTTATATCCCAAAATGATATTAAAGAAGGGAAAGGGACCTGTATGTGCAAAAATATTTGTGGCAGCCCTTTTCATAATGGCTAGAAACTAGAAAATGAATGGAAGCTCATCTATTGGAGATTAGCTGAGTAAATTATGGTATATGAATGTTATAGAATATGATTGTTCTGTAAGAAATGACCAGCAGGATAAATACAGAGAGGCTTGCATAGACTTACATGAACTGATGCTAAGTGAAATGAGCAGAACCAGGAGATCATTATATACTTCAACAGCAATTATATGAGGATCAATTCTGATAGAAGTGGCTATCTTCAGCAATGAGAGGATCCAATTCAGGTTCAATTGATCAGTGATGAACAGAACCAGCTACACCCAATCAAATAACACTGGGAAATGAGTGTTGATTGTTTGCATTTTTTGTTTTTCTTCCCAGGTCATTTTTACCAAATAAATCTGAGTTTTCTTGTGCAACAAGCAAACTGTATAAATATGTACATATATATTGTATTTACAATATACTTTAGCATGTTTAACCGGTATGAGACTGCCTACCATCTAAGTGAGGGGGTGGGAAGAAGGAAGGGAAGAATTGGAACAGAAGTGTGCAAGGGTCAATGTTGAAAAATTATCCATAATAAATGTCAATAAAAAGCTATAATTTTTAAAAAGTAGCCTTGATATTATTGAATTAAATTTGACTTGTCCAAAATGAATGGATGAGTAAATAAATGAACATCTTCCTATGAAGTAAAAATTCAAGAAATTAATTGATTAATTAATAAAGCTTGGTCTAAGTAATAACCTTGGTTTTGTAATGAAAAAAAAAAAGTTCTCCAATCATTTTCCTTCTAAAAGAATGACAGATAAGACAAATTAGAGTAGTAATAGATAAAATCCATCATCATTTTACTAAAGCTTTTCTTTTTGTCCCAGACGACACTATAAATGAAACTAAGGGGATCTACACTAATATCAAAGGAAATTGGAAAGAGGGTTGTTCTTTTGATATAAAGTTCATATTTAGAATATTAATATTAATCTAGTGAAATCAAACTAAGAAAACTGGACAATGAGATCAAAATTCAATTTCAATTTGATAAAACAATCAATGGAATCAAATAAACACAAGATAAGGGAAGTAGACTTTGGAATGAAAATTAATGAAGACAAATAGATATTTGACTTTTGGAAGAAGAAAATAAAGCAAAACAAAACACAAAAAGCAGTAGGTTACCAGGTTAAACATGCAGAACATAAATCATAATTATAATAGGAAGTGATTTGTTTAGAACTAAGAAAACAATATCAAAATGTGACAATGGTAATTGTCACATTAAAGATTAGTATGAGAGATAATATGACATGATGGATAAAATACTGCTCTTAGAAGGAGGAAGACATATTTAGTCACTTTTTCTGATACTCTTTCTGAATCTCTCTGTTTCTCTGTCTCTCTGTCTGTCAGTTTGTCTCTCTCTCTCTCTCTCTGTCCCACTGTCTCTCTTATATGTACACACACATGCATATATGTTTGTGTGTGTGTGCATATATGTATATGTGTATATACACATGTGTATATGTGTGTAGGCTATGTAACCTCAGGCAAATCAAATAACCTCAAAATGCTTCAAATATTAAAGATTATACATTTGAAATAAGATGTTAACTTGCCCTGAAAGAGTATCATCATTTAAAAGTTCTTCCTAGATAATGTGGAATGTTGGAGGGGATGTGGGAAAACAGAGACATTAATACATTGTTGGTGGAATTGTGAATACATCCAATCATTTTGGAGAGCAAATTGGAACTATGCTCAAAAAGTTATCAAACTGTGCATACCCTTTGATCCAGCAGTGTTACTACTGGGCTTATATCCCAAAGAGATTATAAAGAAGGGAAAGAAACTTACTTGTATGTGCACAAATGTTTGTGGCAGCCCTCTTTGTAGTGGCCAGAAACTGGAAATTGCATAGATGCCCATCAATTGGAGAATGGCTGAATAAATTGTGGTATATGAATATTATGGAATATTACTGTTCAGTAAGAAATGACCTACAGGATGATTTCAGAAAGACCTGGAGAGACTTACACGAACTGATGCTAAGTGAAATGAGCAGGGCCAGGAGATCATTATGTACTTCAACAACAATTCTACATGATCATCAATTCTGATGGACCTGGCCATCTTCAGCAATGAGATGAACCAAATCAGTTCCAATGGAGCAGTGATGAACTGCACCAACTACACCCAGCGAAAGAACTCTGGAGATGACTAAAAACCATTATATTGAATTCCCAAACTCTATATTTTTGCCTGCCAGCATTTTTGATTTCCTTCACAGAATAATTGTACAATATTCAGAGTCCGATTCTTTTTTGTACAGCAAAATAATGGTTTGGTCATGAATACTTATTTTGTATTTAATTTATACTTTCATATATTTAACATGTATTGGTCATCCTGACATCTAGGGGAAGGGTGGGGGGAAGGAGGGAAAAATTGGAACCAAAGGTTTGGCAATTGTCAATGCTGTAAAATTACCCAAGCATATAACTTATAAATAAAAAAGCTATTAAAAAAATAAAAAAATAAAAGTTCTTCCTATCAATAAATGATAGGAACAGTAAACTAAGGCCCTCTCTAAAATATTGTACCCAAGACAGAACATTATTTTTTTCAAAAATAACATTTGAAATCAACTCCCTAAAAAAAATCCCCAGGACCAGATGGATTTACATGTGAATTCTACCAAATATTAAAAGAACAATTAGTCCCAATGCTTTATAAACTATTTGAAAAAGTGGGGAATGAAGGAGTCCTACCAAATTCCTCTTATGACACAGACATGGTACTGATATCTAAACCAGGTAGGTTGAAAACAGAGAAAGAAAATTATAGACCAATCTCCCTAATGAATATTGATGCTAAAATCTTAAATAAGATATTAGCAAAAAGACTACAGAAAATCATCCCCAGGATAATTCACCATGATCAAGTAGGATTTATACCAGGAATGCAGGGCTGGTTTAATATTAGGAAAACTATCAATATAATTGGCCATATTAATAACCAAATTAACAAAAAACCATATGATCATCTCAATAGATGCAGAAAAAGCATTTGATAAAATCCAACATCCATTCCTATTAAAAACACTTCAGAGTATAGGAATAAATGGACTTTTCCTTAAAATAATCAGCAGCATCTATTTAAAACCAGCAGTAAGCATCATATGTAATGGGGACAAACTGCAACCATTCCCAATAAGATCAGGAGTGAAAAAAGATTGCCCACTATCACCGTTACTATATAATATTGTATTAGAAATGCTAGCTTTGGCAATAAGAGCTGAGAAAGATATTAAAGGAATAAGACCAGGCAATGAGGAAACCAAATTATCACTCTTTGCTGATGATATGATGGTATACTTAGAGAACCCCAGAGATTCTACTAAAAAGTTATTAGAAATAATCCACAACTTTAGCAAAGTTGCTGTTTATAAAATAAAGCCACATAAGTCATCAGCATTCTTAAATATCACTAACAAAATCCAACAGTCAGAGTTACAAAGATAAATTCCATTTAAAGTAACTACTGATAGTATAAAATATTTAGGAATCTATCTGCCAAGGGAAAATCAGAAACTTTATGAGCAAAACTACAAAACACTTTCCACACAAATTAAGTCCGATCTAACAAACTGGAAAAATATTAAATGCTCTTGGATTGGGTGAGCAAATATAATAAAGATGACAATACTACCTAAACTAATCTATTTATTTAGCACTATACCAATCAGACTTCCCAAAAACTATTTTGATGACCTAGAAAAAATAACAACAAAGTTCATATGGAAAAGCAAAAGGTCAAAAATTTCAAGGGAATTAATGAAAAAAAAAATCAAATGAAGGTGCCCTAGCTGTACCAGATCTAAAATTATATTATAAGGCAGCGGTTACTAAAACCATCTGGCATTGGCTAAGAAATAGACTAGTTGATCAATGGGATAGATTAGGTTCAAAGGACAAAACAGCCAATAACTTTAATTATCTAGTGTTTGACAATCCCAAAGACCCCAGTTTTTAGGATAAGAATGCATTATTTGACAAAAATTGTTGGGGAAATTAGAAATTAGTATGGCAGAAACTAGGCATTGACCCACACTTAACACCGTACACCAAGATAAGGTCAAAATGGGTTCATTATTTAGGCATAAAGAATGAGATCATAAATAAATTGGAAGGCATAGGATAGTTTACCTCTCAGATCTGTGGAAGAGGAAGGAATTTATGACCAAAGAAGAACTAGAGATCACTATTAATGGAAAATTGGAATATGATGTTTTTCTTTGATATGAAGTTACTCTCCTTTGGGAAAGCTAGGTGATACAGTTGGTAGTGTGTTAGGTCTCCAGTAAGAGAGACAAGTTCAAATCCAGCCTTATACACTCACTAGTTTTTTGATCCTGAAAAAGTTACTTAATTTCGGTCTACCTCAGTTTTTCACCATATAAAAGGAATAATAATTAGCACCTACATGCCTCCCCAAGGACAGATATGACAATCAAATAAGATATTTGCAAAATGTTTAACACAGTGACTGTAACATGGTACATACTTAATAGCAGGCGTTCTCAAGAAAAATTGTCCTTCCATAACAGTGGAGACTATGAGTTCATATACACTTTTGGTTGAGACTAATGAAATTGAGAAGTAAACATGGAGATGGGAAAAGTGGGTGACAAAGTGGATAGTACCAGACCTCTAACCAGGAATACTCCTTTTCTTGAGTTCAAATGCATTCTCAGATACTTAGCAACTATGTAACTCTTGGCAAGTCATTGCCTCAGTTCCATCACATTTAAAATGAACTGGAGAAGGAAATGGAAAACCCTTTTAGTATCTTTCTCCAGAAAAACCCAGAATGGGGTAATTAAATGCCAGGCCTAACTTAGAATATTAGGGGAGAGACCTGCAGTACTGGGGCTATACAAAAGATATTATAATTATTTCCCATTCTTTGCTTTCTCTAGGAAGAAATCATTCTCTGATACTGTTGATACTGCTCATAACCTTTTACTCACTTTTAGACTGCCAATGAAATTCCTTTACTGATATTTTTTATTGCTTATTATTTCAATTTAGATTTTAAAAAATCTGCTATAAAATACACTCACCAGTGATATCATTATTCACAACTTTGAAAAATCAGAGGTATGAATTGCTGAGGTTTACTAAACTAAATCTGTAGCTGTATAGTACAAACTCTCAAAGAATTTTGATCTAACAGAGTAATAGCAAGGGAAGTTTGTCAGGATGTTTCATTGAGTTACCTGACACACACGCAGAAAATATCTCCAAAAACATACTTGTGAAATCTAAATCAGTATATGCTCAAAGGGTAGTATACAGGTTGGACAATTATTTTCCCTTGCTCCTGGAAGGCAGAATGTCCATACTTAAAAAGACATGAATTATCATATTTCTGTAGGAAAGGAAGTAGTGCAAAGTCCCCAATCTATGCAGATTGTCCATTGCATTAAATATGAATTTCAGATGATCTTAACTTCCTCATTAGTATCAATTGACAGTTCTATAAATAAGCATTATGACTCATTAGCAAACATCATGTTTATTTCTAGCCAATGTCAAACCTTATGTTTCCATATGAAACTAAATTCTTTCCTGTTTTTTCACCAACTTTTTGAGACCTGTGTAATGTGATTTTCCATTTCCACTCACCCTGCAAGTGTAGCAGATTTATATATTAAAGTTATATTAATAGTTTTACATATATATATATATATATACACACACATATACATATACTCCCTCATCTAACCACCAATCTCTTTATCCAAAGGAAATAACAAAGACAAAATAGAGGACTTTATTTTATTAAGAATTAAGAGACTTATCCAATCACTTAATAATTAACTAACAATAATTTATAACTAAGAAACAGTGAAAGTATATGTGAGGAAAAGTGAAAGAAACCATTTTGGTTGAATAATGTTCAGTGTGGGAATGATATATAATGAACTTGGAAAAAACAGAATAGAACCATCTAGCCCAGTTGAATTTTTGAAAATTGTCTTTAATACTGTCAAACCAGAAACTAAAATTAAATTTTATAATTTATAAATTGAAAAATCTATTCTTCAAAGAATTCATATGCATGTAATTTTAATAATATAATTATGTATAATTTTTTTTTTGTTGTTGTTTAGTTATTTTTCAGTCAGGTCTGACACTTCAGGACTCCATCTTGGGCAGCTTCCTTGTCAAAGATAGTGGACTGGTTTGCCATTTCTTATTCCTCTATTCATTTTTATTAATGAAGAACTGAGGCAGACAGGGTTAAGTGACTTGGCTAAAGTTACTGTGCTAGTAAGTCTCTTATGTAGAATTAAACTCATGATGAGACTTCCTGATTTTAATCTCAATGTTCTATGCACTGTGCCAATTTGGGAATAAGAATTCAAATCCCACCTCTGTCACTTGCCTTTGGAACAATGGTCAACTAATTTAGCTTACAAAGATCTCAGTGTCCTCATCTGCAAATGGATGATCTAGACTAGATTACTACTAATAACCTTCCTATCTCTCAATCCATATTTTTATCAACTTTAGAGTTTGACACAATGCTCCACAGGCTTAAAAAAAATCAAGCAAGAAATAATAAAGCACTATAGAATGCATTATTTTCCTTTGTTTTGACTATATCTGAGAACAGTTTCTGTTATATACTAGAAGATAATAAAATCAAAATACCCAGTTTTAAATACAGTCAAGGACTGAATCATAACTGTCAACAGTAAAATGCCAGAACTTCATTAAGCTTTGCCTGAAATACCCAGCTGGCCTGGAAGGTTAATCTATTTAGAGGTCAGGAAGTAATCATATGGAATGTTCATTAAGTCATATGCAATTACAGTATACAATCTGTCACATGGAAGAAATTACATCCATGTTGATTAGAAAAAGATGCCAAGGTTGACTCCCAGTAATCAAGAAACAACCTTAGATCAAGTTCAATTTTATAAATGGAGATTTTATCTTTAAATTTAATATGTTTCAATTAAATCTTTCTTTAAGGCTCAATACAACATGGAAATAATGTTGGTTTCAGGAATTCTGAGAAACTCAAGTGTTAGCTCTGGCATATTCTACTAAGTTTAAAATGCCTTTTATAAAGCTCTATGTTTATCACCAGGGCACACCTAACTAGGTGAGAAATGTTCAGCACCATAAAGTTGGTCATCGGATGATAAATGTTAACAACAGCAATTTATTGATCTTTTTACTAAGAAAGAGAAAAAGTTAACTCTTTGATGGCAGGAATTTTATTATATATATATATCAATCTCCAATGACCATTATCATGCCTTGTAATTACTAGATGATTAATACATTAATACATGACTTCTAAATTGTGAAATTTTAATGATATATGTGAATGGAAGAGTCATCCCATTTAATATGAATAAAAGAAAATATTTTGCAATTGAACTCCAACTTTTTTTTTTTATTTAATAGCCTTTTATTTACAGGTTATATGTATGGGTAACTTTACAGCATTGACAATTGCGAAACCTCTTGCTCCAATTTTTCCCCTCTTTCCCTCCACCCCCTCCCCCAGGTGGCAGGATGACCAGTAGATGTTAAATATATTAAAATATAAATTAGATATACAATAAGTATACATGACCAACCTGTTGTTTTCTTGTACAAAAAGAATCACACTCTGAAATATTGTACAATTAGCTTGTGAAGGAAATAAAAAATGCAGGTGGGCATAAATATAGGGATTGGGAATTCAATGTAATGGTTTTTAGCCATCTCCCAGAGTTCTATCTCTGAGCGTGGTTTCAGTTATTACTGCTCCATTGGAAATGATTTGGTTGATCCTGTTGAGGAGGCCAGGTCCATGAACTTGTTATCATATAGTATTTTGTTGAAGTATATAATGATCTCCTAGTCCTGCCATTTCCTAGCATCAGTTCGTAAAGTCTTCCAGGCCTTTCGAAATCATCATTTGGTTATTACTAAGAACAATAATTTATTATTTATATGCCAAATTTATTCAATTCTAATGATGGCCATCTAATCTGTTTCAGTTTCTAGCCACTACAAAGAGGGCGCCACAAACATTCATGCACAAACAGGTCCCTTTCCCTTCTTTAGATCCATTGGATATAGGCCCAGTAGTAAACTGTTGGATAAAGGGTATGCAAGTTTGATAATTTTGGTACCAAACTGCCAGAATGATTGATTCGTTCAACCCAAACAATGCAACAATGTCCCAGTTTTCCCGATCCCCAAACAATCATCATTAATTTTCCTGTCATCTTAAAATCTAACAGGTGTGTGAGTGGTATCTTAGAGTTTCTTAATTTGATTTCTTGATTAATAAGACTTGGAATCTTTTTGGCTAGAAAAGTTTCCTTTCTTTCTCTGAGTTGTCTGTTTATTTGACCATTTTCAATTGAGAATGGCTTGATTTTATAAATTAAAGTTAATTTCTATATTTTTGAAAATGAGGCCTTTTAGAACCTTTGACTGAAAATATTTTCCCAGTTTTTCTTCCTTCTAATCTTGTCTGTATTAATTTTGTTTTAGAAAAACCTTTTCATTTGGTATAGTCAAAAGTTTCTATTTTGTGATCATTGATCTCAGTTCATCTTTGGTCATAAATTTTCCTTACAGGTCTGAGAGGTAAATATCCTTTTCTTAATTTATTAATAATTTATTTTTTATCCTAAGAATCCATTTTGGCCTTATCTTGGTGTATTGTTAAGTGGGATCAATGCCTGTTCGCTATTAGTTTTCAATTTTCCCAGCAATTTTTGTCAAACAGTAAGTTCTTATCCCAAAAAGTGGGGTCTTTGGGTTTGCAAAGACTATTGATATAGTTGTTGACTGTTTGTCCCTTGAACCTAACTATTCCACTGATCAACTAATTATTCCTTAGCCAATACCAAATGGTTTTGGTAACTGCTGCCTATAAATAATTTTGATCTGGTACAGCTTGGACCTTCATTTGATTTTTTTTCATTAATTTTTGAAATTTTGACCTTTTTTTTCCATATGAATTTTGTTTTATTTTTCAGGTCATTAAAATAGTTTTTGGGAGTCGATTGGTATAGTGCTAAATAAATAGATTAGTTTGGGTAATATTGTCATCTTTATTAATTTGTTTCCTCTATCCAAGAATTTAATATTTTTCCAATTGTTAGACAACTTAAGGGAAAAGTGGTCTTAATTTTAAAAAGTTTGATTTTCCTTGGAGATAGATTCCTAAATATTTTATATTATCAGTAGTTACTTTAAATGGAATTTCTTTTTAACTCTGACTGTTGGTTTTTAATATTTAAAATGTGATGACTTATTGGGTTTATTTTATAACCACAACTTTGCAAAGTTGTGATTTTTTAATAACTTTTTAGAAACTTGGGTTCTCCCTAATACCATCATATATCGGCAAAGAGTGACAATTTGGTTTCCTCATTGTCTATTCTTTCCCTTTAATCTTTTCAGCTCTTATTGCCAAAGGGGTTTTAATAAAATTTAAATAGTAACGGTGAAAGGGGCAAACCTTGTTTCCTCCAGATCTTATTGGGAATTTCAGTTTGTCTCCAAATATGATGTTACTGATGGTTTTAAAATGCTGTTGAATTTTAAGGAAAAGTCCATTTATTCCTATACCTCAAGTGTTTTTAATAGGAATGGATGTTGGAATCAAATGCTTTTTCTGATCTTCTGAGATGATTATTTTTGTTAATTTGGGGATAAAATTGTATTGATAGTTTTCCTAATATTAAACCAGCCCTGCATTACTGGTATAAATCCTATTGATCAAGTGTAATCCGGGGATGATTTTCGTAGTCTTTTGCTAATTTCTTATTTGATTTCAGCATCAATATTCATTAGGAGATTGGTCTTAAATTTCTTTCTTTTTCAATATTGGTTTGTTATCAGTACCATGTCGTTAAGAAGGAATTTTAGGACTCCTTCATTCCCTATTTTATCAAATAATTTATATAGCATTGGGACCAATTGTTCTTTAAATGTTTGGTAGAATTCACATGTAAATCCATATGGTCCTGGGCATTTTTTCTTAGGGAGTTGATTAATCACCTGTTCTATTTCTTTTTCTGAAATGGGACTATTCAAGCAATTTACTTCCTCCTCTGTTAGTCTCGGAAGTCTATATTTTTAGAGGTAGTCATCCATTTCACTTAGGTTATCAAATTTATTGGCATAAAGTTGAGCAAAATAGCTCCTTCTTATTTCTCTAATTTCCTCTTCATTGGTGGAAAGTTCTCCATTTTCATTTTTTTTTTAAATTTAATAGCCTTTTATTTACAGGATATATACATGGGTAACTTTACAGCATTAACAATTGCCAAACCTCTTGTTCCAATTTTCACCTCTTACCCCCACCCCTCCGTAGATGGCAGGATGACCAGTAGATGTTAAATATATTAAAATATAAATTAGATACACAATAAGTATACTAAAAACGTTATTTTGCTGTAGAAAAAGAATCAGACTCTGAAATATTGTACAATTAGCTTGTGAAGGAAATCAAAATGCAGGTGTGCATAAATATAGGGATTAGAATTCAATGTAATGGTTTTTAGTCATCTCCCAGAGTTCTTTTTCTGGGCAAAGCTAGTTCAGTTCATTACTGCTCCATTAGAAATGATTTGGTTGATCTTGTTGCTGAGGATGGCCTGATCCATCAGAACTGGTCATCATCTAGTATTGTTGTTGAAGTATATAATGATCTCCTGGTCCTGCTCATTTCACTCAGCATCAGTTCATGTAAGTCTCTCCAGGCCTTTCTGAAATTATCCTGTTGGTCATTTCTTACAGAACAGTAATATTCCATAATTTTCATATACCACAATTTATTCAACCATTCTCCAACTGATGGGCATCCACTCAGTTTCCAGTTTCCAGCCACTACAAAAAGGGCTGCCACAAACTTTCGTGCACATACAGGTCCCTTTCCCTTCTTTATGATCTCTTTGGAATATAAGCTCTATAGTAACACTGCTGGATCAAAGGGTATGCACAGTTTGATAACGTTTTGAGCATAGTTCCAAAATGCTCTCCAGAATGGTTGGATGTATTCACAGTTCCACCAACAATTGAACTCCAACATTAAGAAAAAAAGCAATTGGTAAATATTTGCACCAAATTTCTCTAAGTCTCATAATCAAGATATATTAAGAAGCAATTTGAATTTTGAAGACAGAGACATGCTTTAATTGAGAATTAGTCAAAATACGTGAACAATTTAAAAAGGGAGAACTCAAAATTATCAAGAAACACTGTAAATTGTAAATAGATAAAAAAGAAAAATAAATTAATTTTGAAGGCTTATATCCATAAAAAAAGACAAGAGGAAAATAACAAATTTTGGAAATGCTCTGGAAAAGGTACACTAATTTGCTGTTGGTGGAGTTGTAAACCAGTCTTGTCATTCTATAAAACCCTTTGGAAAATGCCACCAAAATTACTCTAATATACCTACCTTTTAAGCCAACTATTCGACTATTAGACCTAGGTCCCAAAAAGTAAAAGAAATAACAACAGAAAAAAAAAACAAAATAAAAGAAATAGAATTTCTGAAAGTCAAGAACAATATTTGTTATCTTTTCATCACTAATGCCTAACCCAGTGCTTGGAAAATTGTAAGGAACAAACTTTGCTCATTAGTTTATATGCTGATTTATATACTCCATCATTTATGTATTATGTAACTATTAAATCCTGGACAATAAGAATTCTTCATTTATTTTTTTCTATTTTTAAAATTAGGCCAAACTGTTTTGAATAAGTAGGAATTTTATTTAGAAAGCCCTAGAATTAGTTTGTTGGTTCTAATCCAAGTATTCTATACAATGAACTACTTCAGCTTCCCTCCATAATATATAGGGTATTTCTTTTCAACTTGTATTCTGAGATAGATCTCCTTTAAAATATATACAATTTGCATATATTTATATAAAATGGTAAGTAATGTATGATAATTTTATATTTATTCAAAACTAAATATAAACTAATAAAAAGACATACATAAAAGGAAAAGAAAAACAAAAAAATCTTGTCCCCAGCAAACTGAGGAAGGATTCATAATATGAAATAATAAATTTCCACATCAATAAATCATGCATAATAAGAGAAGAGATTATATTCATGATTTTCCGTCTTTTCTTTGCTTTAGTATTTTAATTATTTTCCCTCAATAGCATTTCATTTATCCAAATAAATATAAATATAGTTTCAATATTGATTTTTCTAAGAATTTGCGATCCACATTTTTCTGCCTTACTTCCTTACCTCTCTTTCCCCCAAGAGATCAAGCAAGCTGATATGGGTTAAACATGTACAATCCTTTTAAACATATTTCTTTTTTTTTCTTTTTTTTATTATAATAACTTTTTATTGACAGAACCCATGCCAAGGTAATTTTTTACAACATTATCCCTTACACTCATTTCTTTTCCAATTTTTCCGTTCTCTCCCTCCACTCCTTCCCTAGATGGCAAGCAGTCCTATATATGTTAAATACATCGCAGTATATCCTAAATACAATATATGTATGCAGAACCAAACAGTTCTCTTGTTGTAAGGGAGAATTGGATTCAGAAGGTAGAAATAACCCAGCAAGGAAAACAAAAATACAAAGAGTTTACATTCATTTCCCAGTGTTCTTTCTTTGGGTGTAGCTGCTTCTATCCATCACTGATAAATTGAAACTGAGTTAGGTCTCTTTGTCAAAGAAATCCACTTCCATCAGAATATATGCTCCTACAGTATTGTTGTTGAAATATATAATGATCTCCTGAAGTATATAATGATCTCCTGGTTCTGTTCATTTCACTTAGCATCAGTTCATGTAAGTCTCTCCAAGCCTCTCTGTATTCATCAGACCTTTCCTGGCGAATTTCAAGGATGTCTTCTGTTGGTAATTATTTGTGTTTTTTTTTTTAGTCAAGCATTAATTCAGAGGCTGGTCATGAAATGGATTCTGAGAGAAAACACAGAGCTTACACAGCTGTGTGCCTCCCTAAACATATTTCCACATTTGTCATGTTGTACAAGAAAAATCAGACCAAAAGTGGGGTAAAGAGACTCAGGAAAGAAAAAGTGAAAAAGAAAGATAAAAATATTATATTTAGATCGCTATTCATTCTCCACATTTCTTTCTCTGAATGCAGATGAAATTTTCTATCTCAAGTCTATTGGAATGGTGTTGAGTCACTGCATTGCTAGAAAGTACCATTATAGTTGATCATCTCATAATTTTGTTCTTACTGTGTATAACTTTGCCTTGGTTCTGCTCACTTCATTCAGCATCAGTTCATGTAACGCTTTCCAGGCTTTTCTGAAGTGATAATGCTCATCATTTCATAGAGAAGAATACTATTCCATTACAGTCACATGCCATAACTTGTTCAGTCCTTACTCAGCTGATGGAATTCCACTCAGATTCCAATTCCTTGCCTCTATAAAAAGAGCTGTTACAAACATTTTTGCACATGTGGATTATTCTCTTATTTTATCTTCTCTTTGGGATATAATCCCAGTAGTGTCACTGCTGCATCAAAAGGTATGCACATTTTTATAGCCCTTTGGACATAATTCCAAATTGCTCTCCATAATGTTTGGATCATTTCACATTCCTACCAACAATGCATTAGTTTCCCAATTTTCCCATATTCCATCCTAATGTTTATCATTATCTTTTGCTGTCATTTTAGCCTATCTGAGAGGAATGAAGTGAAATTATTGTCTTAATTTGCCTTATTCTAATCAACTGTGTGTGTGTTTTTCAGCATCAGTTTCTTTCTTTTTTTTTATATAATAACTTTTTTATTGACAGAACCTATGCCAGGGTAATTTTTTACAACATTATCCCTTGCACTCACTTCTGTTCCTATTTTTCCACTCCCTCCCTCCACCGCCTTCCTACTCATTTCACTTAGCATTAGTTCATGTAAGTCTCTGCAAGCTTCTCTGTATTCATCCTGCTGGTCATTTCTGCCATAACAATAATATTCCATAACATTCATATACCACAGTTTACCCAACCATTCTCCAATTGATGACCATCCATTCATTTTCCAGTTTCTAGCCACTACAAACAGGGCTGCCACAAATATTTTGGCACATACAGGGTCCTTTCCCTTCTTTAGTATCTCTTTGGGGTATAAGCCCAGTAGTAGCACTGCTGGGTCAAAGGGTATGCACAGTTTGATAATTTTTTGAGCATAATTCCAGATTGCTCTCCAGAATGGTTGGATTCGTTCACAACTCCACCAACAATGCATCAGTGTCCCAGTTTTCCCACATCCTCTCCAACATTCATCATTATTTTTTCCTGTCATTTAAGCCAATCTGACAGGTGTGTAGTGGGTATCTCAGAGTTGTCTTAATTTGCATTTCTCAGATCAATAGTGATTTGGAACACTCTTTCATATGAGTGGTAATAGTTTCAAGTTCATCATCTGAAAATTGTCTGTTCATATCCTCTGACCATTTATCAATTGGAGAATGGCTGGTTTCTTATAAATTAGAGTCAATTCTCTATATATTTTGGAAATGAGACCTTTATCAGAACCTTAAATGTGAAGATGTTTTCCCAGTTTGTGGCTTCCCTTCTAATCTTGTTTGCATTAGTTTTGTTTGTACAAAGGCTTTTTAATTTGATGCAATCAAAATTTTCTATTTTGTGATAAATAATGATCTCTAGTTCATCTTTCTTCACAAATTTCTTCCTCCTCCACAGGTCTGAGAGATAAACCATCCTACATTCCTCTAATTTATTTATAATCTCGTTCTTTATGCCTAAATCATGGACCTATTTAAACTTATCTTGGTATACGGTGTTAAGTGTGGGTCCATGCCTAATTTCTGCCATAATAATTTCCAGTTATCCCAGCAGTTTTTGTCAAATAATGAATTCTTATCCCAAAAGTTAGGATCTTTGAGTTGGTCAAACACTAGATGGCTATAGTTGACTATTCTGTCTTGTGAACCTAACCTATAACATTGATCAACTAATCTATTTGTTAGCCAGTACCAAATAGTTTTGGTGACTGCTGCTTTATAATATACTTTTAGATCAGGTACAGCTATGTCACCTTCATTTGATTTTTTTTTCAATAATTCCCTTGAGATACTTGACCTTTAATTATTCCATATGAATTTTGTTGTTATTAATATTTTCTTGGAAGTGTGATTGGTATAGCACTAAATAAATAGATTTGTTTGAGGAGTATTGTCATCTTTATTATATTTGCTCAGCCTATCCAAGAGCACTTAATATTTTTCCAGTTATTTAAGTCTGACTTTATTTGTGTGGAAAGTTTTCTGTAATTTTGCTCATATAATTCCTGACTTTCCTTTGGTAGACAGATTCCCAAATATTTTGTGCTGTTGACAGTTATTTTGAATGGAATTTCTCTTTGTATCTCTTGCTGTTGGATTTTGTTGGTGATGTAAAAAAATGCTGAGGATTTATGAGGATTTATTTTCTATACTACAACTTTGCTTAAGTTATGAATTATTTCTAATAGCTTTTTAGTAGAATCTCTGGGGTTCTCCAAGTATACCATCATATCATCTGCAAAGAGTGATAGTTTAGTTTCCTCATTGCCTACTCTAATTCCTTTAATCTCTTTCTCGATTCTTATTGCTGAGACTAGAGTTTATAATACAATATTGAATAATAATGGTGATAGTGGGAAACCTTACTTCACTCCAGATCTTATTGGGAAAGGTTCCAGTTTTTCCCCATTGCATATGATGCTTACTGACGGTTTTAAATATATGCTCCTGACTATTTTAAGAAAAAATCCATTTATTCCTATACTCTCAAGTGTTTTTTATTAGGAATGGATATTGGATTTTATCAAATGCTTTTTCTGCATCTATTGAGATTATCATATGGTTTTTGTTAGTGTGGTTATTGATATATTCAGTTATACTATTAGTTTTTCTAATATTGAACCAGCCTTGCATTCCTGGTATAAATCCTACTTAGTCGTAGTGTATTATCCTGGGCATGATTTTCTGTAATCTTTTTTGCTAATATTTTATTTAAGATTATAGCATCAATATCCATTAGGGAGATTAGTCTATTATTTTCTTTCTCTGTTTTCAGCCTACCTGGTTTAGGTATCAGTACCATGTCTGTGTTGTAAAAGGAGTTTGGTAGGACTCCTTCAATCCCTATTTTTTCAAATAGTTTATATAGCATTGGAGTTCACTGTTCTTTAAATGTTTGGTAGAATTCACATATAACTCCATCTGGTTCTGGGGATTTTTTTTAGACAGTTGGGCAATAGCTTGTCCTATTTCTTTTTCTAAGATGGGACTGTTTAGAATAATTACTTTTTCCTCTGTTAATCTGCACAAGCTATATTTTTGAAGGTATTCTTCCATTTCATTTTTTAAGACTAACAATTTGATTTTCCTCTTTCCTTTTTTAAATCAGATTTACTAAGGTTTTGTCTATTTTGTTGGTTTTTTCATAGAACCAACTCTTACATTAATTCAATATATTTTTTTTTACTTTCAATGTTATTGATCTCTCCTTTTATTTTTAGAATTTCAAGTTTAGTGTTTGACTGGGGGTTTTTAATTTGTTCCTTTTCTAGGATTTTTAGTTGCAAACCCAATTCGTTGACCTTCTTTCTCTTTCTCTATTTTATGTAAGTAGGCCTTTAGAAATGTGAAATTTCCCCTTATTACTTTGGCTGCATCCCATACATTTTGGTATGATGTGTCATTATTGTCATTTGCTTGGGTGAAGTTATTAATTATGTCTATGATTTGCTGTTTCACCCACTCATTCTTTAGTATGAGAGTATTTATTTCCAATCATTTTTTGGTCTACTTTCCCCTGGCTTTTTGTTGAATGTAATTTTTATTACATCATGATCTGAAAAGGATGCATTTACTATTTCTGCCTTTCTGCGTTTGAGTTTGAGGTTTTTATGTCCTAATATATGGTCAATTTTTGTATAGGTTCCATGAACTTCTAAAAAGAAAGTGTACTCCTTTTGGTCTCCATTTCATTTTCTCCAGAGATCTATCATATCTAACTTTTCTACTATTCTAGTTACATCTTTGACTTCTTTCTTATTTATTTTGTGGTTTGATTTATCTAATTCTGAGAGTGCAAGGTTGAAATCTCCCACTATTATAGTTTTGCTGTCTATTTCTTCTTGCAGCTCTGTTAATTTATCTTTTAAGAATTTAGATGCTACACCACTTGGTGCATATATGTTTAATATTGATATTGCTTCATTATCTATGCTGCCTTTTAGCAAAGTATCTCTTTTAATTACATCAAGTTTTGCTTTTGCAAAGGATGGCTACCCCTGCTTTTTTGACTTCACCTGAAGCATAGTAGATTTTGCTCCAACCTTTTACCTTTACTCTACATATATCTCCCTGCTTTACAGGTGTG
Organism: Sarcophilus harrisii; assembly: GCF_902635505.1. Taxonomy (NCBI): domain Eukaryota; kingdom Metazoa; phylum Chordata; class Mammalia; order Dasyuromorphia; family Dasyuridae; genus Sarcophilus; species Sarcophilus harrisii. The sequence goes on from NC_045426.1 coordinate 410,921,679, forward strand.
TTTCCTGTAAAGAACATATTGTAGGATTCTGCCTTTTAATCCATTCTGCTAACTGCTTCCTCTTTATGGGGGAGTTTACCCCATTCACATTTATGGTTAAAATTACCAATTCTGTATTACTTGCCATGTTATTAACCCCTGTTTATGCTTTTCTTCCTTCTTTCCCCTTTACCCCTCTTTCCCAGTATTAAACTTGTGAGCACCACTTGTTTCTCACAGCCTTCCCTTTTTAGTATCCCTCCCCCCCAGCCTTAGAGTTCCTCCCCCTATCTTACTCCTTTCCCTCACAGTTTCTGTATTCCTTTCTGCTTAGCTTATTCCTTCCCTTTTCACTTTTCCCTTCTCACTTTTCAATGAGGTGGGAGAAGTTTCACCATAAATTGAATATGTCAAAATTTTTTCTCTTAAAGCCAATTTTGATGGCAGTAAGATACCCACTATATTTATCCCCCTCCATTCTTTCTCTCTGATATAATAGGTTTCCTTTGCCTCTTCATGAGATTTAGTACCCCCACTTTACCCTTTTTCTGGTACAATGTCCTTTCCACCTCTAGTTTCTAGAACAAGGTATACATGTGTTCTTTATACTTCTTTATAACAGAAATATAATTCCCAAGATTTATTTTTACCTTTTTAGGTTTCTCTTGAGTTCTATATTTGTAGATCAAACTTTTTATTATGTTCTGTTTTTTTCATCAGAAATAGATGAAATTCACTTATTTTGTTGAATGTCCGTCTTCTTCCCTGGAAAAAGATGCTCATTCTTGCTGGGTATGTTATTTTTAGTTGCATACCAAGTTCCTTACATTTTTGGAATATCATATTCCAGGCCATTCGATCTCTTAATGTGGATGCTGCTAGATCCTGGGTAATCCTTATTGTTCCTTCTCTGTATTTGAATTGGCTTTTTCTAGCCACTTGGAGTATTTTTACTTCATTTGAGGGTTCTGGCATTTTGCCACTATATTTCTTGGTGTTTTGACTTTAGGATCCCTTTCAGTAGGTGATTGATGAATTCTTTCAATGTCTATTTATCCTCTGTTTCTATGACTTTCGGGCAGTCCTCTCTCATAATTTCCTGGAAAATAGTGTCCAGGCTCTTTTTTTCATCATATTTTTCTGGGAGTCCATTAATTCTCAGATTGTCTCTCCTAGACATATTTTCCAGGTCTGTTGTTTTCCCAAGAAGGTATTTCACATGTTTTTTCCCATTGTTTGATTTTTTTTTTTTTTTTTTGATTTTGTTTGACTGATTCTTGTTGTCTCCTGGAGTCATTCAATTCCATTTGTTCAATTCTGATTTTTAATGAAGTATTTTCTTCGTTCACTTTTTTATATCTTTTTCTTATTGTCCAATTGAGTTGTGTTGTTCTATGGAATGTTTTTCCATTTCGCCAATTTTATTTTTTAGAGAGCTATTTTCTCTTTTCAGTTCACTAATCCTATTTTTCAAGGATTTGATTTCTTTATCCACTCTGTCTTTAAATGTGTTGGATGACTTCTCCAGACTCTCTTGCCAAGCCTCCTTTTCCTTTTCCCATTTTTCTTCTAGCTCTCTTGTGAGAGCCTTTTTAATTTCTTCTATGAGATTCATCTGTGCTGAGGAACAGGTGATCTCCTCCTTTGGGGATTCACCTAAACACAGTCTGTTTTTATTCTCCTCAGGGTTTAGAGTCTGCTCTCTATCCATATAGAAGCTGTCAATGGTTAAGGTCCTTTTCAATTTTTTGCTCATTTTGTCAGAGAAGAATCAGAGACAAACTAGCAAAGAAAAAAAAAAAAAAACCAAATGGAATCTGCTATTTTTGGGGGAGGGGCTGGGTGGTGTTACAGAGCTTCCTCTACAGACTGCTGTGGGGGGAGGGCCAGCAGCAAGGCACTATCAGGACTGTTCTGCACCTGTGCTGAGACTCCAAGAGTGTGCTGAGATACTGTGGGGGAGGGTTGGCCAGGTCTTTGAGAGACTCCAGCTGTTTGGGGTTGAATTCTTCACCCTCGGTGTTTTTAGCTTCTCTGCTGGGCTACTGACTTGCTGCCAGGGCAAAGTATCGAAACCTGTAGCAAAGCTTTCCCCACAGAGAACCCTGAGATCACACCCCACCCCAGTCAGGTCTGCTTGGCTGTGAGCTGCGTGCCAAGTTCTGGCTGCTGCTGCCTGCCCTAAGTCTGTGCCTGATCTAAAACCATTCCCACTTTCGAGCAAAAACAGACCTTTCTTGGGGAATCTCAAGGATGTCTTCTCTTGGTAACTATTTGTGGGTTTTTTTTTTTTTTAGCCAAGCATTAATTCAAAGGCTTGTCATGAAATGAGTTGAGAGAAAACGCAGAGCTTATATAGCTGTCTGCCTCCTCTCTGCCATCTTGGCCGATAGTCCCTGTGTGTGGTTTTTATTTTATTCTCAGCCCCTTTCATTCCACCAACTTCCCCAACCAGACTATATTTAAATACAACTATATTCATATTTGCAGATACTTTTATTTATTTATATTTATATATTTATAGATATTTACATATACTCATATATACACCTACATGCATACACATATAGATGCATAAATTCACTTATATGTAGGCATACATTTAAAACAATATTATAACATATAATGTAGATTAATCCCTTGATTAAATATTTAATTATGACTCTGAGATCAGTAATTTTTTATTCTACTTTTTCTGATATATTCAACTCCTGATTCTTGTTATAAAACATATTCTAATAATGATAATGGCAAAAATAAAAGGATAAGACAGAAAAAAGGATAAAGTTAAAATTGCAGAGCATAGGACAAAGAATGTCCTATAAAGAAGCAAAGAAAAAATAGGCAGTCATAAATATGTTTTCTATTATTATGTGTGATTTCTTGAAATAGAAATTAATGGTTACATAGTTTGAATCCTCTCTGATATTTTACTTGGCCCATAACATTTTCCCCATTTTTTTCTATCTTTTTTTTTTATACTTTCCCCCTTCCTTTGTATTTTCTTTTAAATAAATTTAAATTTAATTAAATAAATATAAAAATAACATGCTTTACAATTATCTAGCAGAGTCAAATATTTATTTGATATTATAGATCTAATTTTCTGATACTATTTAATAGTTGTCTATTTGTTGAAAATCCCACAATGCAGGAAACTATTAGTGTACTATATATTACTACCTTAAAAATTTTACTCAACAGTTTGGGTCTTCATTATTCTATTTTCAAACATTTCTTCAATGCCACAAGTAACAGCAGTCTAAATATGTTTATTTCTATCTTCTTTTGAGATTTTGTTTTTTGATAAGTTTCACAGAATATCATGAGTTATCACAATTCAAGTAAAAGAATGTCTTTAAGTACTTTGTACTCAATTTTTGGTGGGGTTTTGTTTGTTTTGTGGGACAATTGGAATTAAGTGCCTTGCCCAGGGTCACACAATTAGGAAGTGTTAAATACTGGAAAGCAGATTTTAACTTAGGTCCTCCTGACTCCAGAGCCTATATTCTATATACTTTGCCATCTAACTGTCCCCTAAAGTCCCAATTTTTAAAGACTTCTAAGAATAGCTAAATATACTATCTTCCAAACTATATATTCCCCATATTTATAAATTGATATGGATATAATCCTATATATACCCATATTTACATAATATATCTTATATTAATTATATTTTATAAATCATTCATATAAAATTTAGCCATGTTATTCCACAAATATGCATTATATATACATATTTACCTATCTATAAGCTTATGTTGATCTCTATAGATATTTTATCTTTGTACCTATGATTGTTGACTAATCTCTGTAAAAAGATCCAAGAAAAATTGTCCATTGTCCTGAAGCCAATTTTTATCAGTCACTCTTTAAACCTTTTCTTTCATGCTTATAACTGTATAAATCTGAATATAAAACAATTGTTCCCACAAAATTAAAATATTTCCAACCATTTCCCCCTGAAATATCAGCAACATGGGTGTCCAAGTACTCAATCTCTATCCCATAAATAATTCAATAGTAAAAAAAAAGGGAGATCTAGAAACCTATTATCCTTATCAAATTCCTTAATAAAAGGAAAAGGAAGGAAGGGACAAAGTTAATTGCTTTTTTATACATGGAAATTTTTACGTCTAAGATTTTGTCTTCTTCTTTTAAGTGAAGGAACCAGTGGAATGATCACAGGAAAAAACAAATAATGTTTGCCTCAACAACAATACTGGAATCATAAATTCCATTATTATCAATTTCCTATTATTTCTGTCATTTAGGACTTCATTTATATATATATATTTAGCTAGGAATAATACCATATAGTATTATATATATATATACACGAACAATGGGTTAAATGATTACCTAAATCTTATCAAGACAATAAATAAGTGCAAACGCAGAGAGAAGCAAGGTTTCATTTATACTGATGTTAAGCTCCTCCCTCCAGACTGTTTCTACATCACATTATATATAGTTAACCACAGACAAGGTGAAATAAAAGATAAAGAAAGATCCATTTCATTTCAATTCCAGAAAATGAAGTAACATTTCAAATTGCCAGAAACACTTGTTGTTAATTGTTTCTGTTGATTGTTTCAGTTCTGTTGTGGTAATCCAGATCTCCTTCCAATAGCTCTCTGCATTGTAAAATGAGACATTCTTTGATTCATGAATTCTTAAATTGGAAGTGAAACCTAAATTTCCAACCATTAAGCTCCTGTGTGTACCCCATAGCTGAACAGTTCTTAGACCCACATTATTTAACTTCCATTGACCAATATAATTCTTACAAATGGGGCTATTGCTTTTAACATAACCTGTCAATAGAAATAACAGGACTACAATGTCAGTGTTCCTTTTCCTTTCTCCTTTCTACAAGTATACTTTGTCTTGAAGACTAATGCCAAAAGTAAAATAAAATGACATTCAGTAATGTCATTCATTTAAGGCTTTTATCATTTGATGTAAAATTTCCTTGATTTTTTTTCCCTATGATTTCACGTTCTAATCAAAATTGACTCGAGAAGCCAAAACCTGACTTTTTTTTTTCTTACTTCGTTTTTCTGTTTAAAATAGATGTCAAAGAATTGAGAGATCATGAAATCTTTAAAATTTGTCACTAAGGGAAAGAATACAGTAACGTTAAGAATTGCTCATAATGAAAAAGAAACATATATATATATATATATATATATATATGATTTAGTATAAATTATATAATTTAGTAATTTAGGAAGATAATTTTAAAAAGATGCAATAATTAAAGGAATGAGGAAGAAGACAATATATATCCAAGAAATAGTCCAGTCAAATAAACCTTTTTACAGAGCAGTAGGGGATAGAATTAATACATGTGTATTCATTTTATACTGCAAATTACTCAAAACATCCCATAACTTGGGAGAGTTGATATAAAGTTAACCAATTGAATAAAGTTTTTATGTAATAAAATATAAATATGTATGAAGAGGGAGTTTATTAATATGAATAATTTATTAGGAACTCTCCCATGAGTCTAAATATGCTTCAAAGCACTTAGCATTGTGGTTTTAGTATAAAAAAGACATATTTAAATGTTTTTGTTTATGTTAATTTCTTTGTTGATTTTATAATATTAAACAAACTATTTCATGTTGCATACCATATTTGGCTGCAAGCTTTCTGAAAGAGCCTTTCTTTGTATCCCCAGAGTTTAAGAGAATACTTGTTACGTAGTATGTGCCTAATAAGTGAATGCTGACTGTTATTTTGAAATATTTATGTATGTATATACACATATGTATGCATATATACATAGATACATGAACACTTGTGTATAAAGGTTATTTCTATATAAATATATACATATATACACATAGAGAATCATGTGTGTGTAAATGGCAGTAATGCAATGGAGAAAATCACTACAAAAATTCCTTATTGTTCTCAAGGTAACTTTTTCTATTATTTTTCAATGTTTGTAGTTTAGTAATCAAAGGGTAAAGTACTTAATATTCTTATGAATAAGCACTTTGACTTTAGATTTGAAAGTAGATGGATTAGAATGACCTCCTCATCTTGAAATATTTATGAGTATTCCCTTACTTACAAAGAGAATGCCAATGGTCAAGCTCATCTGAGCCAAACTGACTTTAAAATGTAATCATCTAAATCCAATGTTCCATAAGTGGGTGAATCTATAATAAATGAATGTTTTGCCAGCGGTAATGAACTTCAAAGCTATTTTATTTTATATGTACATAAAAAGGACACCCAACTCTATTGCTTCATTTTCATTTTGAACATAGGTGAATTTTATATTCATATTTCCTGAAAAATGACTGACAGAAAAGAACAATAGTGTTAAAGAAAAACAAATCAATTATTGGAACACAAAGCTAGTCATGTTTTCAAGGATTACTGTTTCATAGTATAGAAATATGAAATAAAATACAAATCCCATTATCCTGCAAATACACTAACACATACACACATACTTTCAAGAGATGCATTTATACACATTTACACATATTTTCTACCTACAATTAAATTGTAACCTCTTAGGGGCAGACTTTTTTTCCCCAATACTTATCACTTAGGCTTTCACATAATATATAATAAAAATATGGCAGATTGGTCAAATCTTTCTGGATGAAGTCTAGGTGGATCCGGAAAGAATGAAGATAAACCTTGGCCTGGCACTGTTGTTTTGATTAAGATGTTTGCCTCCAGTGAAATTAATTTCTAAAACTTTGGATGAATCTGTGCCATAATCCTTACTTTAAATGATTTGAAAGAAAAAAAGTTATGGCCTACCCAAAAGAATACAGTCAGTGAGTGGCATTCTAATCCTATATCAGTTCTGTCTGTTGCCCATATGAATGTTATTTCTTTGTATCTGGAGTTTTTCTTTTGTTTAAGTTTCTGTTCTTCACAAATAAGCTTCCCTCAACTCCTACCTTTTCCACAAAAGGCAGTCTTATCTCTCTCTCTCTCTCTCATTCTCTCTTATTTATTTATTTTTTCTTCAGAAAACCTATAAAGGATGAGCTCAGGGGGATTTCATCTTGGAACAGCAATAAAGCCCCAACTCCATAGCCACAGGTTTGACAATATTTTATCCACCCTCTAGGAAATGAGTCTCAGAAAAATGCAAAGCTAAGGAGCATAACAGTCAGTGCTTCTGTTCCTAAGCCAGAAAAACTTAAACTGGCTTTTCAATATTGTTTTCCATTATAGAAACCTTAGGTAGACATTCAGGGGAAATATATTGCTTTCATTGCTGTTTATTTCCATGGTCCATCATGTCCTCAGCTACAAAAATCTGTGCTCAAAAGTCATATAGAGATATTTGAGTTGTTGACCCAGGACTTTTTGTGACTCATTTGCTGCTTATAGTGAAGCTGACTCATATCTACTTCTAAGTATCTATATAATAGACATTGTTTATTATAAAGATAGACCTAAATTCTCCTATATACTTCTTTTTCCTAACTTTTAATTTGAATCTGACTTCTGCTTAGCTTGTACACCAGAATTTATAAATGCACATATGATTCAAACTGGAGAAAGTTAACTCTCATAGTAGAAGAAAAAGTCAGTATCATTAAAAAATATATATATGTTAGAATTTCATGCAAATTTAATTCATTGGCATTTAAAAGGAATAATTGCACAATCTTACACAACTCAAAAACTCAATTTCATGAGTACAATATGGAAAAGCATAATTATATTTCAAGTGGTTTTCAAAAAGATCTGCAAATCTTAGGAGTTTGCTAATAAGATATGCATGGAAAAAACTAATTGCCAAATTAAGAACAAATAATTAAACATGGTCGAAACTAGTAGAACTTTTGGAATTTGCAGAAAGAAGTATTTTAGTTTTGTATAAATGGGAGAAAATTGTATTTGTTCAAAACAGACAAGGCTGTCATAATATGTAGTAGATTCTAAAAGAATCGAAGATCCTCAAGGACAAGCTGGTTGGGGGCCAGTCACTGGTCAAGATTGTGATGGAATGTATTTCTTTTTTTCATTCAGGCATAGTGTAGAATGGAGGATTTAGAAATCCTTTTCAACTAAAGATTATACCATTATATTAATCAAATTTTAGCTTTCACAAAGACTACCAAGGGAATGAGTGACATTTATTGATATAACAGTATAATTCCAATTAATATAATTGAAGAAATATCTGTGAGAAAAAATCTACTATTGTTCTGCTTTTCCTAGAAATAAGGAAAAAGTACTAGTTATGTTCACTTTTGGACATCAGATTTACCTTAAGAAGTGTTGGTAGATATTGAATAAGCCTTAAACTTAATGAAGAGAATGAAGTGCTTATTTGGGGGAAATGGAATCATCTTGTGGTTCCCCACCATCCAGTTAAGATAGGCTGTCATCCATATCTGAATATGACAATAATTGGAAGTATGTCATCATCAGAAGGGAATGTACTCTGAATTGCTCTTCTGGTAATGTAATCAATCAATGAATATTTTCTTGTCTAATCTCCCTTGCCATCCACACCACATATTTAGAAGTTGGTCTGCTTGGTGGTCCAGTTTGAGGCAATCAGAACAAAGTGAATCCATAATGAGAAAAAAAAGTATTTATGAAGTTATACTGGAAGATGGTGATTTACTTCCTGTGCATAAATGGCATATGTATTTTCAGTTGTAGGGGAAGAATGAAGAAAAGTCTGTCTTTTTTCTGTGTTATTCTATTTTTATTTTTATATAATGTGAATATAGTTTTTTATTTTTGTTTCACTATTGAATTTTATTATTGCAAAGGATGCTTTGTGATAATACAAACTATGAGGTTAACAACAACAGCAATACTAATTACTCATATTTATATATATATTTTTTAAACTAGCACAGTAAAGATAAACTCACCAAGGCCAATTATTTGGATTTAGGAAATATGTGTTTATTTTATTATTTATTATATTGCATTCAAAGGATAGGAGCTGGAAAGAGACTAAATCTATTATTTCATTCATGTAAAGATATACTAAATGAGAAAATTCATTTTATCAATACAATTTGGCACTTTGTAATAAATAGGCTTAGAGAATTGTCTGTAGAAAGGTTAATGACTTTTCAGCTTCCTGCAGTCAACAAATGCAAAAGTAAGAACACTCATAATTATCATTAAATGTATATAGGATTATCACTAAAATTATATAGGATCAAATAAAATAGTTCTTTCTACATAATTTATTCATACCTCCTAACTCTTTAATCAGTTACAATTAATTTAAATCCTTTAATTATTTTATTTTTTAGAAAGATTGCTCAAGAAATTTTCCAGAAAGGACCCAGTTACCATGCAAAAACCTTACCATTCATTTTTAAAAATGTTGCTGGTAAGCAAAACACTTCAGCTGTCTATCATTCTTTACCCCAATTATATATTCAGGTTGCTTTAGCTAAAAATAATAGATGAACTTTGTCAGAGAGGGTTGCTACCTTTGCTACATTACTTGGTTATAGTCACTCTTCTTTCCTTTCATTTTTAAAGCATGGTTGGTAGAAGAGATTTTTTTGGGGGGGGAGAGATGATGAGTAATCAGTAGATTTGCAGTCAAAGAACACAGATTTGGAATTTTTCTCTTCCACCTTGATCAAGGAAATTGATCTCTTTTTGTCCTTGATTTCCTTGAAGACTTTGATTTAGATAACCTTAATCCCAAATTCTTATGAGAATTTTGCTTTTTTATTTTATTTTTTTTTATTTTTAATTAAGCTTTTTATTTTTAAAATATATGTGGATAATTTTCAACATTCATCTTTATATATATCATATATATAACATATATATGTTAAACATGTGCAATTTTTCTATAAATATTTACACACACAAAAATCAGATCAAAAAGGAAAAAAATGAAAAAGAAAACAAAAAGCAAACAAATAACAAAAGAGTGAAAATGATATGTTGTGGTCCATATTCCATTTATTCCTAAATGTTCTAATGTTTTTAATAGGAATGGGGTGTTGGATTTTTCTGCATGTATTGAGATAATCATACAACTTATCTTAGTTTAGTTATTGATATAATTTATTAGGCTAATAGTTTTCCTAACATTGAACTACTCCTGTATTCCTGATATAAGTTCTATTTCGTCATAGTGCCTTATCTTGGGGATGACTTGCTGTAATCTCTTTGCTAATATTTTATTTAAGATTTTTGCATAAAATTCATTAAATAAATTGGTCTATAATTTTCTTTCTCGGTTTTGACCCTACCTTATTCAGGTATCAGCACCGTGTCTGTGTCATAAAAATAATTGGGTATGATTCCTTCTTTCTCTATTTTTCCAAGTCATTTGCATAACATTGGAATTAATTGGTAGAATTCACATGCAAATCCATCTGGAGATTTTTTCTAAGGGAGCTGATCAATTTCTTTCTTTCTTTCTTTTTTTTTTTTTAATGAGACACTATTTAAGTAATTTATTTTTGCCTCTGTTTATCTGTGCAATCTATATATTTTTAAGTATTCCTAAATTTCATTTAGATTATCATATTTATTAGCATAAATTGGGCAAAATAGCTCCTAATTATTGCTCCAATTTCCTCTTCATTGGTTCACTCTTTTCATTTTTGATAGTAATAGTTTGATTTTCTCTCTTTTTTTCTGATCAATAAACTAAAGGTTATCTATTTTTTTAAATAAAACCAGCACTTAGTTTTGTTTATTACTTCAATAGTTACTTTGAATTTTATTAATCTTCTCTTTTATTTTCAGAATTAAAAAATTGGGATTTAATTGGAGGTTTTTAGTTTGTCCTTTTTCAGGTTCTTTTTTTTGCTTGCATAGTTCATTGATCTTCTCTTTCTGTATTTTAGGCCTGTAAGCGTCTAGATGCATTCCATCAATTTTGGTATGTTGTCTCATTATTATCATTCTCTTGGATGAAATTATTGTGTCTATGATTTGTTGTTTCACCCACTCGTTCTTTAGGATCAGATTATTTATTTTCCAATTAATTTTTGGTCTATTTTTCCCTAGTTCTTTATTACATGTGATTCTTATTGCATCATGACTTGAAAAAATGTATTTAATATTGCTGCCTTTATATATTTGATTTTTGAGGTTTTTAATGCCCTGATAAATGGTCATTTTTTGCATAGGTCCCTTGAACCACCAAGAAAAAAGTATACTCCAGAAAGGAGTATACTTTCAATTTTCTCCAAAGATCTGTCATGCCTAACTTTTCTAAGGCACTATTTACTTCCTTAACTTCTTTCTTATTTATTTTGTGCTTTGATTTATCTAGTTCTGAGAGATCTTAACCTTGTTAAGATACCTCACTAGTATAGTTTTCCTGTCTATTTTTTCCTGCAACTTCTATTAAGTTCTCCTTTAGGGATTTAGATGTTATACCACTTGTTGCATATATGTTTAGTATTGATATTACTTCATTATCTATTGTACTCTTTAGCTAGATATGGTTTCCTTTATTATCTCTTTTAATTAGTTCTATTTTTACTTTTGCTTGATTTCAGATCAGAATTGCTACCCCTGCTTTTTTTTTTTAATTCACCTGAAGGAAAATAAAGCCTGCTCCAGCAAAAATATTACCTTTATTCTGTATATATCATTCTGCTTAAAATGTGTTTCTTTTAAACAATATATTGTAAGATTCTGGCTTTTAATCCAATTTTCTATCAGGTTACATTTTATGTGAGAATTCACAGTTAAAACAAATAATTCTGCATTTCCTACCATATTATTTTCCCCAAATTTTGCTTTTATTTCCTTTCCATCTTTCTCTTCTCCCCAGTATTTTGCTTTTGATCACCAGCTCCCTCAAACAGTTCCATTTTATAGTATTCCTTTCTTATATCTTTCTCCTACTACTCCTATTTTCTATTAGCCTCTTCCTTTCCTTTCCCCATTCCCCTCCCATTTTGCTACAGATTGAAACAATTTTTTTCTGTGAGGCCAAATATATCTGATATTCTCTTTGAGCCAAATATGATGAGAGTAAAATTCACACAATGGCCATTTTCCTCCCCCCTTTTTTTCTCAATTATAGCAGGTATTTTTGTCTTTTCATGAGATGTAATTTACCTCCATTTCCTTCATCTTCCAGTACAATGTCGTTTCCATCTCTAGTTTCTTTTTTATATTATCACAATAAAATCAAATTATACCTGCCCCTTTTAAGGATACCCATAATAGTAACATAATTCTCAAGAGGTCTTTCTTTTTTACCTTTTTTTGCTTCTTTTGAGTTCTGTGTTTGGAGATCAAATTTCCTGTTTACCTCTGGTCTTTCTATAAGAAATAAATTAAATTCACCTGTAAAATTGCATGTCCAACTTCTTCCCTTAAAGATAATGTTTAATTTGCTAGAGAGTTGATTCTTATCTGCAATCCAATTTTCTTTGCCTTCAGGAATGTGAGATTCTAGGTCCTTTGATCTTTTAAAGTGGAAGTTGCTGGGTCCTGTGTAATCCTGATTGTGGCTCATTGATAATTGAAAGGTTTCTTTCTGGCTGCTTGCAATATTTTCTTCTTGATCTGATAATTCTGTAATTTAGCTACAATATTCCTGGAGTTTTCATTTTGGGATCTCTTTCAGGTGATTGCTGAATTCTTTCAATGGCTCTTTTAACAACTGGTTTTAAGACATCTGAGTAGTTTTCCTTGAAGATTTACTGAAAGATGATGTCTAGGCTCTTTTTTTTTCATCATAGTTTTCAGGAATTCCAATAATCCATAGGTTGTCTCTCCTAGATCTATTTTCCAGGTCAGTTGTTTTTCCAGTGGGGTATTTTACATTTTCTCCTACTTTTTTTCAGTACTTTGGTTTTGTTTGGCTATTTCTTGATGTCTCATCGAGTAATTCATTTCCATTTGTTCAGTTCTAATTTTTAATGAATTATTTTCTTCAGTTACCTTTTTTAGTTCCTTTTGTATTTGGCCAATTAAATTTTTAAATGAGTTATTTTGTCAATGTTTTTTTTGTTTTTTTTTTCATTTCACAAATTTTGTTTTTCAAAAAGTTGTTTTCTTTTTCAATTTTGTCAGACCTATTTTGTAAGGAGTTATATGCTTTTTCAAAAAACCTGTTTTGTAAGATGTACTCTTCAAATCATTTCTCTTTCCTTATCCACATTCTCCTACAATGTTTTAGTTTCCTTTCCCCATTTTTCTTCTAACTCTCTTTTATAATCCTTTTTGAATTATTCCAAGAAAGCCTTGTGAGACTGGAACCAACTCATAGGTGATATTCTTTTGCCTTCTTATTAAAATTAGGTCATCATAGGTAATATGCTGTAACTCAATTTATGCCTAAATATGCAGTTTTAATTGCCAAAGCCTACAAATTCTAAGATAGAAAATTAGCAGTTCAAATCAGTCATGACTAAACAAACCTAAAATTGATAAACTCATGCTTAATAATATCTTTCTGACTATATTATGAGTTACTCCTATTTACATAACAACTTTTCTATTTGTTTTTATAATATAGCAGTGTAAAATTTAATATTCTTCAGAAAGCAAAAATAAGGTTCAGAAAGTTTTAGTGACTTAATTAAGGTTAGCTAAAAATAGTGAAACCAAAAAGAAAAAAAATTGCCTCTTGAATCTTGAAATTTTATTTCCACCATACATTTAGAGTTTATAAATTAGAAAGTAATATTGTTGTGAAAGAAAATTCAATTGCAAGTTTTCTGAGGAAAATCTGTTAGTTAATCAGATAGGAATGAAATCAATAAACATTTTAAAAACTCCTAATCCCAGAGGTTAGTGGTTCAGTGGCCTGGAAGACAAAGAAACCTGTATTCAAATCTAGCCTCAGAAAATTATTACTTCTCTCAGGAAATCACTTAAAGTCAGCTAATTTTTGTCTCATTTTACTTAATCTTTATGGATATGTGAATAACAATAAACCTTTCCTAAAGGATGGTTGTAAGGATTAATTGAGATAATAATTGTTTAAAAAAATTAGCCTAACAATAGCACTAATGATATATACATTCTTATTCTCTCTTCTATTTCTACTATACTATATATCAGACACTGTATTATGTGCTAGAAATTCAAAGAAAGACAAAAGTGCTGTTCCTGTTTTGAGGAAGTGTCTTTTTTTAAAATTTTCTAATAATGCACATAACATTTGAAGTGAAAAAATAAAAACAACTATGTATCAAGAAGCTATGTAAAGTATAAATTGGAGATAATCCAAAGTCATGGATGCTTGCAGACCTTTTTTTTTTTTTTTTTTTTTTTTCAGGAGATATGATTATAGCTGGTATTGGAATGAGTTTAAAACGGAGGTGAAAATTCTGGAAAATTACAAGTAAAAAAAAACTGACTGTTTCCCTAAAATCATTCTGAATGTTAGATTTTAAAATACATTGTAGATTTCTAATTTTTAAGTGAATAAATAAAAAAAAAGAAGCACTAAGACATATGGTATTAAAATAAGTCTTTATATAATGTGTTTAAATGCCTGGTCAAAATGATTTCTTTGGGCATGGCTTTGAAATCTCACTGCTAAGTCTCTAGATTATGCTTAAATGCATTATTCCATCAATTAACAAAGTCAAAGATAACATTATATCTTTAAAAGCAGTTATAGTTTTACTTGTGAGAAAAATTTGATAAAGATAAGCAGTAGAGATGAATACAAAACCTCAAATAAATTATTGAGCAGTGAAAGTGGCTTAAGAGGCACCCAAATCAATATTTAAACTAGAGAACATATTTAAAGTATTTTTGTGGAGGGAGGAGGGAAAGGTTATCCCTATCAGAAATACAAACAGTTGGAAAGAAAGAGCAAATGAAATTCCTTGTTCTTGCTTCAAAGATTGTCAATCTGTGCCAAATTTTAGAAGTTAAATCATTAGAGTGTGCCTGATTACTTAATTTTGCTTTTGGTATCATCTAATGTATTCTTTATTCAATATTTTAAAACTAAGAAATTTAATTTCTTCTATCTCTATAATTGTATGAACTTTGGACTTAACCTATTGAGGTCTTATTAAATAGTCAAAATTCACTGATGAAAAACTAAGTGCAAAGGATAAATATTTAATATCAATAGCAGGAGGTCTGGTATGTTGGCACACATTAGGCGACATTTTCATTATCTCTTCCTCTTCCTCTTAGTGTAAGGTCCAAAACATATGTTGCCCTATATGTCCCAGATGAATTAATACATATTTTTACATATTTTGGGACAGTAGCAAAATCAGTAATGGAAAGAAACCCGCAAAATTCATCCTAAATTTCTATAACAAAGCAACAAAGATTTATTGAATCATAATTTATCATCTCAAGATGAATATTAGGGCTAGAAGAATTCTTACTTATCACTTTGTCCAACTTTTGTCATTTTGTAGATAACAAAACTGAGGCCCACAAAATGAACCAATTTTTCCAAAGTCACTTAGATAGTTTGTATTAGAGTCAGACCTCATACTTACATCTGCTGATAAATCTAATTCTCTATCTGCTAAACTGAAAGAAAATAAAATAAAACATATTTTAATTATAAGTAAAAAATAAATAATGAAATATATAGTGTGTAAAGGGCTGAAACTCTGAATAGGTGCACTTAAATCAGACAACCCAGGACTTAAGCCTAATTACCTATTGAACAATGACTCTATTAGCATATATTTGGAATTTATCTTCTCTCAGTTAATGCTGGCTCAGTGTTTGGGGTGAAGAGAATTGTAGGTAAAGATTAGGGGGTGGAGTAAGAGAGGCAAGAGAACTTTGCTTGGCCATAGGACAAGGAGGAGAAAAGTGTGGAGATTCTGGACTCTAGAATCAAGGAAGGATCCTTGGCAAAACTCCTGGCAGTTTTGTCCATTTCCTTCACTTCTCCCCCTTAAGACAAAGAACTTTTGCTTATCCCGATTCTGGATGATCCTGAGGCCTCCAGGGAGCTAATTTGGACTTTATAATAATATGTTTTCTAGTTGCAAACAGTTTTGAACTATCCTTGGTAGAAAAATATTGTTGACTGAATCTCGAAAATTTTGAATAGTTGGTAATTTTAAAGCAGTAATCTAAAACATGATGGAAGAATGCGAGGGAGTTCCCTAGAGAGCTATGGCTTGAGTTTGAGGAATATGTGAACCAGTCAAAGATTGAGAAGACAGACTACATATCACTTTCCCCATGGCAGCTAATAACAAGGGTTTTCTACATATGTAGCATCATTTTTCAGGGGAGGAAATGGAGCTTCAATGAAATAAGAGACTTTCATTCATTTCTTTTGAAAAGAACAGAACTAAATAAAAATGTAATCTACAACACAGGATGCAAGAGAACCATAAAAAGATAAACAGGAGAAAAATATATTTAAATGTTAAACCATTTACATCCCTAGCTAGGAAATCAATATCTGTAATTCTTGAGAACTGTATTATCTGTTACTGGGGCAGACAGATGAGGGACATCACATGGATTGAGAGTGTGGTTGTGAATGGTCCTTGATGTGATAACATCAAAGAAAGAGGCATTAGGGGGCAGATAAAGGTCTATACTGGAAAAAGAGGAAAGAGGAGGTATAATGGGACAACTAGTTCACATGAAGAAGTGCAAAACACCTATTGCAATCTAGGGAGAAAAGGGAGGAGGGATGGGCATAGTCTGAAACTTGATCTCATCAATTTTGGCTCTAAGAGAAAATAGCTTAATCATTCAGTTATATATAAAGATTTATCTAACCCTGTGAGAAGTAAGAGGAGAAAGAGGAAAAGAAAAGGGAAGGACAGGACAAAAGAGAAGGCAGAAAGAGCTTGACTAATGGGCCAGAAAAGGAAAATGACAAATCTTGGTGGGAATGTTAGTGTAGTTAGGAACTGATTCAACCATTTTGGACAGCAATTTAAAATTATGCACAAAGGCCTACAAAACCATGCATAGCTTTTGACTTAACAGTACCTCCATATTAAGTATGAATCCCCAAAGAACTTTTTTACAAAAGAAAATGACCTAATATACCATTCTAATGCCAAAAAATTGGTAGTTGAGGGGGATGGATGCCAATCAACTGAGAAAAGACTGAATGAATTGTGATATGTGATTATGATATAATACTTGAGAACTGAGCTCTCAGAAAAAAAAAAAAAAAAACATGAGGTCATGCAAAGTGAAATTTTGTACAAAATAATAGCAATGTTGTAGGATGATCAGGTTTGAATGACTACTATTCTCCATAAGGAAATGATCCAAGATAACTCTGAAGAGCTTATGATGAAAAATGCTATGTGTACTAGAGAAATACAGCGGAAAATATGGAAATTAAATGAAATAAATGTCTGAATACAGATTGAAGTATACTTTTTTAAACTTTGTTTTTCTTGAGGATTTTTTTGGGGGGGAAGACTTCTTTTACAATATGACTTTTATTGAAGTGTACTGCATGGTTTCACACGTGCCTTCTCAGTGGGGGAATGGGAGAAAATGAAGGAAACAAAAAGAGATGCTGGATCTCAGAGTTTTAAAAACAAATTTAATTTTTTTCTATAGGTAATTGGTAAAAAAATCAAATAAATGAAAAAAACCAAAAAAATGAAATATCATTTGTGTATCTTAAACTTTTCTAATAATAATAATAAAAAAAACTGCTTTGCAGTACTGGCAAATAATAGGTAGCAGGGAATGTCATTGGCAAAAGAGCTGCAAGACACATTTATAGTAATTAAATGTTATTCAGGCTCTAAAATTTTTGTAGCAGAGTACTGTTTTCTAAGTAATAAGATGGATAATATTGCTCTATAAAAACAAATATAAATAGATGACAATCATCTTAGTCATTTCTATTTCAGAAATTATTGAAGAAGCAGGAAAACTCTAAATTGTCCTGGAGAGAAGACACTGGATGTCTATAACACTAAAATATGACAATTGAAAAGTTGGTATTTAAGCATCATAGAAAATCCATAATGCCTCATTTGCAGCATTGTAAATAGTTAGGTCGAAAGGGAACTGTTCCTAGGAGACTCAATTATGAGGAACCAAAAGTTGTCATGAAAGTAACAACTAAGTTCTGTGAAAATGACCATCATTTGAACACATTGAATTGGGAAGAAAAATTCACTTACTGACCAAGATTTAATTGGCCCACTAGTTATTGACTGAGGCTGGAGAGTAGTCACACAGGAAATCCCTGCACTGCCTTTGACAATGCAATTCATAGCAAAAATAATTATTTTTAGGAATACAGCTGCCAATAATGAACAAACCAGTTGATATATGTGAACAAATATTCATTCCCTATAGATGAAGAAGCTGAAAATTCTATTTTTAGATAGCAAGGTATGGGGGGAAATCTTGAAAAGGAAAGCCACTGATATACCTAGAGAATAGAATTAAAGTTTCTTTAAGTGCATTCTTAAATGCACTATCAACTTTTTAAATTAACATTTGAAACAATGTTGATTAAATAAGTATCACATTTATGTCCTTTTCCTTAAGTGCTAAACATATTAACTTGCCATCTTTATTTCCATTGCTCATGTTCTCATTTAATATTATAAAGGCTAGTTTCCATTTGATTTTCTTATTATTAGTCTACTCTTTCTTTTTCCACTGTATTTTTCATCTTCATCCTCCTCCCCCTAATCCTTTTCCTCCTCTTCCTAGTCACCCTCCCTCACCCTTCCTCCTCCTTCTCCTCCTCCTCCTCCTCCTCCTCCTCCTCCTCCTCCCTCTCTTCCTCCTCTTCTTTCTTTTCCTCCTCCTCCTCCTCTGAAGCAGGATGTTCAACCCAGGTCAAATAGATTCTGTGAAAACTGATGAGAGTAAATCAGCAACTAAGACTCTCAGTCCTGGGTCAGTAAAGGAGCAAACCAGTGGGACAACCTCCAGTATCATCTCAGAAGGCAAACTCTGGGAAACCAAGCTGAGATCTCCTAGCTTCAAATAAAATATTCCAGTCATTATATAATAATGAATATTCATTAAAAAAGAAAAGAAGAGAAAAACAGGTATTGGGTCTCTATTCTAATTACATATTGTCTTTTATTGACTTATTTACAATATTGTTTTAATTCAATTCAAAAAAAGTACTTACCATGGATCAATCAATGATGAAATGTATACAAAAAGTTCTAGGGGATTTTCCTAAAACATTAAGATTTTATTGTTGGACTTCTGGCCAAGATGGCGGCCAGGAGGCACACAGCTGTGTAAGCTCTGCATTTTCTCTCAGAATCCATCTCATTACAAGCCTCTGAATTAATGCCTGACTGAAAAAACCCCACAAATAGTTTCCAAGAGAAGACATCCTTGAGATTTGTCAGGAAAGGTCTGTTTTTGCTTGAGGGAGGGACGGTTTTAGATCGGACACAGGCTGAGGGCAGCAGCCGCAGGAGCTCAGCAGGCAGCTCACAGCTGAGCAGACTAGAGGGGGTTGGAGTGTGATCTAAGCCATCTCTTCGGGGAGAGCTTCGCTACAGGATTGGATACTTTGCCCTGGCAGCAAGTCAGTAGCCAAGCAGAGAAGCTAAAAATACCGAGGGTGAAGAATTCAACCCCAAACAGCTGGAGTTCCTTGGGACCTGGCCACCCCTCGACCACAGCGTTTCAGCATGCTCTCAGAGTCTCGGAGCACAGGCCCAGCAGAGTCCTGCTAGTGCCTCACTGCTGCCCCTCCCCGCGCCCCCCCCCCCCTCGCTCAGCCCACAGTCTGTAGAGGAAGCTCAGTAACACCACCCAGCCCCTCCCCCCAAAAAAAGCAGATACCATTTGTTTTTTTTTTTTCTTTTTTTCTTTGCTAGTTTGTCTCTGATTCTTCTCTGACAAAATGAGCAAAAAATTGAAAAGGACCTTAACGATTGACAGCTTTTATAAGGACAGAGAGCAGACTCTAAACCCTGAGGAGACTAAAAGCAGACTATCTCCAGGTGAATCCCCAAAGGAGGGGATCATTTGTTCCTCAGCACAGATGAATCTCATAGAAGAAATTAAAAAGGTTCTCACAACAGAGCTAGAAGAAAAATGGGAAAAGGAGAGGGAGGCTTGGCAAGAGAGTCTGGAGAAGTCATCCCACTCATTTAAAGACAGAGTGGATAAAAAAAATCAAATCCTTGAAAAATAGGATTAGTGAACTGGAAACAAAAAATAGCTCTCTAAAAAATAAAATTGGCGAAATGGAAAAACATTCCATAGAGCAAATTGGATAATTAGAAAAAAGATATAAAAAAGTGAATGAAGAAAACACTGATGGAAGTGGATTTCTTTGACAGAGACCTAATTCAGTTTCAATTTATCAATGATGGACAGAAGCAGCTACACCCAAAGAAAAAACACTGGGAAATGAATGTAAACTGCTTGCATTTTTGTTTTTCTTCCCAGGTTATTTTTACCTTCTGAATCCAATTCTCCCTGTGCAACAAGAAAACTGTTTGGATCTGCACACATACATTGTATCTAAGATATACTATGACATATTCAACATATATTGGACTGCTTGTCATCTAGGGGAGGGGGTGGAGGGTGGGAGGGAAAAATCAGAACAGAAGTGAATGCAAGGGATAATGTTGTAAAAAAATTGCCCTGGCATGGATTCTGTCATTAAAAAGTTACTATAATAATAATAATAAAACATTTTTTTGTCTACTATTTATGGAGTAGCATAAGTTTTCTTATATCAAAAGACCATGGTTCCAAACCTGGCTCAGTCTCTTATTAGCTTCATAATTAAAGAGAAGTCACAGTTTCTTTTAGCAGACTGAAAACAAGTAAAGAGTTCTTTGTAAAGTAACTTTCAAGTCTTGCATTCTATTCTATCTCTTTGTCTAATTCCCTTTTGTGGGCTGATGACACATGATAGGAATAGAAAATATAGATCTGCCGATGAAACTCCAATCAATTGATTAAAGACTACATTTCAGGGACTGTATTGTATTAAACAGATACAAAGGCAAAAGTTAGTCTCTGCCTCTCAATACTTGTGTTTTGAAGAGAGATAACATGCATAGTACTAATGTTATGTATAAGTCACAAGTAAATGCTATATCAACTATAAGTTTTTTTGGAGGTAGTTGGCAGACAGGTAGGCAGAATGATGAGGAAATGTTTGACATAGAGTGAATAGATGAATGAGCAGATTCTTGAAAAAAGCTAGGAATTCTAAGATGTGTTGTAATTAGGAAATATATTTTAAGCAAAAGAAATAATGAATACAAAGAATGTAACCAAATAATCTTAGAAACATTAAGAAAGCCACATTGATTGTGTGCACGTACAGAAAAGTCATGTGTATTAGGGATCAAAAAGTAGAATGGGGCTCTAAATATCAGAGCATTTTATATTTCAACCTGCGGATAAAAGGTTAATATAAATTTATTAATAAAAAATGACACATTAAGACATGCTTCAGAGGGTAAAAATTTTGGTTGCCATATGAAGCATGAACTACAGTCATGAAAGATTTTAAGCAGAGTACTAGTAAGATTGCTATTGCAACAATGCAGTAATAGAAGGTGATGCAATAAAAATAAGTTGATAAATGTTTGAAGTATGAAAATGACCTTATGAGTGAAGAGAAAGGGAAAGAATTGTGAGATATTCTGGAGATAGAATCCACAAAATGAGGTAAATAACTGTAGAAAAGTATGGAGTGAGTTTAAGGAATTGAGAAAATGATTCAGTTGCTATACTTAATTGATTGTAGGTATGGAAGTTCCCTCAAAAGAAATAAGTGAAGTCATATGGGTTAATATTAGGAGGAAAGATGTAGATTTGTCTTCTATACATGATGAGTTTGAAGTTTCTTTTCAACACCTGTAAAAATAAGTTGATATGGATTAGAACAAAGGAGGAATTTTGAGGAAAAGTAGCTATCTCTGTATGTGACTCACAAATCATCTCCATAAAGAAGATAATTGCTGTATGACTTGGTAAGATCACCAATAGAAAATTTAAAGAAAGAAGACCTTGTTTAGATTAGTGCCTTGTTGTATAACCATAGCTAAACTGCAGAGGATTAATGATGATTCACTAGAGGAAAATAAGATATATTTAGAGAGTGAGGAAGAGAATTAAGAAAGAACATTACAAAAACTCAGAAAGAGACTCAGAGAGAGAGACAGAGACAGAGAAACAGAGAGAGAAGAAGAAAGACACACAGAGAGAGACACACACAGAGAGAGAGAAAGACAAAGAGAGACAGAGAGAGAGAGAGAGAGAGAGAGAGTAAGAGAGAGAAGAGAAGAGAAGAGAAGAGAAGAGAAGAGAAGAGAAGAGAAGAGAAGAGAAGAGAAGAGGAGAAGGAATGGAGGGAGGGAAGTAAAGAAGGGAGGAAGGGAGGGAGGGAGAGACAGGGAACTTGTTATACTTGCTTGTTCACTGCCTAGAGCTATAGCTAGGATATCAAGTCAGGAAAATCAGACCATTCATTATTGAACCAATCATCATCATTTCTATGAAATTCAACCTTGAAAGCAACACAGTGTCAATTCTTAGCCTTGGGCATACCTGGTTAATTGTACTGAATTAGTTGGTCTGCCTCATTCTGTGTTAAAACATAACTAATTTCAAAAATCTTAAGGCAATGACATTTTATTGTTTTCAAAATGGTATTTATTTTCATATTTAAAAATCCGTAGAATAAAAGAAAGAATCTTTTCATAAGGAAATAAAGAAAATGCAAAAAGGTTTTCTTTAAAGTCTATTAATGGGGAATTTCCAGTGAGCACATTCTCTCTATCAAAAAGAACAGATCAGGAATTCTTCTTCAACTTAAAATCTTAAGTTTCTAGATCACTGAGAGAGCAATCAATCAATTAATCAATCAAACAATCAAATAAACAACAACAACAACATGTCCATCAAACACTCAGTATATGGAGGTAATAGATGAATCATAAGCATATTCATGAGTTCCTGTCTATCCACTACATGAGAGTGACTTTTAACTATATGATATGGAGAGTGAAGAGAGAGATTTTTTTGAATTTTTATTGTTTAAATGTTGATTCCCAAAATGTCACATTGCATTATTGATTGAAACACAATTTGAAAAACTGAATGTACTATATTGGACTAAATATAAAACAATATATGTATGTAAGTTATTAATATTATTGTACTTTGATCACATGGATTGATTCATGTTAAGTTGAATGATCAATTTTATTTCATTTCTTTCACAAGACTTTTCTCTTTAATAAGGTTATAGTATTTTGAAAAAAAGGTTTGTTTCCTTTTTTTTTTATTTAATAGCCTTTTATTTACAGGTTATATGCTTGGGTAACTTTACAGCATTAACAATTGCCAAACCTCTTGTTCCAATTTTTCACCTCTTACCCCCCACCTTCTCCCCCAGATGGCAGGATGGCCAGTAGATGTTAAATACATTAAAATATAAATTAGATACACAATAAGTGTACATGACCAAAACGTTATTTTGCTGTACAAAAAGAATCAGACTCTGAAATATTGTACAATTAGCTTGTGAAGGAAATCAAAAATGCAGGTGGGCATAAATATAGGGATTGGGAATTCAATGTGATGGTTTTTAGTCATCTCCCAGAGTTCTTTCTCTGGGCATAGCTGGTTCAGTTCATTACTGCTTTATTGGAAATGATTTGGTTGATCTCGTTGCAGAGGATGGCCAGGTCCATCAGAACTGGTCATCATGTAGTATTGTTGTTGAAGTGTATAATGATCTCCTGGTCCTGCTCATTTCACTCAGCATCAGTTCGTGTTAAGTCTCTCCAGGCCTTTCTGAAATCATCCTGTTGGTCATTTCTTACAGAAAAGTAATATTCCATAATATTCACATACCACAATTTATTCAGCCATTCTCCAACTGATGGACATCCATTCAGTTTCCTTTACTACTGGGCTTATATGTATTACTACTGGGCTTATATCCCAAAGAGATTATAAAGAAGGGAAAGGGACCTGTATGTGCACGAATGTTTGTGGCAGGTTTCCTTATTTTAAAGGTTTCATGTATTTGTTGGAGTGGAGTTGGAAAGGAGACTGGGAATTGGGGTGGGTGGAGGAATCGATATAATTATTTGCCAAAGGTAAGTGGCAATTCACCTTTAATTGTAGAATTAAAATAATTGTTTTATTTTAGAATAAAAATAAATTATTTTATAGAATTATAAATAGAATTAAAATTAGAGTTTTAGAATTAGAATTAGAATTTTAGAATTCTTTGCTTTCTTGTATGTTTTCTTTTCATCTCTGCTGAGCTTTTTATATTATTATTTTCCCCCTGCTAGCCACTTCACCCCAACATCTTCCCCAAACAGACTACAGTTAAGATACAGGAATATCATGTGTACACATATATATACATAGATATTTAGACATATGTAACAAAGTTAAAATTCTTGTATCTAAAGTCTCAATATTAAATATGAATTGGTTTCAGGAAATGGAAGACATCAAAAATTGACTTTGAAAATCAAGTAATAGAAGTAAAAGAAAAATTTAGATGAGAAATGAGAGGGATGCAAGTATATAATGTAAAAAGTGTAAATACCTTGGTAAAGAACATACACACACATATACATACACAATTTCTGAAGAAAATAACATTAACAAATAAAATAGGCCAAATGGTAAAACAGATACAAAAAGTTAATGTGCAGAAGATTGCCTTAAGAAGCAGAATTAGACAAGCCAGGAAAATACACTGTACGGGGAAAAAAACTCAGAAAATAGAAATGGTTAAATGAAAAAGGAAATATAAAAGCTTACTGAAGAAAATTACTTAAAGATTTTAATTGAGCAAATGGAAACTTATTGACTTTATAGGAGAAATAAAAAAATAAAACAAAAGCAAAGGAACAAAAAATACAAGACAATAATAAATTTCTCTTTGAAAAAACAACTGCCTAGAAAACAGACATTTTAGAAGCAGAAGTAAATTGAAACTGAAAAAGAAAAATCTATTAATCCCCTCCTGAAACAGATATCAAAATCAAAACTCCCAGGGATATTATAGTCAAATTCCAAAACACCCTGTACAAGAAAAGAATCATGCAAACAGCTAGAAAGAAACAATTAAAATTTGTGGAACAACAGTCAGGAAAACAACAACACAAAAAAGCAGTTTCCATGTTAAAGGATGAGTGGTTTAGAATATAACATTCTGGAGGGTAAAGGAATTAGGATTACAACCCAGTAAAGCTGAGCACAATCCTTCAGGGGCAAAAATAAATATTTAATGAAAGAGAACACTTTCAAGTATTCTTGACAAAAATACCAGAACTGAATACTAAATTTGACTTTCAAATATAAAATAGAAGAGACCCCTAAAAAGTAAACAGAAAAGAGAAACCATAAGGGGCTTTTAATAAGACTGAACTGTTTACATTTTTACATGAGAGGCCAATATTTGCAACTCATAACAAAGCTTTCTTCTCGGGAGGGCAGCAAAAAGAAATACATGTGTGTAAATTGGCAGAGGGTATCTGTGTAAATTGAATATGAAGGGATCATACCTAAAACATAATTAATTAGGAAATCAGAAAAAGGAATACCTTGAAATAAAGGGAAATAGGGACATAGAATGAGGAAAATTATCTCATAAATGATAAAGCAAAAACTTTAAAGTGGAGGAGAACATGGGAGAGGTGGCAAAGAGTAGCAAGTGAACTTTACTCATCAAAATTAGTTCAAAGAGTAAATAATGCACACAGTCAACTATATATGGATCTATGTTATTCTATAAGAAAATAGGAGAAGAAGAGTATAAGAAAATAGTCTGGGATGATCAAAGGGAGAGGATTGAGAATAATGATAGTCAAACAAAACACTTTTGAAGAGGGACAGAGTGAAAGGAGTGAGAGAGAGAGAATTGAATAAATGGGGAAGGGAGCTGAAGGAAGGAAATATTTAACATTCATAATAATGACTTTTGTCAATATATCTTTGCATTACATTATATTTTGGTAATGCTTGTTTTATTCCATAATTTAAAAATAATAAAGTAAAAAAAAATGTATATGTTACATGAAGTGTTTAGATAAACTTATTTTGACGGTCCCATGTTAACTTCAATAAAGAAAGTTTTATATTCTTCATGCATATCAATGTTAGAAATTAATTGCAGGTTGAAAATTTTGGAGTTTTAAAGTTATTTTTGTTCTGGTTTGGAGCCAATAAAGGCTAGTAACACTAGCAGCTGCAGCAGGCTAATTATAGTAACATTAATTCATAGCCTGGTCAGCAATCCAAGCAAATAGACCATTGATTTAAGGCAGCAACTAATCTACTAATGAAATCCTTGAGGCTCTCTCTTTACTAAAAGGTTAAGGCTATCAAAGAAAGAACTGTGTTCAACTTGGTAAAATTTTAATTTATCAGTTTGTAGAACTTCAAGGGAATAATAGGAAGAGAATATAGTTTTCTGTATGTTTTTGCATAATTCAAAAATCCTCTAAATACTGTATTGTATCAAGCCTGTAGACAACATAGACATTCATAAAACAGAGTGTATAGGCATTAAAAAGTAAATTCATTAATATTTTGAAGAAATAATGAATAAAATTTAATCAAATTCTTGCAAATAACATGGACTATTTTATCATAACTCCCTTTGGTAAAATTGCTAAGTTGCTTACTGGAATACATTTAGACATCTATCTGTTGTTTCTGTATTTCATGCTGATTTTTCATTTCTACATATCCATCATGTTCAATATAAACAAATATCAGGTAAAAAAAATTGTCAATTTTTTTTGGTTTATTTGTTTTGGAAAGACTTTTAAATACTTGTAATTAGCATACCAAAAAGAAACCCTCATCTACTTAGTATAATAGCCTTATAATAAATTATGCAACAAAAAGATAATAGCACCCCTGTCATATATTATATTAATGACTCTTGGCAAGGGTAAACAGAAACCAAAATGCATGCTGCAATAAAATATGTTATATCATAAATTACAGAAGATTGTCTTGGATTCCATTGGGGGAAAATGATGCTTGGAAACCTGGAGGAATAGGAAGGAAAGGAGAGGTTAGAAGAGGAGAAACCAAACAACAACCAAAATAAAGGAAGATGATAAAGAGGAATTTGTGTTTGGGTCCTGTGATGCATTTTATCATTATTAGTTTTTCATTGAGATGTTGAATACATATTTCTTGTAAGGATTGTCCATTCTTAAATTATAACATCAAGATGTGTATGCAGGAGAGTCTGAGTTTAGTAAGTGAATAATTTGAATGTTTCTATTCATTGTAAAATTAATATTTTTCAAGTACTATTAAGATCTCTAATTATGGAAGTCAGATATTTTGTATTTTCTAAATTGCTTTTCCAGTGTCCCTAAATCTCTTTTGTTTTTCCTTCAAGGCCCACCATTTTAATTTATTTCTACAATGCTAAAATGTAATGCTATTACATTATATTCTAGCATTGCTATGCCATCATATAGGCAGTGATAAATGACATATAAGGTCTCTTTAATTTTATTGTCATAAAACTCTATGAAAAATTCTAAGACAAATTTTTAAAAGTGTATTTTCAAAGATAAGTAATTTTACTCACTAGTTAATGTTTCTAGTGACTATGCTTAAGAAAGTTTACTTACTATACTGAATTCCCCACAAAAGTAGGGCCATATACTGACACTGACAAAGTTATTTTTAACTATGGCTATAGATAATGTCACTTCATTTGTCCCAGAATTTTAGTGTTAACTTTCAAAATTACACTACAGTCCAAAGCTATTACATTTAAAATTAAGCTTAAAAGAAAAAAAAAAAAATATATATATATATATATATATATATTTGTAGTGATTAGGATCATTATTTAAATAGTAAATCAAAGTACATTTATTGAATGAAAACTGCATTCCTGACAAGTTCTCTTCTATAATGAAGGAAGAAAAGACAAGAAGGAGAAGGTAGAAAAGCAAAGAGCAGAGAGGGTTAGAGAGTCAGAGAGACAGAAATAAATTGAAAAAAAGAAATATGTAGAGACACAGAAACATAAAAAAATAGATACAAGAGAAATAGACATGGAACAGAATTCTTTGCTATATTTATATGTAGGAGACTAAAAAAAAAAGGAAAACAGCAAAAAAGAGACTTAAAATTAGTTTAAAAAGTGTTAGGATTCTGACAAGGTGCTAAGTCAGTTATCTAATTTAGCATGGTACTTAACAGCTCTCCAGTTCACTAATGTATTTAGTACTTATTAGAGTTCTACAAGATTCATAGCTTTAAGAGAGCATATATAAGCTAGAAGCCTCCACTAGGATTCAGTCAGGCACATCCAGGGCCAGAAGGACAAGCCCACTCTTGGAGGAGGCGACAGATTTATTTGATTTTCCACCTTTGTGCTGGCTGGAGTATGAATTTGGAGACATTCGGAGGGAGCTAGAGACAGAAGTTGGCAGAGGCAAAGGACTAGAGGCAAGATCTGGAAGGCCTTTAGAAAACTAGCTGAACCCCAAGTGAAAGAGATAAGATTTTGACAGAGACAATAAAGGATTTGGACTTTAATCCCTAACTACAGTTGAGGTGATGATTACACTGAGCTAAAAATTAGGCTGCTCCCAGAAGCCCCCCAAGAAACCTCCTCCCAGAGAACATTATATTTTAGAGAAGAATATTACAAGAAAGTAAAAGGTACAATTGTTAAAATGTTTTATGGAAGACAGTTTATGAAACACTCATCAGTAACATTTTGGGACTGAGGGTAAAATACTTTGAATTTACTTATAGATTTACTGGTGTTTAATGAGAGAGTAGAATCAATCTTTGATTATAAGTAGGGTAGGAAGAAACTAACCAGTATGTGGTAAGAATGTGTGTTGAAGCTTGACACACACTATTCTTTTCAGAAATATTTAGTTAAAAAGAAAGATGGAGAATAAGGAAAATAGTGGCTAGAAGAGATATCAATGGTGGAAAATAAATTTAAAGGTAGACTGAGACCAAAGTAAATAGAAACTTGCAGAAATTTTTTTTTATGCAAGAGTGAAGGAAAGTGAATTAGAGTTAGGAGAGTGAACTCACTGAGAAAAGATATATAATACAGACAAAAATGTTGAACTTTCAGGCATATGAGGCTTAAATCTTATAACTACCTAGATGTCTTGGGGACAAGTCACTAACTTTTGTATGTCTTAATGTTCTCATATGAAAATACATATATCTTCCTCACCAGTACATTTTAGAAATCAAATAAAATTATGTGTGGAACAGCATTTCAGGAAATTTATACAGAGAACTATAAGATTTTGTGAGCTTCAGGATCATGAAGAGAAAAAATAGATAATTATTTCCATTATTTTCAAAACATATAACCCTGACATTTCCCATATTAATTTTTTACACCTGAAATTGGCATAGGGAAATAATAGTTATGAATCCACAGAGATTTTCCTTGTGGAGACTATACTCCTTGTCGAGATTGCCAAAATCTTTGATAAATTATAAGAGACAAAAATGAAATAGTCATTACATAAAGAGAAAATAAATATTTTAATGAACTCATTTAATTTATGAGGAATGAGAGAATGAGGAAAGGGAATGAGAGAATATTTGTAAATTATTACCAGGTATGATTAGCAGCAGAGAAAAAATCATCTCCTTCCTTTTTGGCTGCCTCTCAGAATTTCTTCCCTTTTAGCACTAATCCCAGCCCTTCTGGAATAAAGATTATCACCTAAATTAATAATATCTTTGGGCTTCTGTATCCTCATTACAATTCAATATGTATTTTTTTCTTCTATTGGTTCGACATATAATTATATACTAAAGAGAAGAAAAGATGTTTATGTTGTGGGTAGAAGGTCACTAAGTTTCCTTGTAATCATATATGTCAATAAAATGTAAATTCTAAAATCCAAGGACCATAAAAAAACATATCTTTTTTATGCAAAAGGATTAATTTCACTGAAATGAAAGAGAAATTATCTTAAAATTAGAAAAATGTATAATGTATATGCACATATACATACATATGCATATATAATGTATATTAATATATCTATGTCCCTATATTTAATAATACACAATTATATATGGGTGTTTGTGTGTGTGCATATATACATATATACATGAATACAAAATATAACTAGAACCATTAAATGTATTCCTAGTTCAAGTAGTATTACTCTGATATTGCATGATTTGATAAAGATACACAATAAAGAACTATTGAATTTGGAACCAGGAAGTTTTTAAGTTAAAATAACACCATGACACTATATGAGTGTATGATCTGCCTAGATAGGTGGAAGTTTTATAATTTGCAATCCTCAAACAGAAGCCAAAGACCATCTATTGAATATATTATAGTGAAGTCATCTTTAATGCATGAATTTGACTATCTGGCCATTACAGTCCCTTTAAAGTATCAAATTCTGTCATCCTGAGACCTTGCATAAGTCTCTAACTTGTCTATAACTGAAGAAACTTTCTAAAAGAGACTCTTCAAGATAAAGTCTTTAGTTCTTTATATACAAACAGCTGTATATACATATAGGTACCAATATATAAATATGTACATCATCATGCATGCATGAATGTATGTATGTGTGTGTGCCTCTATTTCAAGAAGCCTAAGTTTGAGTGTTGCTTCTCACAAAAACTAATTGCATAACCCTGGTAAGGCTAGTCACTTAACTTCTCAGTATTTTAGGCAACTCTCAGAGTTCCATAAGCTTCAGACAAGGTATTGACATACATTAGTAAAAGGACATTCCTCACAAGAATGCTTTCTAATAAAGGAACAAACAAAAAGTTAAATAAATAAGTATATAAACCTGACATCTTCTTCCTCTTTTAAAAATGACATGTAATGGGCTGAGGTTTGAGCTGATGCACTGAGGTCCCAAGTACATGAGGCTAGATAGTAATTGGGCTATACTCTATTAATATACATGATTGGATAAAGAATGGTCCCTGCCCACTCTCCGTGCAAGTCCTGATGTGTTGTATAGGAAATGACGATTTTGGTGGGTGGAGGCAGAGAGAGAGGGAGGAAGACAAGTGGGGAGAGATTGGGCTGGGTTCGAGATTCCAGTTGCTGGTTGTGTGGCTGCTGGTCCAGCTAGCTTCTTGACTCAGCTGCACACATTGCTATTGCCGATTCTTTTCCACCTCCGATCCTTCTTCACTGAGAATAAAGACTGACGATTTTCCCCTAACCTGAATTCCTGTCTCGTGCTGATCTTAAAATACACGATCTTCACATTTGGCGCCCAACGGTGGGAACCAAGGACTGAAGAAGTCTCCGGTGACCAGGAACTTGGGTGAGTATTGTTAATAGACAAATAAGGAACTTATTTTCTTAAAAACTAAACCAGTAATCTTTTTTTTTTGGCTAAAATGGGACAAATGCTAGCTAAAGACTCTCCATTCCCACTCCCAACCCCACCCAAGAGTGGTGCTATGGAAAGCATGATTAAGCTGACAGAAATACATGGGTTACTTATAACTTGGGAACAGATAGCGAGATTTGTGGGTATATTAAACTGCATCTCCCCTTGGATCGTAGAGGAGGAGCAGATCTCTCGAGATAACTGGTCCAGGTTGGACAAGAGATGTTCATACATTTCAGAGAATATGGTCCTCATTCAATTTCCATGGAGGCATTTTATTTATACAATGTATTTCAGTTAGCACTAAGAATCCCTAGAAGAAAGAAAAAACCCTTGGCTCCTTCCACTCCTCCTCAAATTAGCCATGATATTAAGGAGGAAGACAATGAAGAGATTAATGACCATATCCCACAGGGCATGGAGACTTAAGTGAGCAAGGGTGTGGTGACCTTTCCCTCAGGAGGCAGGCTTCAGCCCCACCCCAGGAGCAAGTGATTGACTCTCCTCCACCAACTCCACCCTCGGGATGGAGGGAGGAGGGCAGTGGGGGGCAGTGAGGGACCAACCTTGAGCAGGCTTCAAGAGGGCTTAATGAAGGCCAAAGAAAAGGGTGTGGACATCCGGGAGCTACAACCACTTATGTTTCCTGTAATTTCCCAGTCTAATGCCTCAGGTCAACAAAGTAGAAGATATGCTCCTTTTAACTTAGAAATCATTAAAGATCTTAAAAAGGCCTGCACTAATTATGGGGCTACATCAGCTTATGTTAAGATGCTGTTACAGAATTTGGCTTTTGAAGTCTTGACTCCTGATGACTGGAAATCTATAGCAAGGGTATGCCTAGAACCTGGACAAAATTACATGTGGCTTTCTGAATATAGTGAGCTCTGTAGGATACAAGCCCAACAAAATAGTCAAAATGCTGTTCATGCTGCGATCACCTATGACCTACTACAAGGTATAGGTCCATATGCAGACGTCACAGCACAGATTAATTATTCAGTAGCAGCATATGAGCAAATTGCTGCTAATGCTATCAAAGCGTGGGCTTCGATTCACAATAAAAATGACAAAGGTGAGGCCTTCACAAAAATAATGCAAGGGCCAGATGAGCCCTTTGCTGACTTTGTGGGACGTTTGCAGACTGCTATCACAAGAACTAATGGGGAAAATCCAACAACAGATGTTTTAATAAGGCAACTTGCTAAGGAAAATGCTAATGAGGTGTGCAGAAGGATTATACTAGGACTGCCCAAGGATGCTCCTTTAGAGGAGTTCATAAGACGCTGTGCCACAGTGGGCACAAATGCCTTTTATAGCCAGACTATGATGCAGACTTCCCAAGATCCCAACATGGGTAGACAGGGTCCCTTCCGGCAAGGGACTTCTAGAGAGACACGTCAATGCTTTCAGTGTGGTAAAGTAGGGCATCTGAAAGCTCAATGTTGGTATAGAGGCAGAGTGAGAAAACAGGGTGGGAGAACAAGACCCAGTACCCCATGTCCAAAATGCAACAGAGGCTTCCATTGGGCCTCAGAATGTAGACAGGTTCAGGGAAACGGGATGAGGGGCCCAGCCCCAGGGCCCCAGGCAAAAAACACTTGGGGCATGATGGCAGCCAATGGTGCACCCAGAGAGTGCCTAGACGGCCAATACCCCAATATGACCAATCAGCCAGGAAGCCATATGATGGCAGAAAGGGATTACACAATCAATCAGCCAGGAAGCAACCTGATGGAAGAAAGGGATTACAATTAGGGAGAATAGAGTTGTATGCAGCTGAGACAACTGAGATACCCCCTGGAGAGGTGAAATCTGTTCCTCTCCAGCCTATGGATCCCTTGCCTCCAGGCACAGTAGGCTTGACCATTTTACCTCCTGAGAGTACGTACAAAACAGTGTCCATCCACATACTGATGTGGGAAACTGGGGAATGTGTAGATAATATCCCAGTCACCAATACAGGCAGACAATGTGTGACTTATCACCCAGGAGAAATAGTAGCATCAGGTTTACTCATACAGAATCCTAATAAGCAGCCTGGTGATAGTCACCCAGATTCTGATTCCAGATCACAAAATCCAGCAATTTACTGGACAGCAGCTGTAACAACTGACCGACCTATGCTCACAATCTATATAAATGGCCTTCCATTGGAAGGATTGGTAGACACTGGTGCAGATCGGACGGTCATTAGAGGTGCCAGCTGGCCCAGTCACTGGCCAAAGATTAAAGCAGACACCTACATGTCTGGTGTAGGAGGATCAATAGCAGCTGAAGTTAGTGCTGCCCCTATGAGATGGACTTTTGAAGGCAAAACAGGAGTTTTTACTCCTTTTATAGTTGAAAAAATCCCCATCAATCTGTGGGGAAGAGACGTTTTACAGCAATTAGGGTTAAAAATGAGTACTTCGGTTTTTTAAGCAGGGCTGCTGTTGAAGGCCTGCCAACACTTTCACCTGTTCCTATCCAATGGAAAACTGATACACCAGTGTGGATAGAGCAGTGGCCCTTAAGTAAAGATAAAATTCAGGCCTTATTAGATATAGTACAGGAGCAGCTTGACCAAGGACACTTAAAACCTTCTCTAAGTCCTTGGAATTCCCCAGTGTTTGTTGTGAAAAAGAAATCTGGAAAATGGAGGATGTTAACGGATTTAAGAAAAGTGAATGAACAGATGGAAACTATGGGAACTCTTCAGCCTGGACTTCCATCTCCTACTCAGTTGCCTAGAGAATGGCCTCTTTGGGTCATAGATATTAAGGATTGTTTCTATTCTATCCCTCTGGATAAGGAGGATATGAAAAGATTTGCCTTTTCAGTGCCCAGCGTTAACTTAGCTGAGCCTTATAAAAGATATGAATGGACAGTTTTGCCACAGGGAATGAAAAACAGCCCTACTATGTGTCAAATGTATGTTGCTGCTGCTCTTGCTCCAGTAAGAAAAGCATTCCCAAAAGTTATGCTATTACATTACATGGATGACATTTTGGGATGTGCACCTGAGGAACAAATGTTAGAGGCATGTCTACAAAAGACCATAGAAACACTAAGGAATTACAAATTATACATAGCACCAGAAAAAATTCAAAGACATGCTCCTTTTCAATATTTAGGATATGAAGTATACCCTAAGGTGCTTACAGTTCAAAAACTCTCCTTAAGAACAGAAAAGCTAAACACATTGAATGATTTTCAGAAATTGATAGGAGATATCCAATGGATGCGACCAGTGTTAGGTTTGACTACCTATCAGTTACAACCGTTATATGACATTTTAAGGGGAGACAGTGCTTTAAATTCACCACGCCAGCTTACAAAAGAAGCTCAAGAGGCTTTGAGAGAAGTTGAACTGGCTTTATCCAATGTGGTTGAAAGAGTCACTCAAAAACCCTTGGAGATATCAGTTTTTGCCACACAAGAGGCACCCACAGCAGTCCTTCATCAAGGACACAGTGTGATAGAGTGGGTGAACCTCCCGGCACAACCAGAACAAAGCCTTACACCCTACCCAGTGCTTGTGGCTAGAATTTTATTAAAGGCCACTAAGCGAGCAGTACAATTATCTGGGACAAGACCTGACAAGATATACACCTTTTATACCAATACACAAATTAATGTGTGTTGTGAGACCATCCCAGAGTGGCAAATTTTATTAGCCATGGCTCCAAATTTTTTACATGGGTCTCCATTAAAGATAACTAGACTATTACATAATTGGCGATGGATTCTTGAAGAAAAAGTTTCTAAAGTTCCTCTTAAAGGACCAACTATCTTCACGGATGCATCCAAACATAATATTTGTGCTGTGTACTCTCATGATCTAACTATAAAGAGAGTAGTCAGAACTCCTTTTCAGTCCACTCAGCAGAATGAATTGTACGCGATCATTCTAGCTCTTACTTATTATCCAGGAGACATAAATATAATATCTGATTCGGCCTATTCAGTAGGTGTGGTACAAAGAATTGCCACAGCCCAAATAAAATTTGCAGCCTCTAATATATATCAGCTCTTTAAGAAACTTCAAGAGCAAGTGAGAAAGCATCCAGGTAAGATCTATATATTACATGTCCATTCTCATAGTGGACTTCCAGGTCCCATATTTGATGGCAATTCAAAGGCAGATAGCCTTCTAACTATGTTGGTCAATACCCCTTTGTTCCAAGAAGCCCAGGCATCTCATTCTAAATATCATCAGGCTGCTCGAGCTTTACGTTTACAATTTGGAATAACAAGAGAGGAAGCTAGGAGCATAGTAAAAGCCTGTACGGCTTGCCTTCCTTTCCACGCTCCTACACTGCCTCCAGGGAAGAACCCTCGTGGTTTGAGACCCAATGAAATCTGGCAAATGGATGTGACCCATTATAAATCTTTTGGTCGTCTGTCTTTCATCCATGTTGTGGTAGACACCTTTTCAGGATTCACTTTTGCAATGCCAGCAGCAAAAGAGACAGCCCGAGTGGTCACTGAATTCCTCATACAAGCATTTGCCATTATGGGTGTGCCACAAGCAATAAAAACAGACAATGGTCCTGCTTATACTTCAAAACATTTTGCACACTTTTGTGCACAGTATAAGATTTTACACACCACGGGCATACCTTTTAATCCTCAAGGACAGGCAATAGTGGAGAGGAGAAACAGAGATATTAAGACACTCCTCCAAAAACAAAAGAAAGGGGGAGCCACAGGTAACCCTAGAGAACTTCTAAATCTAGCTCTTTATACTATTAACTTCTTGATTTTTGACAAAGATGCACTGGCTCCGGCAGACAGGTTTTATAACCCACCGGAAGGTCAGTGTCCAGTGCGAGCAGCTCCACTATCTTTAGATAATCGCCAGGTGATGTGGAGAGACCCAGAAAGTGGTGAATGGAAAGGACCAGATAGGCTAACTGCTTTGGGGAGAGGGTTTGCTTGTATCTCTACAGGTGGAGAAGGAATCAGATGGGTGCCAACGAGCCATATTCGCCTTGTCCATCGCAGAGAGACAGAGCAGACCCTTGAAACAAAGGAGAAGACCCAAGAAATATCGGGTGGTTCTGTTGCTGATTGTGCTCACCATTGAAAGAGCATGGCAGTTATGGCGTTTGACTCATGGACATCAAAGATTGTTGGACTTCAAAACCCTCAGGAATCATTGGATTCTCTGAGCCATAGGACTCGAAAACCCTCAGGAATCATTGGATTCTCTGAGACATAGGACTTGAAAACTCTCAGGAATCATTGGATTCTGCTGGAATCATTGGATTCCCTAACACATAAAAAGACTTTTGCAGGACTTCAAAAACTCAGGGGGATCATTGGATTCCCTGACATGTGAAACAATGGACAATAGATTGGTTTTGGACTATCTCTTGGCTGCTGAAGAAGGTGTATGTGTGACTGTTGTTTACATACCCACCTTCTAGGACTTCTGGTGATCTTTTCCAACACCATGTTGATTTATATTGTTTGCTATTCCGCTACTTGTCTGTACAATTCATGTTTGTTACACCACATCGAGCCTGCACTGACTGAGGGGAGGGTCATCCCTAATAGCCTCTGCGTTATTGCTATGTGCTTGCATAATACCTCCCATGCTGATGGGTTTGTGCATAATAAGACCCTTCAGCCCAGAAACCCGCTAGCAACCCCCATTTCCCTTTGGTGCTTTTCATCTCCCTTCCTGAGATGTCAGGTAGGGCGTGATCATCTCCTTTTTAGTGCTTTCACCGCCTTTTCTGAGAAGTCAGGGAGGCTGTGATCACCTCCTTTTCGGTGCTTTCACCTCCTTCCCTGAGAAGTTAGGGAGGCTGTGATCACCTCCCCTTGGGGGCTCTGACCTCCCTGAGGAGTCAGGGATGGCATGACCACCGGAGTTCTAAAATAAAAGAAAGCGGGAAATGTAATGGGCTGAGGTTTGAGCTGATGCACTGAGGTCCCAAGTACATGAGGCTAGATAGTAATTGGGCTATACTCTATTAATATACATGATTGGATAAAGAATGGTCCCTGCCCACTCTCAGTGCAAGTCCTGATGTGTTGTATAGGAAATGATGATTTTGGTGGGTGGAGGCAGAGAGAGAGGGAGGAAGACAAGTGGGGAGAGATTGGGCTGGGTTCGAGATTCCAGTTGCTGGTTGTGTGGCTGCTGGTCGAGCTAGCTTCTTGACTCAGCTGCACACATTGCTATCGCCGATTCTTTTCCACCTCTGATCCTTCTTCACTGAGAATAAAGACTGACGATTTTCCCCTAACCTGAATTCCTGTCTCGTGCTGATCTTAAAATACATGATCTTCACAATGACCAGTCTTCAAAGATCTAAAATCAATTTTGTGGGGGGGTATCTTTTCCAGATCTGGAGTTAAAAAAAATGTTTTATGATGTCTAATTTTTATAACCAAATTGATTTGTTATTTCTATCTCAGATGTGTAAATTATACTTGAATATATTTATGTTTCCAGTATAAGCAGCATATATTCAGAAGCTTATCATTAAGAGAAAAAAGCCTTCTCTTTTACTGAAACATTAATAAATTCCCCAATTGTTAAAAATCACAGGATATGAACAGACAATTTTCAGATGATGAAATTACAGCCATCTTTAGTCATACAAACAAAATCCTCTAAATCACTAGTGATTAGAGAAATAAAAATTAAAAAAAAAACCTCTGAGGTAGCACCTTACACCTCTCAGATTGGCTAAGATGACAGGAAAATATAATGATAAATGTTGGAAGGGATGTGGTAAAACTGGGACACAAATGCATTGTTGGTGGAGTTGTGAAATGATCCAGCCATTTTGGAGAGCAATCTGAAAATATGCCTAAAGGGTTATAAAACTTTGTTCCAGCAATGCCACTACTAGGTCTGTATCCCAAGGAAATCATAAAAAAGGGGAAAGGACTTGCAAATGCCAAAATGTTTCCAGCAGTTCTTTTTGTGGTAGCAGATAATTGAAAAGTGAATAGATGCCCATCAATTGGGGAATGGCTGAATAAGTTGTAGTATATGAAGGCAAAAGAAAACTCTTATTCTAGAAAAAAACTGATGAATAAACTTATTTAGAAAGACCTGGAAAGATTTACATGAAATGATGCTGAGCAAAACAAGCAGAACAAAGACTATATTGTATACAGATAACATCAAGAATTTGTGATGATCAGTTTTAAAACATTTGTATCTTCTCTTGATTCAGGGATCCAAAGCAATCCCAATAGACTTTGGACAGAAAATGCCATCTGCATACAGAAAAAGAACTATGGAGATTGAATACAAATCAGCACATGATATGTTCACTTATTTTTTTACGTTTTTTTTCCTTCCTCTTCCATGAATTTTCCCTTTTGTTCTAATTTTTCTTCCCCGATGTGATAAATAAATCAATGTGTATTAAAAATAACATAATTTATAAAGAAACTTTGATAAATACAATGTTAGAAAATGTTACATATAAAGCTAAAATCATAGATTCCTTCCCTAGTATTTTGTTCTAAATAGTAATGTAAAGTTCCTAGAGAGTCAGACTTATAATCATGAAATCTTAAGTTCTTGCCTTTTTTTTTGAACTATATTATGTCTCATAAAAGACATTACTTAACCTATCATGTTTCAAAAAGCTCCCCATTGATAGTGGAGCTAATAGAAAATTGCCAGTCTGTATTAGTGAGATATTCATATTAGGTCCTCTTCTCACTAATGAAATAATCAGTATGGATTTTGTGCTCCCCAAAACAAAAACAAAAAACCCCAAAATTTTCAACAACCTTTTTACATGATTGCCTTTATTTGAACCTTGTTTTACTTTACAAAGGACCAAAAGGAAACAGAAATTCTCATTTCTAAGACACAACAAATCAGTAAGAAAATCAAAACTTGGAATATACATATATATGATGTGTATATATATATATATATATATATATATATATATTTATCTATACCTATATATACTTAAACATATTGTGTATACATACATTTTATTTCATCACACAAGTTTACAAAAACTATTATAAAGTGATTTGATTAAAAACTATGATTTCATAAATGTGAAAACTGTAGTCCTACTAAGAATCTTTTAGAATGGCATACAAATGTCATATCTTCCATAAGTGATTGGTGCCTATTTTTGTATGATTTCATAGTGGATCCAGGCAGTATTGTATTATTATTGCAGAAGTCAATAGCTCCATTACCTAATGGGACTTCAGAAATAGTATTTCAGATGAAGAAAACAATGGAATTAAGTGATCTATAAATGTCACACACATAGTAATTCTGAGGGCCAAGTAGAGAATCTAGGCCCAGGGGTCCCCAAACTTTTTAAATAGGGGGTCAGTTCACTGTCCCTCAGACTGTTGGAGGGCCTGACTATAGTAAAAACAAAATCTTTGTTTTGTGGGCCTTTAGGAGATAAACATCCTCAGCTGCTACATCTGGCCCGAGGGCTGTAGTTTGAGGATCCCTGATTAGGCACTAGGCATCAAATTACTAATACATTGCAAAACCTCTAAAATTATTAAATTAGTATTACTGATATTCAACCACAGAAATAAATCTTAACCTTTTTTTCATACATCATGCAATTTTTTTTGGCAGTCTAGTGAAATCTTTGGATTCCCCAGAATAATGTTGTTGTTATTGTTATTTTGATTATTTGTTTATTTTACTTTCCTCCTTAATATTGTCAGGAAAAGCTTTATATCAGTTAAAGGTAAGGGAAAAATTAAAATGTGATTTTTTTCTAATCCAAGATCACAGAACCCCTGAAACATAGAAACCTTTAGGAAATTGTTAGATGAAATGTTTCATGGAAGCAATAATCACACAGTCTTTTTATGGCCAATGTGAAACCCTGGAAACTTTTGTCCATATCTTCCAATGCTTTAATTTATCAATCTTATTGCCCAATACTGAAACCCTTTCTAATATCATATGCTTTTTAATATTAAACTTAGATTAGAGTTTGGAGAAGCACAAAAATATAGAGTACTCAGTAAGCACATTTGAGAAGCATTTGTAATATCTGATAAATAATATGGAAGATTCTCCAATTTATTTGGGTCCTTCAAAGCAGTGCAGGGGAAAAATCTAAGAGTTCTTTCACTTTAACCTAACTCTCAAAGATAGTGCCTCTGAAGATTTCCAATATTTCATTAATCATGAAGTTTCTCTTATGAATAGAAATGACCAACCCTCATTTATAATTGAAGTGCAAGCTGAAGAATCAATTAAGCTTCAATTATGTAAAGTAAAATATAGTCCTTATATTACAATTATTAAGATGCAAATAATAACTCTGCCTGACTTCGGACACATGTAGTTATGGAAATGAAATATCCAGGTATAATATTATTTTATTATATAGGACAAAATGGAAAGAAAAGGATAATGTATAGAAAACAAAATCAAAACTAAACAATATAATCCTGAAAAAATACATTGCAATTCAAATAAAATACTTATTTTAGTCAATGAACAAATATTTTTTCAGGATCAATAGTGTATAACATTTTCCTCTATTTTTCTGAAGATCAGAAAGCATTTGGAAAACTACTTTATACTGATTTACAAGTTTTTAAAAAATATATGAAAACTGTAAATCACCATGAAATTTCACAATGCTATTCATTTGTCAATGGAAGGCAGGCGAAACTGCCACCCATAGACACCAGCTGCATTTATTTGGAAGGACATTTTTCATGGGATAAAATGTTCCCTTGGCTCCATCAGTAGCAGCAAAATAAACAAAAATAAGTTTTAAAAGCCTTCTTTTAGCATAACATTGATATTTTATTCCTCTCCAGAATTTACAAGAATATGCATAGCATGTGATACAAAAAGTTCCCCTTTGGAACTTCACTGGTTAGAACCTTAAGAGTACTTGAGTGCTATGGAATGTACATTGTTTAGAATCCCAATACACTGAAAGAATGCATCTTAACTTTCCTTTGTAATTTCTAAATGAACATATGTTTGGTGGTCAATAACTTTGGCTTTAAAAAAGACTTGTATACAAATACACAATGGTTGTATAAGTATACACAGAAAAACAAACCTGAAGTAATTACATGAAATAATGATTTGTATTTTTAAAAAGTGAATTATATTTTGTTTCAGGATTTTGTTCACTATTTTATTGTACTCACTATTAAAGTCATGAATTAGTTCTTCAGTCTTCTTAATAGCCAACTGAAGTATAAACAATCAATCGATACTTCATTATATTTCTTCAGTGCTTCTGGGGCCTTTAATTGTATTGATGTGACTATTCCAACCAGAGACACAGATTGCAATCCATCAACAAGGCAGCAGCAATTATTTCTTAGAGAGACTGTGGCAAAAACAAAGACATAAAGAAATAATCACTTTCTGTCAAACTTCATGATTGTTGAATCACAGATCTGTAAGCTATATGAATGAGAGAGAAAAGGACTTCCAGATATTACTAGTTTTGTTACCCATCTGCAACATGTGCACTCTTTCCCCTAGATTGTATGTACTTGAGGGTGAGTGAGGGTGAGTTCTGGGGAGAATTAAAAGTAAACTATTAAAACATACTACCTTAACAAATATCCCTTTAGATGATTTCAAAGAACCTAGTGAGACTTACATGAACTGATGCTGAGTGAAATAAGCAGAACCAGTAGATTATTGTACACAACAGTAATGAGATTATATGATGATCAATTATGATAGATATGGTTCTCTTTAACAATGAGATGATTCAGACCAATTCCTATAGTCTTGTGATGAAGTGTGCCATCTACACCCAGAGAGAGAATGTAGAAACTATGGAAAACATAGTGTTTTTACTCTTTTTTTGGTTGTTTGCTTGTATTTTATATTCTTTCTCATTTTTTCTGGTTTGATTTTAATTTTTGGGGCAACAAGATAATTGTATAAATATGTATGCATTTGATGGATTCAACATATATTTCTACCATGTTTAATGTATATTTGACTACTTGCCATCTGCGGGAGGGGTTAAGAGGAGGAGGAAATTGGAACACAAGGTTCTGCAAGAGTTAAAGTTGAAGAATTATCCATGCATATGTTTTGAAAAATTAAAAAAAAGCTTTAATAAAGAAAACAAAAATAAAAAAAATGAAACAAATACCCTTTTGCATGAATTACATATGAATTATTTTCAAATAAAAATGTTGTGGATAAATACAAGCTAATAGAATTAGGGAATCATCCATGATCTCTCAAGGAATATTCTTATAACTTTGAGTAGGAGATGTGGCCAGTCTAACCCTGGGAACATTATTCACCCATGAAAATGAGGATAAGTATCCTCAAAGCTTACATGGAACACATAGGTATGCTAATAGAATCACAGAATGTACAAACCAGAAGGGTGCTTAGAGATTATCTAATAAATTTTAAAATTGCAAAACACTTCGTGAATGCTATATCATTTGATCTAATATTCAAACTCACTTCCCATTATTTTAAATTATATATTTTAATTCACCCAAACTATGTTATAAAATTTCGATTATTTCCCCACAAAGTCAACTAGTCTATGGTCACAGACACTCATGCAATCTTTCATTATT
Source organism: Sarcophilus harrisii (assembly GCF_902635505.1). Taxonomy (NCBI): domain Eukaryota; kingdom Metazoa; phylum Chordata; class Mammalia; order Dasyuromorphia; family Dasyuridae; genus Sarcophilus; species Sarcophilus harrisii. The sequence continues at coordinate 410,964,488 of NC_045426.1, forward strand.
CCAGGAAATAATCTAAGGCTATATTTTAGGAAAGTTACTCTGAAAGCAGAAAATAAATTCACCCATTTGGAGTTCATAAGAGGAAGAAGTTCCCACTTAAAATGAAATGTTCATTTACTTTTGCCTCGTCACTGAATTGCACATAAAAATAAAACAAAGCATTTAAATGTTTCTGAAACGCACCATGTGAATTTATTAAAATTCTATCTAAGTTAAAAATGCTTCATTATCACACTAAAGCAGAGGGCATAAAACATTAATAACTATTTATGCCCTTCCATTTGAGGATTTTTCTAAATCTAAAGTCAAATTTTGGTTCATTTCATAGTGAATTAACTAAATTATAAATATGCTAATATCATATACATTTTTCTAGAGGTATACTACTATATATCTCCAGATGCCCAAAGAAGGGATGTAAAATTATAATTTAAATTACACACATAAAGAGTATATATAAATTACAATATTTGTAGCCATATTTTATATATCTGAAAATTAAGACAGTACTAACATAAATATTTCATTCCTGTAATATATGCTCCAGAAATATGAAATGGAATTCCAAAATAGTAGAGCAGCTGCCAAGATTTCTGTTTGAAAATGGCCATGATGTGGACAAATATTCTGTAACATTAACTATGAATTAAGAGGGCATCTGTCATGAGAGACCTGGGTTTTCGTTAATGGCAGGCTGAAATTTGCAAAATTGATTTGTGTTGACATTTAAAGTACTTTTGTTATGGTGCAGGTCTGTATCTGACATTAAGCAAACTAAAATGCATTGGTTATGCTTAAAAGCTTCTTAAAGAACATTGTTATTTTACAAGACAGAGAACATAATAACTATTTAAATATGAGCATGGAGAAAAAAAACAGGGGTAACATCTGTTTCTATAACCAACTCACAAATAGGGATGGGTTTAAAATATGAAAACCCTTGAAGGGCCATTGCAAGAATGCATAAAAACATTCTGCTGTTCCTGAAACTATTGCAGGTTTCTCAAAATTTTTAACTTATCATTTGCGGTTATTTTATAAAAAAGCAATAGGGGAAAAAAAGAATAACATTCTAGAGAAAGGAAAAGAAAAACAATGCACTACTTTAAAAAGTTCCTTTGGGATTGAAATATAATTTTAAAATCTGCTAACATGTAATTTTTCTTTATTTTTTTTTTAAATTTAAGGTCGTTTTAAAATTGAAATAACTCCATGAAACTAAAATATATACCCTCCCCCAAACATGGTTTCTTCTTCTTGTTACAAAAATAGAAAGGCAATAATTACTTTATATGTGAGGAGAGAAAAATGACTGTTAGTCTTAACTGCATGTTTATGTACTATACAATTCTCTATGTGTGTATAACAACAGACAAAGACAGACAGAGAGACAGAGAAAAATAAAGACATATAGACAAAGACAAAAAGTGAGACAGAAATAGAGACAGGGAAAGAAATAGAGAGAAACTATTAAATCCAGGACATTTGAGTTTTGAAATAAATCAAATGGAAAGGACATTGACAAGAAATCACTGGACTTGGAACCACAGAACCTATGTTAATAATTCTACCTTTAATATATTGGACTAATAGAAAATTGTACTAATAGACTTTAGAAAAGTTACAACCTTTCTACCCTGTTTTCCTCATTTATAAAATAAATAGGTTGACTTAGATCTTTTATCAAATATTTTCAAACTCTCTGTTATCCAACGATAATAGTAATAACATATTACTGATAATAGTAGAGTGTTTTAGAGTTTGTAAATTCTTTAAGTAATTTAACCTGTACATACAAAAACTTTGTGAGACAGATATTTCAAATACCATTATCTTTTTCATCTAAGACTCAAAGGACTAAATTGTCCAAGATTATACAACTAGCAAATATTACAGGATAGTTCCAAAGCCAGATTCTCCTGATTCTAGATCTAGCATTTCTTTTACTATGATGAACTGTAACAAGTCTTTCTGAATTGAAGTCTAGTACCCATGTCTATACGTTGAAATACTACCTCTTCACATATTCACTGTCTTCAAGGATATTAAATTCAGTTTAGCAAAAAAAAAAAGTCTCCTATTTTACTCTTGCAGAAAAGATGGTAAAATATGGAAAAAAAACTGTTATATGTTCAGATGGATATCAAAATATTTGAATAACCAGATAACAAGAATAGACATTGATGGTTGGAGAAAATTAACATCAGAAAAAAGTTCTGGGAATGTGTGCTCATTGTATTTTTTGGGGGAAGGAGGGGAAATGGATGATTTAAAATAAAAAAAAATAAAATAAAACACAGTATACTTACAAGATTGGGTAATAACTCCAAACTTGGCTGAATATCTAACAAACAAAATGGCAGTCATGTTAAAGGGAACGTCCTAATAAACTCAGAACTTGAGAATTCATATTGCATTTAATATTGATAAATATAAAAGTTTTACACTTCAGTGTTTTTTTTTAAAGTAACAACTTGGCAATGTACAAGTTGGACAAGGAGTTCATCTGAAGAAAAGTTTCAAGTTTTAGTAGACTTCTAGTTTAACTTAAATCATCAAAGTGATACTGTTTGTCCAGGAATAAGTTAAGGATGTCTCTCTTGTCTTTTATAAGCATATGACACCTGTAATATCATTTCCAGTTTGAGGTTCCAATTTGGAAGAAAAGGAAAGAAATTAATAAGCTAAACAAAATTCAAAAGAAAGCGACTAGTAGGATAAAGAACTATACTAGGGTAATTGAAGATCTCAGAGAGCTGACCTTATAAAAGACAACAAAGAGACATGTTACAAATCTTTACATATTTGAAAAATGGTTTCATGGAAGTCAACCCTGTAAAACTTATTCTACTTGACTTGAATGAATTAAAAAAGGAATATGGAATGAGATTATGAAAAGGTTAATTTATGCTTGATATGGTGGGGGGCTGTCAAAATATTTTTCAGGCTCTTGAAGTTGAATGACCTTCTTCTGGTTACATTTTCCCTTGTGACAGATATTAATGCAGAATGTTGAAGAGGATGTGGGAAAACTGGGACACTGATACATTATTAGTGGAATTGTGAATAAATCCAACCATTCTGGAGAGCGATTTGGAACTATGCCCCAAAATTTATCAAACTGTGCATACCCTTTGATTCAGCAGTACTACTACTGGGCTTATATCCCAAAGAGATCTTAAAGAAGGGAAAGGAACCTGTATGTGCAAGAATGTTCATGGCAGCTCTCTTTGTAGTGTCCAGAAACTGGAAACTGAGTAGATGCCCATCAATTGGAGAATGGCTTGAATAAATTGTGGTATATGAATATTATGGAATATTATTGTTCTGTAAGAAATGACCAACAGGATGATTTCAGAAAGGCCTGGAGAGACTTAACATGAATTGATGCAGAGTGAAATGAGCAGGACCAGGAGATCATTATATACTTCAACAACAATACTATATGATGATCAATTCTGATGGATGTGGCCCTCTTTAACAATGAGATGAACCAAATCAGTTCCAATAGAGCAGTAATGAATCAAATCAGCCACAGCCAGCAAAAGAACTTTTCGGAATAAGTAAGAACCACTACATAGAATTTCCTCTATTTTTGTCTGCCTGTATTTTTGATTTCCTTCACAGGTTAATTGAACACTATTTCAAAGTCTGATTCTTTTTGTACAGCAAAATAACTGTATGGACATGTATACATATATTGAATTTAACATATACTATAACATATATAACATGTATTGGTCAACTTATAATCTGGGAGAGGGGGTGGGTGGAAGGAGGGAAAATTGTTACAAAAGGTTTTACAATTGTCAATGCTGAAAATTACTCATGATATATCTCGTAAATAAAAAGCTATAAAATAAAACATATATATATATATGAAAGATTTTAAAGTAAAGAACATAAGAACACATTGTGGGTATATTGGATGATTTTGTTTTTCATTTCATCAGTATTGTATATCAATTGCATGATGACAAGCTTGCCCAGAATTCTGAATAATAGACATTGTTTGCTTTCCCAGTAACAAGTATAGTGTTACTAGGCTCTTTTTGCTCCCATGCCTTTTAGGAAGTTATTTTCAGCCATGTTGTCAAATATCTTCAATAAGGATGGATGTGGCATCAAGGTCACACACCAAATCAGTTCTTGAACTAGAAAATGTTAAAAGCCAAAACTAAAATGAAGGCAAGATTGGTGTATTATTTATTTACAAATAATAGTGTATTCAATGTAACCCTAAAGATGAGATGCAACAAAGTATGGATTGATGCTCTGCTGCTTGTGCTAATTTTGGACTAACAATTAATACCAAGAAACACAGCTACTCCTTCAGCCACCACAATATCACCTCAATGTGGAACTATCAATTATGAATGCTTCTATTTGTGTTGTCTTAAGAAGATTATGAAGGTCAACTACCATAATAAAATACCAGCCACTGAAAACTTTTCTCCTTTTGAAAGTGTTGTTTTCTTCAGTTAATACTTTTTTACATTTGAACAATTGTATTTTTTTAAATAATGACCTTCCTTTTCCAAGTTGTTGACTCTTGCATACTTTTCGTTCTTTTCTCATTGTTTTCTTCTTCCTCTCTTATTTACTATTTAAAGTGTTTTTCCAAAAGCCTTTTTGACATTGAGACAAATTTATATCACGTTATGAGATTTGCTCTGTGGACATTTTGTCCTCATCGAAGTTGGTGATTTGGTCTTCCCTGTCACCACAGTAGCTTTCTATGGTCATAGTTCCTTTCTGTTTCTTGCTCATTTTCTTTCCTTTTCTTTTGGTATTTCCTTTTTTTTTCAAGCTCTGTTTCAGGGGTAGAGGAAATGTTGTCTTAAGCTTGCTGTACAACTCTGAGCCTTGGCTTTGAGAACAGGGACCCCTTGTGTTTTCAGGGTAGCTTTATCTGTTCTTCTCAAGAAACACCCAAGCGTCCCACAATTTGCTTTCTGAGCTGGGACTGGAAGCTGTACCACTGATCTGCTCCTCTACTGAGCCAGAACCAAGGGTCTCAGTTGCTGATTTCCTGTGATTAAGATCTTCTCATCTTGTTTCCTAGAATCTGTCTAAGCTGGACTGGATTTCTTTTTCATCCCAGTAGACTGATTTTTATTGAATTTTTCCAATGAAGCTTGAACTGAAGAGTGGCTTCATCCTATCGGACTCTGTTCAGAGGCTTGGTTTCATGTGGTATTCATGTGGCTGGAAGAGTTCAAGTAGTTTCCTGGCTTCACTCTGTCATCTTGGTTCTACCCCTGGAAGTGTGAGATTCGTTTCTCAAACTAAACTGCCAAGCATTCAAACTCTACTGCAAAGCATGCAACTCCATTGGAAGAGTCATATTGTTCAAATACCAACAATATGAGATATGAGGTGGTACCTCAGGTTATTTTAATTTGCATTTCTCTAACCAATAGTGATTTATCATTTTTTTTCATATGGCTTTGATATCTTCAACTGAAAATTGCTTGTTCATATTCCTTGGCCATCTTTCAATTGGGGAATTGTATTATAAATTTGACACAGTTATTTATATATTTTAGAAATGAGGTTTTAACAGAAACTGGTTATAAATTTCTTTCTAACTTTCTGATTTCCTTCTAATATGGCTACATTGGTTTGGTTTGTGCAAAATCTTTTTAATTTAAAGTAATCAATGTTTCCCATTTTACATTTCATGATGTCCTGTAGTTTCTCTTTGGCCATAAATCCCTCCCTTCTCCAAAGATTTGATTATGCTTTCTGTATGAAAGTCACTTACTTACAATATTTATATTAAATTCATATGAAAACAAAAATCTCTTTATCTCCATAGAGCCAGCAGCAGTGGAATTTTCTGAAGATACCCATCTTAGGATCTCTATCACCCACACGAGTCTTGCATATACAATCAGCTGTGGCCTAGCCTGTGGTCTTTCTATTCTAATATTTGAAGAAAAGTAGTGACATTTTGTCCCCTTTATTATTCTCCCAATTGTGTTAATTCCTTTGAAAACTCTCCTTTTCCCTTACTATGATTGCATGTTTTTATATTATCTCCCATGTCTTTATTTATTTGCCTCCTGTTAGGCCTCTCTTATTTTTTCTCATGATAATGATATTAGTTATATAAGAGCCAGCTGTTCTGATTTCTTCTTGCAGTAAAATTGATTGAAGAACAATTGTGGTATAATCAAAAGGATTAACATTTGGAGTCAGAGCACCTAGATTAAAAACTTGGTTCAGTTGCCCTTTTTTTTTTTTTAATGACTGGGCAACCTGATTTGTCATATTTCTGCTTTTGTCAACTGCACAATTAAGAAAATTAATTAGAAAATTTTTAAGATTTAAAAGCATTGCTAAGATAAATTTACCTTTTCACAATAAACGTGGTACATAGTCATACAAAGAACATGTTTTAAGCTAAGATGCAAATAAAATCAGTGCCCATTAAAAAAAAAAAAAAGTATTGTGTGACTTGACGAATGTTACTGGATAAGGGGGGGGAGGATTCATATCCAAAATGAGGAAGAATCATAGTACTTTAAAATATAATTTAAATTAGCAAAGAAATTACATTTTCCATGTATGTTTTATTAGAATTGATGTTAAATACACCATATCTTATTCGTTTTTAATGCTAAAAAGATACATTCTAATTAGTATGATTTTGGAAGTTTAATTTGTAAACTCTCTTACTAGTTAATGAAATTTTGGAGAAAGGATGATTCCACTTATTAGCTTATTTGAACTATCATTTCAATATAGTTTGAAGACTAATATGCCAAACTAAAGCAATCGTAATGTGTTTATTAAGGTTGAGTGAAAAAAATTAATTTTGATATTTTAGTCAGAAGTATTTATTTCATTAAGATAATCTGCTATTTTTGTGGATGACATTTTAAATCCTATTCTGTTTTAATTGTAAATTTAAATTGCTATCTGACATAAGACACTAAAATGAAGACAAAATGCATTTGTTTTCACTTAACTATTTCTCACTTTTAAAATTTAGATTTGCAGTTCTAATGTTTCTGTTTCTTGTAAAGCTATAATATAAGAGTAAAAAAAAAAAGCAGTTTCTGTAGTTGCACTTTCAACAACATTAAATCACTGTCTTTGAAAAATCTGTTATTATGGTTCTAATGTGAGCCTATATTGATCTCACTGCAGGAAGCACCCTTCCTATTTTCTGATCATACTAAAAATCCAAGAAAATTAAAAAAAATAAATTATACATTGTGTCCTTGAACATTTTTTTTCAGTGACTAATGAACATCAAGAATTCAGAAATCATTTAAAATCCACAGGTAATTACTGGAAAGTAAAGTGAATTATGAGGCTATGACTTATAATGCACTGTTTACTACATGATTGCCATTGCTATTTTCAACTGGGAATTGCTTTATCAGAAAATCAATAGAAATTAGCTGGGTTAAAGAAATTCAACTTCTCTGATCCTATAACAACTATGTTCTAGAAGTCAGTCAATCACATTTGTAATAATAATATTTGTGCCTCTATCATAATTTTACATACTTAAAAAAATTGGTATTAGAAACTTTGGATTAGGAAAAAAAACAGATTTGAAATTTTACTTCTTTGTTTTTATATGCTTTTAATTTTTAATTTTTTTAAATTTATGGAATAAACCATGCATTCAAGGAACCAGTATTAAAAAAAAAAGATGAGCACACATGATTTTTGTAAGAAATTTAATTTATAATTATATGGAAGCTTTATATAATCCCAAGAAAGCATAGGCAATCTGATTACTACAATTGTCTTTATATCATAAGGAGCAATGCATCATCATTAACAGTAATCTTAATAGAATGTTTTGTCTTGATTAAATCCCTTGGAAAGATTAGAGTTTTCTTTCTCATGGGATACTTATGAATTGTACCAGGTTCTTCATTATATGTGTCTCAAGTTTAGATAATAAATCAGATATTTCCCCACATGTATTTTTAAATTTTGCAAGAAAAGGACATATCTTATTTACCTATTCTTCAGGTAAAAAACAATATAGATTTAAAAGTGAATCCTTCCTGGATAATATATACTGTGGTAGGTTAAAAAATCATAACTTTAGATCCATGAGGCACCTTGTTGTCCATCTAGCCCAACTCTTATCATTTTTCAGATGAAGAAACTGAGACCCAAAGAAGATAAATGATTTTCTATATTAATAACCATATATCTGCATAAATACATTAAGATAATTATTTGCAATATGAAAACAGGGACTAATATGGAGAACCTTTATAATCTCAGTGTGCCATATTTTTATTTTTTTCTATAGATGAAAGGCAATCCCTCTAATTAAAGAGAATAATATGGCAGAGACAAAAGGAACTCTAGGAATTTGTAAGAGTGCAACAAAACAAACCTATTGTGAATGTCTGGGGTGAGGAAGACAAAACAAGCATTAATCCAGGAGAACATGAAGATAAATTTCCTAGCAATGTCCAAAAAAACCAAATGATCAATTAATCAATCCAGTCCTGAAACCAGATTAGAAAAGAAAACAAATAAGACGCAAAAAGTGTATCTTGTTATAATCTAAAATAAATATCCTTAAAATGAATCTAACGGCCAAAATATTGTTTAAATCTATACATAGATTAATGAGATTGTAAGGGAAAAATTCACATCATAGGTTTAAATATTACTTTTGCCATTTAAAAACATGACTTTGGTTAAAATATTTTCATTTCTGATGCTTAATATGCTCATCCACAAAATGAGCAAACTGGATAAACACTAAGATCTCTTCCATTTATATCCATTTATATAAAATATATTTGTGATATTTTAAAATTTTTGTATTTGTCAATGTTTTTCTACATTCTTTCCTATACTGTAATAAACACGTAATGATCCAGCACAGTTCCTGACATATAACAGATATTTAAAAATGTTAATTAGTTCCTTGAAGACCTATCCCTGTAATTTAAGATTCCATTTTTTCACAATATGGATAAAGGAATATGTCTAAATTAATTTCTTTAAAGAACTGAAAGACATCTTTTCTTAAAAGTGATCACTTTTCCATTAAGTTTTCCTAACTGTCATATGGAAGCCCTTTGTAAAATACTTATGTGTCTTTTGAAATTACTATAACATGTTTAGTCACCCAACTTCACAATCTGAATCATACTCAATTTTATCTTATTATTTATGATGAATATCTCTTCAACCAACACCCATATATTTGCCAAGTATTGATTCTACTGTATTGCTTATGGATGACATAGAGATATGAATTTATCTCTAGAAGCAACACTCTTTTCTCTAATCACACTACTGGCTTGGAATCTTAAAATAGCCTCTTGGTTGGTTACCCTGACTTTTGCCTGTGTTCCATATAGCTGAAAGATAGCTATCACTAAAGTAGAGGTTTGACCAATCATTTTTTTGTTCTGTTGAGAAATCTCCTAATTCTCTACAAGATCAAATGCAAAATACTTAGGCATTTAAAACTTTTGTTTTTGAAAGATGAAGACTGCATTTCCAGGGAAGTAGATGTTACTTACCTTCATGTACCCATTGTTTTGGACATTTTTGCATATTTTCTGTGTGTTCTGTATGTAATTTTATCTCCAAACTCTGTGGTTTTGTGTAGACTGCTTTTCTCAGTCTATAATCTTCCTCCTCATTTTTGCATCTGAGAAATCCTAACTTATCCAAAGGGCAACTAAATTGTAACTCATTTAATGAAATCAATTTTTAAATTATAATTTGGGGTATCCATTGTTTCCTTTCCAAAAATAATTTATTGATATTGTTTGAGTGTTGTTTTTAATTTATTTGTTCACATGATGTTTTCTTTTTATATGGCTAAAAATAGTTTCAATTTCTTTGTCTGAGAATTGTCTTTTCATATACTTTGACTATTTATCAATTGGAGAATGCTTGATTTTTTACACATTAGAGTCAATTCTCTATATATTTTGGAAATGAGTCCTTTATCAGAACCTTTGACTGTAAAAATATTTTCCCAGTTTATTGCTTCCCTTCTAATCTTGTCTGCATTAGTTTTGTTTGAACAAAAACTTTTCAATTTGATATAATCAAAATTTTCTATTTTGTGATCAGTAATTATCCCTAGTTCTTCTTTGGTCATAAATCTCTTCCTCTTCCACAGGTCTGGAACTATCTGGAACACTATTGTGTGTTCGTCTAATTTATTTATAATCTCATTCTTTATACCTAGGTCATGAACCCATTTTGACCTTATCTTGGTATACGGTATTAAGTGCAGGTTGGTGCCTAGTTTCTGTCATACTAATTTACAATTTTCCCAGCAATTTTTGTCAAACACTAATTTCTTATCCCAAAAGTTGGGGTCTCTGGGTTTGTCAAACACTATATTGCTATAGTTATTGACTGTTTTGTCCTTTTAACTAACCTATTCCACTGATCAACTAATCTATTCCTTAGCCAATACCAAATGGTTTTGGTAATTGCTGCTTTATAATATAATTTTATATCTGGTACAGCTAGGCCACCTTCATTTGTTTTTGTTTGTTTGTTTGTTTGTTTATTAATTCCCTTGAAATTCTTGACCTTTTATTTTTCCATATGAACTTTGTTGTTATTTTTTCTAGGTCATTAAAGTAGTTTTTTGGGAGTCTGATTTGAATAGTGCTAAACAGATAGATTAGTTTAGGTAGTATTGTCATCTTTATTATATTTGTCGCCCTATCCAAGAGCATTTAATATTTTCCAATTGGTTAGATCAGACTAAATTTGTTTGAAAAGTGTTTTGTAATGTTGCTCATAAAGTTTCTGATTTTCCCTTGTCTGATAGCTTCCTAAGTATTTTAAACTATCAGTAGATACTTTAAATGTAATTTCTATTTGCAACTCTGACTGTTGGATTTTGTTAGTGATATATAAGAATGCTGATGATTTATGTGGGTTTATTTTGTATCTTGCATCTTTGCTAAAGTTGTGGATTATTTCTATTAACTTTTTAGTAGAATCTTTGGGGTTCTCTAAGTATACCATCATATCATCAGCAAAGAGTGATAATTCAGCTTCCTCATTTCCTATTCTAATTACTTTAATCTCTTTCTCAACTCTTATTGTTAAAGCTAGCATTTCTAATACAAATTGCAATAATAACAGTGATAGTTGGCAACTTTGTTTCACTCCTGATCTTATTGGGAATGGTTGCAGGTTTTCCGCATTACATATGATGCTTACTGAAGGTTTTAAATAGATGCTGCTGATTATTTTAAGGAAAAGTCCATGTTTTCCTATACTCTCAAGTGTTTTTATTAGGAATGGATGTTGGGTTTTATCAAATTGCTTTTTTTTTCATCTATTGAGATGATCATAGGTTTTTGTTAATTTGGTTATTAATATGGCCCATTATACTGATAGTTTTCCTAATATTGAACCAGCCATGCTTTCCTGGTATAAATCCTACTTGATCATAATGTATTATCCTGGGGATGATTTTCTGTAGTCTTTTTGCTAATTTCTTATTTAAGATTTTAGCATCAATAATCATTAGGGAGATTGGTCTATAATTTTATTTCTCTGTTTTCACCCTACCTGGTTTAGGTATCAATATCATGTCTGTGCCATAAAAGGAATTTGGTAGGACTCCTTCATTCCCTATTTTATCCAATAATTTATATGGCATTGGGGCAATTGTTCTTTAAATGTTTGGTAGAATTCACAAGTAAATCCATGTGGTTCTGGGAATTTTTTCTTAGTGAGTTGATTAATAGCTTGTTCTATATCTTTTTTTCTAAAATGGGACTATTCATGCAATTTACTTCCTGCTCTGTTAATCTGGGAAGCCTATATTTTTGGAGGTAGTCATCCATTTCACATTGGTTATCAAATTCATTGGCATAAAGTTGGGCAAAGCAACTCATTATTTCTTTAATTTCCTTTTCATTGGTGGAAAGTTCTCCTTTTTCATTTTTAAGACTACTAATTTTATTTTCCTCCCTTCTTTTTTCTAATCAGATTAACAAAGGCTTATCTATTTCATTGTTTTTTTTCATAGAACCGACTCAGTTTTATTTATTTGTTCAACAGTTTTTTTTTTTACTTTCAATATTATTAATTTCTCCTTTTAATTTTAGAATTTCAAATTTAGCATTTGATTGGGGGTTTTAAATTTACTCTTTTTTTAGCTTTTTTAGTTGGAAGCCCACTTCATGATATTCTCTTTCTCTATTTTATTCAAGTAATTCTTGAAGGATATAAAATTTCCTCTTATTAGCACTTTGGCTGCATCCCAGAAATTTTGGCATGATGTCTCATCGTTGTCCTTATCTTGAGTGAAATTATTAATTGTATCTATAATTTTCTGTTTTACCTAATCATTCTTTAAGATGAGATTGTTTAGTTTCCAATTACTTTTTGGTCTATTTACCCCTAACTTTTTATTCAATGTAGTTTTTATTGCATTGTGATCTGAAAAGAATGCATGTACTATTTCTGACTTCCTGCATTTAATTTTGAGGTCTTTATTTCCTAATATATGGTCAATTTTTGTATAGGTTCCATGAACTACGGAGAAGAAAGTGTATTCCTTTCTGTCTCCATTCAGTTTTCTCCAAAGATCTATAATACCTAATTTTTCTAACATTCTACTTACCTCTTTAATTTCTTTCTTATTTGTTTTGTGGTTTGATTTGTCTAATTCTGAGAGTGCAAGTTTGAGATCTCCTACTATTACAGTTTTGCTGTCTATTTCTTCTTGCAACTCTCTTAACTTCTCCTTTAGGAAGTTAGATGGTATACCACTTGGTGCATATATGTTTATTATTAATATTGCTTTGTTGTTTATGCTACCCTTTAGCAAGATATAGTTTACTTCCTTATGTCTTTTGATTAGATCAGTTTTTGCATTTCCTTGATCTGAGATAAGGATGACTAACCCTGCTTTTTTTGACTTCACCTGAAGCATAATAGATTCTGCTCAAGCCTTTTACCTTTATTCTCTATGTATCTCCCTGCTTTAAATGTGTTTTCTCTAAACAACATATTGTAGGATTCTGACTTTTCATCCAGTCTGCTATCTGCCTCTGGTTTATGGGAGAGTTCATCCCATTCACATTTATGGTTAAAATTACTAATTCTGGGTTTCCTGCCATCTTATTATCCCCAGATTATGCTTTTTTTTTTACTTGCCCCCCCACCCTATTTCCCAGTTTTAATTTTAAGTGCTCCAGTTGTATCAAGCTGCTCACCCTCTTTAGGATCCCTCCTTCCCTCATCTGATTCTCTTCCCCTTTCTTATACCCTTCCCTTATTACTCTTTTCCTTTTCCCTTTTCCTCTCCCCTTTTTAATGATTTTCTGTAAAGAAAAGAGAAGATTTTCTGTAAAACAAGTATGTCAATTATTTTTTCTTTGAGCCAACTCTGGTGAGAATAAGGTTCACATAACGTTCCTTCCCCTTTCTAAATTCCCTCAGATATGATAAGTTTCCTTTCCCTATTCATGACATGTAGTTTCCTTCTTTTTATCTCCCCTTTCCCCCTTTTTTTTTGACATTATCCCTTTTCTATTTCTACTTTCCCTTTTTTATGTTCTATCAGTAAAATCAGAATATATGTCTAATCTTTTTGTGTATCCAAAACAGAAATACAATTCTCAAGAGTTCCTTTTACCTTTTCTGCTTCTCTTGAGTCTTATGGTTGGAGATCAAATTTTTTGTTTAATTCTTATTTTTGCCTTAGAAACAAATACAATTCATCTGTTTCATTAAATGTCCATCTTCTTCTCTGGAAGAAAATGCTCAGCTTGGCTGGGTACTTTATTCTTGGCTTCATTCCAAGTTCTTTTGCTTTTCAGAATATCGGATTCCAGGCCCTTTGATCCTTTAGTGTGGAGGCAGCCAGATCTTGGGTGATCCTTATTATGGCACCTCAGTATTTGAATTGTTTTTTTTCTGGCTACTTGTATTACTTTTTTCCTTAGTTTGATAGTTCCAAAATTTGGTCACAATATTCCTTGGTGTTTTTATTTTACAGTCTTTTTCAGAAGGTTTTCAATGAATTCTTTCAATGCCAATTTTACCTTCTGGTTCTATTACCTCTGGACAATTCTCTTTGATGATTTCCTGTAGAATAGTGTCTAGGCTCTTTTTTTCATCATAATTTTCAGAAAGTCCAATAATCCTCAGATTCTCTCTCCTAGATTGTTTTCCAGGTTGGTTGTTTTTCCAAGTAGATATTTCATGTTTTTTTTTCAATTTATCATTTTGTTTTGTTTTGTTTTGTTTTGCTTGACTGAATCTTGCTGTCTCAATGAATCATTAGTTTCTATTTGTTCAGCTCTGATTTTTAATGAATTATTTTCTTCATTATGTTTTATACTTTTTTGTATATGTTCTATTGAGTTTTTAAATGACTTGTTTTGCTCTATTGAATTTTTTTCCATTTCACTATTTTTAAGTGAATTATTTTCTTTTTCCAATTCACAAATCCTACTTTCTTGTGAATTCTTTGTCTTTTCCAATTCATAAATTCTACTTTCTAGTGTATTCTTTATCTTTTCCAATTCACCATTTTTACTTTCCTGAACTTTTTTTACTTTTTCCAATTCACAAATTCTGTTTCCCTGCACTTCCTGGGGATTTTTTTTTACCTTTTCCAATTCATATTTCATCAAGTTGTTACTTTCTTGCAAATTTTCTCCTTTATTTCTCCATTTTTCTTCTAACTCTTTTTTGAGGCTTTTAATGGTCTTTTCTAGGAGAGTGTTATGTAAAAGGGGACAGGTAACATTTCCCTTTGGGATATTGTCTGGAAACTATTTGCTATTAGTCTCCTCGGGGTTGTGTCGCCATTCAGTTTTCTCCAAAGATATATCATATCTATTTTTTTCTAATATTATATTTACCCCTTTAATTTCTTTCTTATTTGTTTTGTTTCCACAACAATACTATATGATGATAAATTCTAATGGACCTGGCCATCTTCAACAATGAGATGAACCAAATCAATTCCAATGGAGCAGTAATGAACTGAACCAGTAGACCCAGTGAAAGAATTCTGGGAGATGACTAAGAACCATTACATTGAATTCCCAAACCCCATATTTTTGCCTGCCTGCATTTTCTATGTCCTTCACAGGCTAATTGTACAATATTTCAGAGTCTGATTTTTTTGTACAGTAAAATAATGGTTTGGTCATGTATACTTAATTTGTATTTAATTTATTTTTTAATATATTTAACATCTACTGGTCATCCTTTCATCTAGGGGAGGGGGGTGGGAAGGACAGGAAAAATCGGAACAAAAGGTTTTGCAATTGTCCATGCTGTAAAATTACCCATGCATACAATTTGTAAATAAAAAAACTATTAAAATTTTAAAAAAGAAGTCCTGATTTTCTAAGCTCCAATCTGTTTACCTTTATTCTAAACAGTTAGCTGAACAAAAACATTCTGACACTACTTGAAATATTGTTCAAATCACAGAATATTTCTGTGATTTAGGGATAATTCCCTTTTGTTTTTCAGGTAAGCAAAATAAAATTATTTCAGTGTTCCTCAACTTCTCATCACATTCATAATGTCTGATACATATTCACACCAAATGATGAGAATGTCAAAAGATAATATATAAAGAAAAGTAATTTTTAATGAGATGTTTTCTCATAGAGTTGTACAAACCAAATAACTTTCTAAGCACTAACAATCTTTCTTTCTCTTTGTGAAATTTATATGTTTACAATGCTTTTTAGAAAATATATTTTTTGTGTTCTTTTTCAAAATGTAAATAATATCCTGTCATATAATTCTATTTCAAGTTTCATTAAAATTTCAGAACCTTGTGTTTATCTCAGGGATAAATATCTATTTCTTCCCTTCAAATTAGTTGTATATTTCTTTTGCTAATTCTATCAACATATAAGACTTCATAATGTATCCTATTCTTATGGTAAATTGCCTAAAGCCATATTTAACAAAATAAATAGAAGAATACATATGTATATGAACATATACATATATATGCATATATAATATGTATGTACATAACCATATACATATTAATTTAATAAAACTAGATATTTTTTGTTTCCTGCAATGAAGACTAGAAATCTCAGAGATAAAAGATAAAAGAGAAGAGAGTTTAGTACATGAATGTAGGCTTGACCTTTGTGTCTGGATGTCCTGGGTTTAATACCTGCTTCTGACATATTATCTTTATCACTTAATCTCTCAAAGTCACAGTCAATTACCTTACATCATTTTTTTTTTGTCTTACATGGGTGAAGTATGTTCTTATAATAGAGTTTCTCCTAAACAATCAAATAATAGATGTAAACTATGGCCAATGAGACAATTTTAGCCAACAGATTTTTATTTTTATTTTTATTTTTTACTGCCCTAGAATTAGGAATAGCTGAATTTAAATTGTAAAAACTGTTGTTAACTCTGAGGGAATACAAAAACAGGTGGCAGGCCAAATTTGTCTCTCCAACTATAATTGAAAATCTCTACTCCATACCATAAAGGACAATTCTTCTAAAAATTAAAGCTATTCAACTATAGAATGAAATGCTTTGAGAAGTAATTGATTTTTTTCTACCAGTAGTTTCAAATGTTGAATGATCATTGGTTAGATGTGTTGTTAAGATCTAGACTAGGTAGTCTTCCAGGTAATTCTAAGATTGACATTTTGTAATTTACCCATAATAGAGTAGATATTTAATGGCTGAAGCTGAATTAATATCCCATTCTTTTGGCTTCAAAGTCAAGGATATTATTATATCTTTCACATCACAATGTAAAATAAAATCACTGAAGAATGGTGAGCTGGTCCTGGTTAGAAACAGAAGAAGTCAAAGATTTCACTCTCATTGGAATAGGAATTTCATGAAGATTATGAGTTATCCTTACACTTGCCACCTAGAGAAGTAGAAAAAAACACTGAAAATTGAAGCTGGAAAAATAGGGAAAATGCTGAAGTTGATGTTAGAGGATCTAGGTTCAGCTTCTGGATTTGACTTACACTACTTAGGTGATCCTGCCTAAGTCACTCACTCAAGTAACTTCTTTGTGTCTCAGTTTCATCTGCAGAATGAGAAGGTTGAGATGGATGACTTCCAAAAACACAATCCCTGTCCTCACAGAGTTCATAGTCTAATAAGGAAACAATATACAAATAAGTATGTGCAGAAAAATCTACAAAAATCAATAAATAAGAAATCCTTAATAGACAAAAGGCACAGAATTAAAAGGGGTTGGGAAAGACTTCTTAGAAAAGATAAGAATTCAGGTGACATTTAAAGTAACTGAAGAAAGTTAGTAAGTAAAGTTGAGGAGTGAAGGCATTCCAGGCATGGAAACAACCAGAGAAAATTTTCAGAACTGAGATATGATTGTATTCTTTGTGGAACAGCAATGGAATGAGTATCACAAGAATATGAAGCAGAAATCAATGTATAAAAAGACTGAAAAATAGGAAGGTGTCAGTAAGGAAGAATTTTTAATGCCAGAGTAAAGGAAAGTAAAGTAAAAGGAAGCATCTGGAGTTAACTAAGTAGATGACTAACAGAACCAGATCTTAGCATTAGGAAAGAAACTTGATTATCATCTGTATTGACATGGGAATTAAATCCCTCTAAATTAATGATATCATCGAATAGAGTCATGTTGTATGAAAAGAGAACAGAACTTATGGGAAAATCTTTAAGGACTCCTACAATTAAAACATGTTATTAGATGATGATTCAGCATTTTTTTTGTTTTAATACTGATATATGTACTAATCATACTCCATTTCCTCTGTTGAACTCCAGTCTTGCATCTCCAACTGTATTTTAGACACTTTGAATCACATGTCAAATAAACATTTTAAATTAAATATGCCCCAAACCAGAACTCATTTTCTCTCTTTAAACTTTTTATACCTTCTACATTTCTAATCACTACAGAAGCTAACACCATTCCACAGTTGATACCATCCTTTAGTATAGACACCTTGATATCAACCTCTATTCCCACTATCTCTCAAACACACACCAAACACACTGTTGCCAAAGTTTGTTGATTTCATCTTTTTAACATCTCTCCTCTATGCTCTCTTCTGTCTTTTGGTGTTACTACCTCTCTGGTTATCATTCTCCTCACCTAACTTCTGGATTATAACAAAAACTTCCCCATGCTTCTGGCTACCTCTAATCCAACCTTCATTGAACTACTAAGTGATTTTCGTAAAGCATAGTAAACAGTCATCTAGCTAACAGATATTCCACTAGGGAACATTCCCAGAAGATTTCTTGAGGGGTTAGAATGGAGGGGTTTCGGAAATCAAAGAGTCAGCTACATCCCACTTTATAAAGCCAAAAATAAATTTTTAAGCTTTCAAATGAACCTAATCTGGTAGCCAAATATACTACTTTTGGAAAAGGGGCAGAAAAGCTGAAACTTCCATTAGCCTGATACCTTGGTAAGCTGATGAAAGATAGGGGGGGTACCTCTGGAACAAGAGGTAATGGCCCCAAATTTGAAGAGGAAGATGAAAGTAACCCTTCCTAAAGAAGGAATGAAGAAGTTTCAAAATTCCCCATAAAGTTTTCCACAAACAGAAAGAACAAAGTGAGTTCTATTATTATGGACTTTCTCCAGATGAAGATATAACAGCAGTCATTTCAGTTGTGTACAATTCTTTGTGACTCCATTTGGGGTTTTCTTGGCAAAGATAATGAAGTGATATGCCATGTTTTTTTCTCAAGTTTATTTTACAGATGTAAGTGACTTGACCAGAGTCACACAGCCAATAAAAGTCTGAGGATTTTAACTCACAAAAGTGAGATTACAAGACAAGAAATCAATCCATAGTGTTACCAACAGAAAAAATAATGACTTTGTTGCAACAGCTTCGGGAAATCAGAGAGTTCAATCAATGATTACAGGAAATAAATAGTCCTTGGCAAGGAAGTGGAAATTATATACCTTGAACAGACTTAGAAGGTAATTTTCTGAATTCCCCTAGAACAACCACATTTAGTTTTACTTAGATTGAGACCACACTAGGAAAAAGTTTGTCTATTTGCTCTGGAATGCACTATTACTTTTCAGTATCCAGTGGCAGACATAGGAAGGGCCATAGTGAGAACACTAACAATAGAATAAATATTACTACAATATTCTCTTCCTTAACCCTGCATGTGGTTTGACACATACCCTCATAGTCCACTGACATGATGATCACTAAATACCAAAACCTGTTAATGTTAATGTTGAGATTCTGGCTTATCCATTTTAACATAATAGATAGTGTTAAAGAAGAGAATGGCCCAAATGAAGAGGAAGAAAAATGAGAATCAATAGCTTCCTTATGAAAATCTTCAAATTCTTCCTAAGGGTTTGGATCCCCTTGGAATGACAGGAGTTTGAAGATGATGAAGACCTAAAACAATCAGCTGTTTCTAAGGGCACCCTGGGATTGGACTGTGTATCATGAATGCATCTTTGTTGATAAAAAGCAAAATGTGTAGAATGGTGGAAATGATGTCATTGATATTTCTGAAGAAGTTTGTCTTACTGGGACAGATTATAAATCAAAACATCAACTCAAAGGTGAACCATATAATAGAGGTTGATTCCACTAGAATGGGTCAATAAACATCATATAGAAAAGGATCATGTTGCTCATACTAATGTTGAGGTATCTGAGCAATTTTAGCTCCCATTCCTCCTGGAACACAGGTAATATCTTTAGGCAGAAGATGGGAATGAGCAACCTAACACTAGAACTGAGACAATAGCTACTTCCAAGGTAGCACTTGTGCTCTCAGAACACTCAAGAGAAGGTAGAACTGTCTGTGCAAATCATTATTAGGAAGTAGTTTTTTGAGGGAATTTGATGAAGTCTTCATCTTCTTAGAAATGATACTAGTATTGATACCCATTCATACAAAGATTTCACCAACAAATATGTCAAAGATAAAATCCCTTACTGTTGTTCAAAACTTGTAATTAACCCACTGCCCATCCAGTATGTTTACATATTACTCATTACCTTGTACTTTGTTATCTTGTAACACTGGCTTCTTAGTTATTCCATGGATAAAGTCCTCCATCTTTCCACTCTGAGCATATTATATAGCTGTCTCTTAGATTTGGTAGGTTTTCCTTCCTCATATTTGACTTCTGGTTTCCCTGATTTCCAAGTCCAGGTGAAACTTCCATGTTGTATAGGAAGCATTTAGGCACACTTCTTAATTCTAATGCTTTTTCTTGTCTTAATTTTTCCTATAAATCTTGGATATAGTTTGCCTCTACATATTGTCTATTTAATGTCTCTCCATTTGATTGTGAATTTCATGAGGACAAGGATTGCCCTCTTTTAAATTTTTATTTAATATTTGTTCTAGTTACATTACAAACGATGTTTACATTTGTTTTTAAAATTTACATGTGAAGTTGTGCAAAAGATTTACATAAAATCATGTTGAGAAACATACATGGGTCTTCACCTCCCAAGGGGGAAAAAAGCAAAAGCCTCAAGAAAAATAAGGGAAAACTGAGAGAGAGACTGATACATACAGGCAGATAGAGAGACAGACAGAGGCAGAGGCAGAGAGACAGAGGCAGAGACAAAAAGAGACAGACAGAGAATGCTTCAATCTGTATTCAGAAACAATCAGTACTTTTTCTGGGAATGGATAGAACTTTTTAACATGAATTCTTCAGAGTAATCACTGATCATTGTATTAATGAGAACAGCAAAATCATTTACAGTTTATCTTCCCAGAACATTGCTATTACTTTGTATGCATCCATTTTACTTTTCTCAAATTTATGAAGAACTTTCTAGGTTTTTCTGAGAGCACCCTGCCCATCAATTCATGAAAACAATAATAATCCAATACAACCAGATACCACAGATCACACAATCACTTTCACATTCATGGGCATCCCCTCAGGTTCCTTGTTTTGCCATGAAAAAGAATCTGTTATAAATATTTTTGTACATATAAAACATTTTCCCTTAAAAATTGTGGGGACAATTCATGCCTGGTAGTGGTATTGACAGATAAAAGGATATGCATAATTTTATAACCTTTTAGGGATATTTCATGTATTTTGAACATTTATCAATTCGGGCAAGGTTCTTATATAAATCTGACTCAATCCCATTTATATTTAATAACAGATACCTTATCAAAGTTTCTTTCTTCTTCCTCCACTTCCTTCTCATTCTCTTCTTTTTATCAACAATGGTTTATTGAATATTTACTTTGTGTTAGGCAGTGTAATAAACACTGTGAATACAAGGGAGACAAGTCTTTAGCCTCAAGATGGTCCCAAGTCTATGTAGATACTTGCCACATAATGTTTGACAATGATCTGGAGGAAGAATAACAATAAGGGAATGGTATGATTTGCACAATCTAACATTTTTAATGACCCCAGATTTCTCACTGTCTCAAAATTCTGTCTTGCAGCTATTCTTATGGATATTCAATATAACTTTAACTTATGCATCTCAATGGTTTATTTAGCTCAAATTCATGATGTATTTGATCCAAAGAGTAATGGATATTATATAAGACATATTATAAGAAGGCTATAACACATTAGCATAAGTTACTTAGGCAAAAAAATAAAATAAAAGACAAAATCAATGTATCTATGATATGTGATCATAAGCCGAGGGTCTTAGTTTTCTCTAAATTTCTCATCTTTTTAATTTCCCTCCTAATTGTTGCAAGGTTTTAATATTGCCAATGAATCCAAGATGTGTTTTGAATGAAATGGAATATATGGCTGTACAAATTTAAAAATTTATGTGAGCAATGTATATCAAATGTTCAATAAAAATGTTACAGTAAGATTTTTAAAGGAAATCTTATCAAAAATTCTCTTTAATTATTTATTATAGATACAAGGGAACGTATGAATTCTTACTTGTATCTAGCCTGCATTA
Organism: Sarcophilus harrisii; assembly: GCF_902635505.1. NCBI lineage: Eukaryota > Metazoa > Chordata > Mammalia > Dasyuromorphia > Dasyuridae > Sarcophilus > Sarcophilus harrisii. The sequence continues at coordinate 410,986,395 of NC_045426.1, forward strand.
AAAAAAAAATCTTATCCTCAAGAAAATAAGAAGACTATTTAAAATTACTTCAACTTGCCTTTTACCTTAAGATTCAAAAACTTTGTAGCATCCTTCTAACATTTTGGCAGGTGTGGAGCCAAGATGACTGAGAGGAAACACATTTCTTTCTGATGTTCTCCCATGTCCCTCAAACTAATTACCATATTCAGCCTCTGAAATATTTCTGGACTTGAAGAACCCACAAATATTGGGTGTGTAAAAATTTACCAGCAGAAGATAAGTTCAAAGATCACCAAAAAATGTCTGTTTCAATCATACATAAAGGGAGGGGGCTCAAAAGCAAGGACAGTGAGCACATATGTGAGTGCAAGCAACACAGATCTGGGTTGGTGTGGGCCCCATGAGCCAAAGAATCTAGGACAAGGGCAACAGCAGTGTTGGCTATTGTAGCCTGGTTGCAAGCCAGTAGATCAGCAGAGAAGTTATAAAACATCCAACTCAAACACAAATAGTGAACCCCAGAAACACCAGCATTTCACAGGACCTGGCCATCCCCAGACAGTACCTGGAGTGAGTCAGCACAGACTCAGTGCAGCAGCTGCCTCTTGCAGAGGAAGCTTGGACAACCTCCCTGGCCCTAACAGCAGATCTCAACTTTTGAAAAAAAATTGAGTAAACAATCAAAAAAGTTCTGACCATAGAGAGTTTTTATGTTGAAAGAGAAGAGATTTTAAACCCTCAGGAAAGTTAAAGAAAATCATCTCAAGATGAAGTCCCAAAGGGTAATATAAATTGGTCCTTATCACACAGGGCTCTCCTAAAAGTAATTATAAAAGGTCTTAAAAGAGAGGTTTAAGAAAATGGGGAAAGAAATGAAAATTTACAAGAGAGTTTGGAAAAGATAAAATAGAAATTATCTGAAGAAAATTCAGTACAAAATGGACAGTTAAATGAAAGAATATAACTCCTTAAAAATAGAATTGACAAAATGAAAAAGAAAACAACTCCCTGGGAAACAGAATTTGTGAAGTGGAAAAGGAAAATAACTCCTTAAAAAATGTGAAATGGAAAAAAATATCCATAGAACAAAACAAATCATTTAAAAATTCCAATGGATAAATGCAAAAAGAAAAAAAAAAGTAAAAGAAGAAAATAATTCCCCAAACATCAGAATTGAGCAAATGGAAATGAATGACTCAATGAAATATCAAGAATTAGTCAAGCAACATTTTAAAAATTGAAAAAAAAATGTAAAATACATACTTGGAAAATAAATCTAGGAGAGAAAATCTAAGGATTATTGGACTTCCTGAAAACCATGATGAAGAAAAAAGAATCTAGACACTATTTTTCAGGAAATCATCAAAGAGAACTTCCCAGATGTCATAGTATCAGAAAGTAAAAGTAACCATTGAAAGAATTCATCAAACACCTCCTGAAAGTGACCCCAAAATTAAAACTCCTAGAAATATGATGGCTAAATTTCAGAACTATTGGAAGAAGGAAAAAATACTACAAGCAGCCAGAAAAATAATATTCATATACCAAAGACCCACTAGGTAATCATTACCCAATACCTAGTAGCTTCAACCATAAAGGGTCAAAGGGCCTAAAATCTGATATTTAAAAAAGGCAAAGAACATGGAATGCAGTGAAGAATAAAGTACTCTGCTAAACTGAGTATTTTCTTTCAGGGAAGAAGATGGACATTTAACAAAACAGGTGAATTCCATTTATTTCTGATGAAAAGATGATTTCAAATAGATGCTACTAATGATTTTAAGAAAAACTCCATTTATTTCTATACTCTCTAATGTTTGTAGTGGAATGGACCCTGGATTTTGTAAAATGCTTTTTCTGTATCCATTTAGACAATCATATTATTTCTTTTAATTTGGTTAATGACATGAAAAATTATATTAATAGTTTTCCTAATACTGAATCAGCTCTGTATTCCTGGTACACATCCTGAATGGTTATGGTGTATTATCCTAGCAATAACTTGCTTAAATATCTTTGCTAATATTTTATTTAATATTTTAGCATCAATATTCATTAAGGAAATTGGTCTATAATTTTCTTACTCTATTTTAACCTTCCCTGGTTTAGGTATCAGCACCATTATCTGTGTCATAAAAGGAATTTGTCTGTCCCTATTTTTCCAAAATAATTTGCATAGTATTGGAAATAATTGTTCTTTAAATGTTTGGTAAAATCCTCTTATAAATACATGTGACCCTGGAGATTGTTTTTAGGGAGTGGATTAATAACTTGTTCAATTTATTTTTCTAAAATGGGACAATTGGGAGCAGAGCCAATATGGTGGAGAACAGAAAAGACTTTCTGTGATCTACTCTGACCTTCTCTTAAACCAGAAGTAGGTTAAGCCTCCAAACTGGTTTTGGAGTGACAGAACCAACAAATATCTGGAGTACAACACATCACTAGATGAAGATACCTTGGAAGAACTTCAGAACAGATCTGTTTCAAATGCGTAGGGGGACAGTCTTCCAAACTCAGACTGCAGTAGAGAGAGGTAGAGTGTTGCAACACATACCAGTGAATCTTCTGTGAGTTTCTTAGGATACTTTGTACTGGTTGCAAGCACTTGTTAGCAGATTTGTTGGAAAACACCCAAAAGCAATTTCAAAAGTAAAATTGTAACCTGCTGAATATCAGAAGAACTTGACATTTGACCTTGATAAGCTTGTACTGAAAGTCAGTCTGAAACACCTTGTCCCAGGCCAAACTAAAGCAGCTATTACTCCTTTGTGTTAAGAACAGATCTCAACCCTCAAAAATGTGCAAAAAATCAAAAGTAACTCTAACCATGTACAACTTTTAAAGAGAAAGAGAACAAACCCCAAACCCTGAAGTTCCTAAAAGCCTATCAATTGCAGATGAATCCCCAAACGGAAATATCTATGAGCTAGTCCCCATTTCACAAGGCTTTCTTGGAAGATTTCAAAAAGCATCTTAAAAGAGAGTTAGAAAAGTAATTGAGAAAAAAGAAATGAGATTTTGTTAAGACGGTATGGAAAAGGAAAACAGAAATTATCTGAAGAAAACTCCTTTAAAAAGGATTTAATGAAATGGGAAAAGTATACAACTCCCTATAAAATAGATTTGATAAAATGGGGGAAAGAGCTTATACCTCCTTAAAAATAAATAAGAAAATGATACCAACTCATTGAAAATCAGAATTTGTGAAATGGATAAAACAATTCAATTGGCCAAATATAAAAGGAGATAAAAATGGTAACTGCAGAAAATAATACAATAAAAATTAGAATTGAACAAATGAAAGTGAATGAGTCCATAAGACCTCAAGAATCAGTCAATAAAAAAAATCAAAAATAGAAGAAAATATAAAATACACTCTAGGAAAATCAACTGAACTGGAAAATACATCCAGGAGAGAATATAAAGATTATTGAACTTCCAGAAAGCCACTATGAAAAAAAAAAAAAACAAAACCTAGACATTATCTTACGAGAAATTATAAAAGAAAACTTCCCTGATGCCATTTAATCAAAAGGTAAAATAACCATTTAAAGAATTCACTGAACACCTACTGAAAGATACCCCAAAATTAAAACCCCAGGAAATTTCATGGCTAAATTTCAGAACTATCACACCAAGGAAAATATCACAAGGAGTCAGAAAGAAGCAATTTAAATATCAGGGACCCACAATTAAAATTACCCAGGACCTAGTAGCGTCCATCTTAAAGGATTGAAGGCTCTGGAATCTGATATTCTGAAAGGAAAAGGGACTTGGATGACAATCAAGAATAAGCTATTCACTTGAATTGAACATTTTATGTTTCAATGAAGAAGATAGACTTTTTTTCTTTTTTTTAAACATTTTTTATTATAGCTTTTTATATACAAAACATATGCGTGAGTAATTTTGAAACACTGACCCTTGCAAAACCTTCTGTTTCAACTTTTCCCCTCCTTCCCTCCACCCCCTCCCCTAGATGACAGGTAGTGGCACACATGTTTAATATGTTAAATAAAATATTTGTATACATATTTATATAGTTATCTTGCTGTACAAGAAAGATTGGATTTCGAAAGAAGGTAAAAAATAACCTGAGGAAAAAAAATGCAGTCAAACAATAACAGAAAGTGTAGACATGTTATGTTGTGGTCTGTACTCGTTTCCCAATGTTCTTTTTCTCTGGTTATAGCTGGTTCTGTTCATTACAGATCAGTTGGAACTGATTTGGATCCTCTCATTGGTGAAGAGAGTCATGTCCATCAGAATTGATCATCATATATTCTCACATAGTATTGTTGTTGAAGTGTATAATGATCTCCTGGTTCTTCTCATTTCACTTAATATGTGTTCATTTAAGTCTCTCTGTATTCATCCTGCTGGTCATTTCTTATAGAACAATAATATTCTGTAACATTAATATGTGACAATTTATTCAGCCATTCTCCATTTGGTGTGCATTCATTAAATTTCCAGTTTCTAGCCAATACAAAAAGAACTGCCACAAACATTTTTGCACATATGGGTCCCTTTTCCTTCTTCTATATCTCTTTGGGATAGAAGCCCAGTAGTAATACTGCTGGATCAAAGGGTATTCACAGTTTGATAACTTTTAGAGTATATTTCTAAATTGATCTCCAAAATGATTGGATCCATTCACAACTGCACCAACAATGCATCAGTGCTCCAGCTTTCCCATATCCTCTCTAAAATTCATCATTATCTTTTCCTGTCATCTTAGCTAATCTGAGAGGTGTGTAATAATATTTCAGAGTTTCTTATTTTTCATTTCTCTGATCAATAATGATATGGAACACCTTTTCATATGACTAAAAACAATTTCAATTTCTTCATCTAAAAATTATATGCCCAACTCCTTTGACCAATTATCAACTGGAGAATGACTTGATTTCTTATAAATTAGAGTCAATTCTCTATATATTTTGGAGATGAAACATTTATCAGGTATGCTCAGGTTTGATAAAAGGGTATGCACAGTTTGATAACTTTTAGAGTATATTTCCAAATTGCTCTCCAGAATGGTTGGATCCATTCACAATTGCACCAACAATGCATCAATGCTCCAGTTTTCCCATATCCTCTCTAAAATTCATCATTATCTTTTCCTGCCATCTTAGCCAATCTGAGAGATGTATAATAATATATCAGATTTTTCTTATTTTGCATTTCTCTGATAAATAATCATTTGGAACACCTTTTCATATGATGAAAAATAATTTCAAGTTCTTCATTCAAAAATTTATATGCCCAACTCCTTTGACCAATTATCAAGGGGAGAATGACTTGATTTCTTATAAATTAGAGTCAATTCTCTATATATTTTGGAAATGAAACATTTATCAGAACCTTTGATTGTAAAAATGTTTTCACAGTTTTTTGTTTCCCTTCTAATCTTGTCCACAAAAGTCTTGTTTGTATAAAAGCTTATAACTAAATATAATCGATTTTTTTAAAATTTTGGGATCAATAATGATCTCTAATTGTTCTTTGGTAACAAATTGCTTCCTCCTCCACATGTCTGAGAGGTAAACTATCCTATGTTCTTCTGATTTATTTATAATCTCATTCTTTATGCCTAGATCATGAACTCATTTTGATCTTATCTTGGTGTACAGTGTTAATTGTGTGTCAATGCCTAGTTTCTGCCATACTAATTTCCAATTTTCCCAGAAATTTTTGTCAAAAACTGAGTTCTTATGCCAAATTCTGGGGTCTTTGGGCTTATCAAACACTAGATTGCTATAGTTATTGAATATTTTGTCCTCTGAACATAACTTATTCAATTGATCAACTAGTTTATTTCTCAGACAATACCAAATGGTTTTGGTGACTACTGCTTTGAAATATAGTTTTAGATCAGGTACAACTAGAGCACCTTCATTTAATTTATTTTTAGTTCCCTTGAAATTCGTGCCTTTTTGTTCTTATTTTTTCTAGGTCTTTAAAATAGTTTCTTGGGAGTCAGATTAATATAGCAGTAAATAAATAGATTAGTCTAGGGAGTATTGTCATCTTTATTATATTCACTCGACCTATCCAAGACCACTTAATATTTTCCCAACTGATTCAGATCTGATTTTATTTGTGTAGAAAGTATTTTGAAGTTTTGCTCATATAGTTCTTGACTTTCCCTTGGCAGATAGATTCCCAGATATTTTATATTATCAATAGTTATTTTAAATGGAATTTATATTTGTAACTCTAAATGTTGGATTTTGTTAGCGATATATAAAAATGCTGATGTCTTATTTTGTATCTTGCAATTTTGCTAAAGTTGTGGATTATTTCTAATAGCTTTTTAGTAGAATTCTGGGGTTCTCTAGTATGCCATCATATCATCTGCAAAGAGTGATAATTTGGTTTCTTCATTACCTACTCTATCCTTTAATCTCTTTTTCATCTCTTATTGCCAAGGCTACCTTTTCTAATACAATATTGAATAATAATAGTGATAATGGGGAACCTTGTTTCACTTCTGATTTTATTGGAAATGGTTCCAGTTGATGACCATTACATATGATACTTATTGATGGCTTTAAACAGATGCTACTACCTCTTTTTTTTATAGTAACTTTTTATTGACAGAATCCATGCCAGGGTAATCTTTTTACAACATTATCTCTTGCACTCACTTCTGTTCCGATTTTTCCCTCCCAACCTCCACCCCCTCCCCTAGATGGCAAGCAGTCCTATATATGTTGAATATGTCCTAGTATATCCTAGATACAATGTGTGTGTGCAGATCCAAACAGTTTTCTTGTTGCACAGGGAGAATTGCATTCTGAAGGTAGAAATAACCCGGGAAGAAAAACAAAAATGCAAACAGTTTACATTCATTTCCCAGTGTTTTTGCTTTGGGTGTAGCTGCTTCTGTCCATCATTGATCAATTGAAACTGAATTAGGTCTCTTTGTCAAAGAAATCCACTTCCATCAGATTACATCTTCATACAGTATCGTTGTTGACATATATAATGATCTCTTGGTTCTGCTCATTTCACTTAGCATCAGTTCATGTAATTCTCTCCAAGCTTCTCTGTATTCATGTTGCTGGTCATTTCTTACAGAACACTAATATTCCATAATATTCATATACCACAATTTACCCAACCATTCTCCAATTGATGGACATCCACTCAGTTTCCAGCTTCTAGCCACTACAAACAGGGCTGCCACAAACATTTTGGCACATACTGGTCCCTTTCCGGATCAAAGGGTATGCACAGTTTGATAACTTTTTGGGAACACTGCTGGATCAAAGGGTATGCACAGTTTGATAACTTTTTGGGCATAATTCCAGATTGCTCTCCAGAATGGTTGGATTCGTTCACAGCAACACCAACAATGTATCAGTGTCCCAGTTTTCCCGCATCCCCTCCAACAATCATCATTATTTTTTCCTGTCATCTTAGCCAATCTGACAGGTGTGTAGTGGTATCTCACAGTTGTCTTAATTTGCATTTCTCTGATTAATAATGATTTGGAACACTCTTTCATATGAGTGGTAATGATTTCAATTTCATCATCTGAAAATTGTCTGTTCATATCCTTTGACCATTTATCAATTGGAAAATGGCTTGGTTTCTTATAAATTAGAGTCAGTTCTCTATATATTTTGGAAATGAGGTCTTTATCAGAACCTTTAACTGTGAAGATGTTTTCACAATTTGTTGCTTCCCTTCTAATCTTGTTTACATTAGTTTTGTTTGTACAGAAGTTTTTTAATTTGATGTAATCAAAATTTTCTATTTTGTGATCAATAATGATCTCTAGTTTGTGTTTAGTCACAAATTTCTTCCTCTTCCACAAGTCTGAGAGATAAACTATCCTATGTTCCTCCAATTTGTTTATAATCTCGTTCTTTATGTCTAAATCATGGACCATTTTGATCTTATCTTGGTATACGGTCTTAAGTGTGGGTCCATGCCTAATTTCTGCCATACTAATTTCCAGTTATCCCAGCAGTTTTTGTCAAATAATGAATTCTTATCCCAAAAGTTAGGATCTTTGGGTTTGTCAAACACTAAGTTGCTATAGTTGACTATTCTGTCTTGTAAACCTATCCTGTTCCACTGATCAACTAATCTGCTACTACCTCTTTTAAAGAAAAGTCCATTTATTCGTATACTCTCAAGTGTCAAGTGTTTTAAATAGGAATGGATGTTGAATTTTATCAAATGCTTTTTTTGCATCTATTGAGATGATCATATGGTTTTTGTTAGTTTGGTTATTAATATGGTCAGTTATACTAATAGTTTCCCTAATATTGAACCAAGCCTGCATTACTGGTATAAATCCTACTTGATCATGGTATATTATCCTGGGGATGATTTTCCGTAGTCTTTTTGCTAATATCTTGTTTAAGATTTTAGCACAATATTCATTAGGGAGATTAGCCTATAATTTTCTTTCTCTGTTTTCATCAGACCTGGTTTAGCTATCAGTACCATGTCTGTGCCATAAAAGGAATTTGGTAGAATTTTTTCATTCCCTATTTAAAAAAAAATATTTATATAGTATTAGAGTTGATTTTTCTTTAAATATTTGGTAGAACTCACATGTAAATCCATCTGGTCCTGGGGATTTTTTCTTAGGGAGTTGATTAATAGTTTGTTCTATTTATTTTGCTAAAATGGAACAATTTAACCAATTTAATTCTTCCTTTGTTAATCTTGGCAACTTATATTTTGGAAGGTATTCATCCATTTCAATTAAGTTATCAACTTTATTGGCATAAAGTTGGGTAAAGCAACTCCTAATTATTGCTGTAATTTCCTCTTCATTAGTGGAAATTTCTCCCTTTTAATTTTTAAGAATAAAAATTTGATTTTACTCTTTCCTTTTTCTAATCAAATTAACCAAGGGTTTATCTATTTTGTTGTTTTTTTTTTCCCATAAACCAACACTTAGTTTTATTTAATTCAATATTTTTATCATGTTAATGATTAATAAGATGTTTATAAAGTGATAGATTGATGTACTGCCATATATAGGTTTTTTTAATATTATAGCTTTTTATTTACAAGATATATGCATGGGTAATTGTTCAGCATTGATAATTGCAAAACTATTTGTTCCAAATTTTCCCCTGCTTTCCTCCACCCCTTCCCCAAGATGGCAGGTTGACCAATACATGTTAAAAATGTTAAAGTATAAATTAAATACACAATAAGTATACATGTCCAAACAGTTATTTTGCTGTACAAAAAGAATCAGACTCTGAAATAGTTTACAATTAGCCTGTGAAGGAAATAAAAAATGCAGGCAGATAAAAATATAGGGATTGGGAATTCTATGCAATGTTTCTTAGTCATCTCCCAGAGTTCTTTCACTGGGTGTAGGTGGTTCAATTCATTACTCCTCCATTGGAAATGATTTGGTTCATCAAATTCCTGAAGATGGTCAGGTCCAACAGAATTGATCATCATATAGTATTGTTATTGAAGTATATAATGATTCTGCTCATTTCCCTCAGCATCAGTTCATGTAAGTCTCTCCAGGCTTTTCTGTAATCATCCTGTTGGTCATTTCTTACAGCACAATAATATTCCCTAATATTAATAAACCACAATTTATTCAGCCATTCTCCAATTGATGGGCATCCACTCAGTTTCCAGTTTCTGGCCACTGCAAAGACGGCTGCCCAAACATTCATGCAATACATGTCCCTTTCACTTCTTTAAGATCTCTTTGGGATATATGCCCAGTAGTAACACTGCTGGATCAAAGGGTATGCACAGTTTGATACAAATCAACAACTTTTAAAACAATTTATGATCTCAGAATGTTATCTATATGACTGATCGTTCAATTTTTGCAATTATCAGTGCTGAACAATTAACCATTGCATAATTTTGCTAATCTTGTGCAACAAGAGAATTGTTTGGTTCTGTGCACATATATTGTATCTAGGATATACTGTGACATATTTAATATGTTTAGGATTGCTTGCCATCTGGGGGAGGGGGTTGAGGGAGGGAGGGAAAAAATCGGAACAGAAGTGAGTGCAAGGAATAATGTTGTAAAGTATTACCCTGGCATGGGTTCTGTCAATAAAACGTTATTTAAAAAAATAGTTTCACAATAATTCCAGCAACTATTATTTATTTTGCTAAAATGGGACAATTTAACCAATTTAATTCTTCCTTTGTTAATCTTGGCAACTTATATTTTGGAAGGTATTCATCCATTTCAATTAAGTTATCAAATTTATTGGCATTAAGTTGGGTAAAGTAACTCCTAATTATTGCTCTAATTTCCTCTTCATTAGTGGAAATTTCTCCCTTTTAATTTTTAAGAATAAAAATTTGATTTTCCTCTTTCCTTTTTCTAATTTCACAGATTTTATACATGGAAGACAGAATTTAAGTCTATCCCAAAGCCTACTATCTACTATGACAAGCCAATTGTCATGAGTGTGTGTGTGTGTGTGTGTGTGCACTGAAGAGGGCTAGTATTGAATAAGTCCATGAACAGCAAGTGTTTGTTCCAGGTATTATTTTAGATTTGTCCTCTGTTAGGTCAAACAATTCAACCATTGGCTCACCATGAATTATAACAATGAATTACAAGACATATATGAGATAAATTTATAATAATCTTGATGGAGAATATATGTGATAGGAACATGGAATTTCAACTTTACTATTTGCCACATAACAATGAATTAAAAGCATACTTGAGGTAAATACATTAATATGCTCATTTCTGTTATTTACAATTATATTTCCAGAAGTAAATTAGTATTGAAAAACATCACAAGTATTTACAATTTTGTTAGTATTGATGAGTATAACAACTATGCTATTTCCAATTTTGGTTGATAAGTATCTTGGTATAGATACTGAAATGTCAAAGTGTGGTTTATGCTTTAACCCTGGAATGCATATGGCATCACCTGTCAGTAGCTATTGTTGATATGTTAACAATAATGAAATAATGCTGTGTGTGTGTGTGTGTGTGTGTGTGTGCACATTCCTTCAGTTTGTTTTATTTTTTCTTCCCTAATGGAATGTAAAGTTGGAAGTTGGAGCTCTTCAATTCTTATCATTATATCCCAGGATCCAAAACAATTCTTAGTACTTATTTTGTACCTAACATGTATTTTTTAAATTGAATTAACATATCTGCTATTTCTACATGCTGTTGAACAAACAATATTGTTGGAAAAGATTTTTATGTTTTCACTTAGTTCATGAATGCTTTATTTGTTGCTGTTACATTTTTTAAATAAAATAATCAGGAGGAACACTGTCTCTTTGATTGCATTAACATCCAGATCCAAGAAACTATTTTTTAAAATAACTTTTTATTGACAGAACCCATGCCAGGGTAATATTTTACAACATTATTCCTTGCACTCACTTCTGTTCCGATTTTTCCCCTCCCTCCCTCCACCCCCTCCCCCCAGATGGCAAGCAGTCCTATATATATTAAATATGTCACAGTGTATCCTAGATACAATATATGTGTACAGAACCAAACAATTCTCTTGTTGCACAGGGAGAATTGAATTCAGAAGGTACAAATAACCCAGGAAGAAAAACAAAAATGCAAACAGTTTACATTCATTTCCCAGTGTTCTTTCTTGGGGTGTAGCTGCTTCTGTCCATGATTGATCAATTGAAACTGAGTTAGATCTCTTTGTCAAAGAAATCCACTTCCATCAGAATACATCTTCATACAATATCGTTGTTGAAGTATATAATGATCTCCTGGTTCTGCTCATGTGAAACTATGTTTTAATATAAAATGGGCAGTACTTCCTTCTTCATTTCAGTTCAAAGAAGTTTGCTACTTAGGTGCTTCCTACTATTAATTTCTCACCATTCATTCTAGATTTGCCCATGGCAAGACAGACCTTTGGTTTGAGATTTTCCAGGTATTGTTTCAGAAATGATTTTAAATCTACGATTATCAAAATATCACAAAAACGGTGAATGGTATTATAGTGGAACTGGACATATTAAGTTTTATTTTGACTTTTGTTCAAGCATTTGTGTTTAATTTGAATTTTTAAACATACATATACCTTTCTTAACTGGTAGTCAGAATGAACAGCCTTAGTGAATTTCTCATCAAATGTGCCTTTCAAACAATGCCTCTAGGATCCTTCCCCATGGGCTCTCTTCTGTCTTAAGTGACTTTTAATGATTGCTGATATTTCCCACAACAACAGGTGCATTTTCTTTTTTTCTCTTTTTTTCTAGAAAATTTTCTGAGATTTTTTTTAAAGGGCAGTGATTTTTTTTTTCTATACACTGTTGCTTTCGAAGCAAATTTACTCCAAGATGTTAAGAACAAAATACTACTTCCGTCCATGTTTTAAAAAAATGTGATATATATATGCATGTATACATATATATTTCTTATCTGAAAAGTGAAAGTACTATAATCTGAACATATCAAAAATCTCCCTTCCCCACCAGTCAATAAAATTCAAATATTATTTGATTAATTATATTATTATTAATATTATTATTCCTGCAAAACATAGTTCACTACAATGACATTATTAATAATATTAATGTTATATATTAATAATATTATCAACAATATTAATTATATTATTATATTAATATTAAGTATTATTCTGGTAAGAATCATAAATTTATAGAGCTATTAAAGCTAAAGTTTTATATAACATACCTAATATTATTTAATCCTCACAACAACCTTGCAAAACTGGCAAGCATAATGTAATGACAAGAAAATTAATCTTAAAGTCAGAACATGAGAGTCAGAAAGCTATGCTCAAAAAGTTATCAAGCTATGCATACCCTTTGATCCAGCAGTGTTACTACTGGGTTTATAGTCCAAAGAGTTCTTTTTTTTAATAACTTTTTTATTGCCAGAACCCATGCCAGGGTAATTTTTTACAACATTATCCCTTGCATTCACTTCTGTTCCGATTTTCCCCCTCCCTCCCTCTACCTTTTCCCCCAGATGGCAAACACTTTAAAGAGGTTACAGTATATCTTAGATACAATATATGTGTGCAGAACTGAACAGTTCTCTCGTTGTTCAGGGAGAATTGGATTCAGAAGGTATAAGTAACCCGGGAGAAAAAACAAAAAATGCAAGCAGTTTACATTCATTTCCTAGTGTTCTTTCTTTGGGTGTAGCTGCTTCTGTCCATCCTTGATCAATTGAAATTGAGTTAGATCTTCTCTTTATTGAAGAAATCCACTTCCATCAGAATATATCCTCATACAGTATCGTTGTTGAGGTATATAATGATCTCCTGGTTCTGCTCATTTCACTCAGCATCAGTTCATGTAAGTCTCACCAGTCCTCTCTGTATTTATCCTGCTGGTCATTTCTTAAAGAACAAAATATTCCATAACATTCATATGCCACAATTTATTCAACCATTCTCCAATTGATGGGCATCCATTCATTTTCCACCTTCTAGCCACTACAAACAGGGCTGCCACAAACATTTTGGCACATACAGGTCCCTTTCCCTTCTTTAGTATCTCTTTTGGGGTATAAGCCCAGTAGAAACACTGCTGGATCAAAGGATATGCACAGTGTTCACAATTCCAACAACAATGTATCAATGTCCCTGTTTTCCCACATCCCCTCCAACATTCTGCATTATCTTTCCCTGTCATTCTAGCCAATCCCAAAGAGATCTTAAGGAAGGGAAAGGGACCTGCATGTGCAAAACTGTTCATGGCAGCCCTCTTTCTAGTGGCCAGAAACTGAAAATTGAGTAGATGCTCATCTATTGGAGAATGACTGAAAAAATTGTGGTATATGACTGTTACAGAATATTATATTTATGGAATATTATTGTTCTGTAAGAAATGACCAGCTGGGGGATTTCAGAAAGGCCTGGAGAGACTTTCATGATCTGATGCTGGGTGAAATAAGCAGGACCAGGAGGATCAGTTCTGATGGACGTGGCTCTCTTCAACAATGAGATAAACCAAATCATTTCCATTTGTTCAATAATGAATAGAACCAGATACACCCAGCAAAAGAACCCTGGGAAATGAGTGTGAACCACTACATAGCATTTCCAATACCTCTGTTTTTGTCCGCTTGCATTTTTGATTTCCTTCTCAAGTTATTTTTACATTACTTGAAAGTTCAATTCTTCTTGTGTAGCAAAATAACTGTATGGCTATGTATACATATATTGTATGTAACATATACTTTAACATATTTTACAGGTATTGGTCTACCTGCCATCTGGGAAGGGGGTGGGGATAAGGAGGGAAAAAGTTGGAACAGAAGGTTTTGCAAGGGTCAATGCCTAAATATTACTCATGCATATGCCTTGTAAATAAAAAGCTATAAAAAAATCAAATGAAAGTGGCCTAGCTGTACCAGATCTAAAACAATATTATAAAGCAGCAGTCACCAAATCTATTTGGTATTGTCTAAGAAATAGAGTAGTTGATCAGTGAAATAAGTTAGGTTCAAAGTACAAAACAGTCAATAACTTTAATAATCTAGTATTTGATAAACCCAATGATCCAGCTTTTGGTATAAGAATTCACTGTTTGGCAAAAACTACTGAGAAAATTGGAAATTATCCACACTTTACATCGTACACCAACATATGGTCAAAATGGGTTCATGATCTAGGCATAAAGAATGAGATTGTAAATAAATTAGAAGAACAGAGGAGAGTTTACCTCTCAGACCTGTGGATGGGGAAGGGATTTGTTGCCAAAGAAGAAAGAAAGATCATTATTGATCACAAAAATAAAAAAAAATTGATTATATCAATTAAAAAGGTTTTGTACAAACAAAACTAATACAGACAAGATTAGCAGGAAAGCAATAAACTGGGAAAACATTTTTACAGTCAAAAGTTTTGATAAAGGCTTCATTTCCAAAATACATAGAGAATTGACTCTAATTTCTTATAAATTAAGCCATTCTCCAATTGATAATTCATCAAAGGATATGAACAACCAATTTTCAGATGAAGAAATGAAAACTATTTCTAGCCATATGAAAATATGCTCCAAATCATTATTAATCAGAGAAATGTAAATTGAGACAACTCTGAGATACCACTACATGCCTCTCAGATTGGCTAGGATGACAGGAAAACATAATGTTGAATATTGGACGGGATGTGGGAAAACTGGAACACTTATACATTGTTGGTGGAATTGTGAATGCATCCAGCCTTCTGGAAAGCAATTTGGAAATATGCTCAAAAAGTTATCAAACTGTGCATATCTTTTGATAAGTAGTGTTATTATTGGGCTTATATCCCAAAGAGATCTTCAAGAACTAAAAGGGACCTATATGTGCAAAAATCTTTGTGGCAGCCCTTTTTGTAGTGACTAGAAACTGGAAAGTGAATGGATGCCCATCAACTGGACAATGGCTGAATAAAATGTGGTATACAATTGTTATGGAATATTATTGTTATGTAAGAAATATAAGATGATTTCAGAAAGGCCTGGAGAGCCTTATATGAACTGTTGGTTAGTGAAATAAGCAAGACCAGGAGATTATTATATACTTCAACAAAAATACTATATGATGATCAATTCTGATGGACATGGCTCTATTCAAAAATGAGATGACCAAAAGGAGAACCAGCTACACCCAGCAAAAGAATTCTGGGGAAGGACTGGGAACCACAACATAGCATTTCCACTCCCTCTGTTTTTGTCCACTTGATTTATGGATTTCCTCCTCAGGTTATTTTTATATTATTTCTAAGTTTGATTTTTCTTGTGCAGCAAAATAACTGTATGGATATGTATGCATATATTGTATTTAACATATACTTTAACATATTTAACAGGTATTGGACTACCTGTCATCTAGGGGAGGGGGTTGGGGGAAGGAACAGAAAAAAAATAGAACAGAAGGTTTTGCAAGGGTCATTGCTGAAAAATTACCCATGCATATAGCTTGTAAATAAAAGGTATAATAAAATTATTTTAAAAATAAAAAAAATTCTTGAACTTTTGTTCTTTCATATGATCTTTGTTATCAGTTTATTAGCTCTATATTGCATTGCATTATCTCAGCCTAACCGTAAACACTTCTTATTTTTCAAATTGCTTAGATCTGAATTTTTGTGGAAAGTATTTTGAAGTTGTATTCATATATTTCTTGATTTCTCCTTGACTTCTCCAAAATATTTTATATTAGTTCCAGTTATTTTAAATGAAATTTCTCTTTCTATCTCTTACTGCTGAACTTTGTTGGTAATATGTAAAAATGCTGATAATTTTTGTTCATTTATTTTGTATTCATCAATTATGCTAAAGTTGTGAATTGTTGCTAGTAGTTTTTACATGATTCTCTAGGATTCTTTGACCATCATAGTATTTGCAAAGAGTGATAATTTAGTTTTTTTATTACCTGGTATAATTTTTCTGATCACTTTTTTTTCCCTTATTGCCAAAGCTTGCATTTTATTTTATTTTATTTCATTATTATATCTTTTTATTTACAAAATATATGCATGGATAATTTCATCCAGGACATTGGCAATAATGAGATAACATACAACAATTTATGGGATACAGCCAAAGAAGTTTTTAGGGGAATTTTATATCTTCAGGTGCTTACTTTTTTAAAATAGAGAAAGAGAAGTCCAATTAATTGAACATGCAACTAAAAAAGCTAGAAAAAAGAACAAATTGAAAAAGCCCAATTAAATACCAAATTTAAAATTCTGAAAATAAAAAGGGAGATTTGCCGTGTTCTCTTCTAAAATATAATTGTTCTCTCTGGGAGCAGGTTTCTTTGTGTGGTTTTCTGGAGCCAGCCTTAGTTTTAGTTAAAAGTAATAATCACTCCTAATGCAGCCAGGTGTCAAAAGTTCAGATCTCTTATTGCTTCCTCCAAAATACCCCGGTTAGTTTTCTTAGATATCTATCTCTCTGCTTGGTTCCAAGAACTCTTGCTGCTAATCTTTTGCCTCTGCTAGCTTTGGCTTCTCTTCTTCCAAAGGTCTCCAGCCAACACCAAGGTGAAAGTTGGAATGAATCTGACTCCACCTCCGAGAGTGCATTTATGGGCTTCCTCCCAGAGTGCTTCTCTCCAACTCTTGGCAATGTTACGAACTGAACCAACCTGAAGCTCTAAGAGCTTCTTTATATATTATCTCCCAAAGGTTGACTCTTCCTCTGAGGGAGGGATTAAGGGAGGTGTGAATTCACAAAGTTACAAAGTTAACTTTGTGAATCTCCCATATTTGTGAACTCCAAAGAGTACTTAAATACATTAGTGAGTTAGAGAATTTGCTAAGTGCCATGCTAAATTAGATAATTATTGTCTCTATCAACTCTAAAGAGTTAACAATTTGTAAGGATTCCAACAGAGATTAACTATTGTAATTGTATAAAATACTGGGAACAACAGTTTGAGAACCACTGAGAGAAAGAATGATTATAGATAAAATCTAATTTAATAAATCTTGTTTATTATAACACATCAAAAACATTTGTTATTTCCATTCCTCTCTGGTAGACAATGAATTGTGATAATTTTTTACTTAGCAATTCTCAGTAGTTCATTTAATTGGAACTGTATTAAGTAATATGTTATCCAATGCCTTTATTTATATGAGAGAATTGTTAGAAGATGGTTAAATGAAATAGATTAAGATGAACAAAGGTCATATCTGGACATAGGCATATGGTATTGATCTGACCATTCTGGAGAGCAATTTGGAGCTATTCCCAAAGGCTATCAAACTCCACATCTAGCATTGTCTCTACTAGGTACTTATCCCAAAGAGATCATAAAAAAGAGAAAATACCCACACAGGCAAAAATGTTTGTAGAGTTCTTTTTGTTGTAACAAGAAACTGGAAACATAGTGGACGCCCATCATTTGCTGGAGGACTGAATAATTTGTGGGATATGAATGCTATGGAATAGTATTGTTAAATAAGAAATGATCAGCAGATTGCTTTCAGAAAGGTCTAGAGAGATTTACATGAACTGATGACAAGTGAGTACAATTAAGAGAACATTTTCTATAGCAACTATAAGATTATATGATGATCACATCTGATGCATATAACTCAGTTCAATAATGACCAATTCGTGATAGAGAGAGCCATTTTCATTCAGAAAGAGCTCTATGGGAACTGAATGTGGATCACTACATAGTATTTTCAACTTTGTTGTTGTTGTTTGCATGGCTTTTTGTTTTCTTTCTTTTTTTCCCTTTTGATCTGATTTTTCTTGTACACCATGATAAAAGAGGAAATAAGAATAGAAAAACTCATTGTGTTTTCATATATTGGATTAGTGCTGTCTATGGAAAAGGGTGAGGGGAAAAGAGAAAGAAAAATTTAGAACACAAGGTTCTGCAAGAGTGAATGTTGACTACTTTCTTTGTGTGTGTCTTGAAAATAAAAACCTATTATTTAAAAAAAAATAAAATAAATAAAACTTGATTAAGGAAGATCTGAATTCAAATCCAGTTTCAGATACTAGCTATGTGACAATGAACAAATCATTTGAAAACTGACACATTCCTTTCCTGTACAAAAGGGATAATTATAACTAATATCTTCAATATTGCTTTGAAGTTAAAATTAGATGATATTTGTAAAACACTTTAAAATTCTTAAAGCGATGCAAAAACAATTGAGAGAATATCAAGCACTCATGAGTTGACTGATATTCTTTCAATTGTTTAGATTTGACTATTATTTCTTGGTAAAGTATTTTGAAATTTTGGTCATATAACTCCTCATTTTATATTGGTAGGTAGACACCCAAACATTTTATATTATCTAAAGCTATTGGAAATGGAATTCTTCTTTGTATTTCTTGCTGCTAGGCTTTGTAGTAGCATATAGAAATGCTGATGTTTTATGTGCACTTATTTTGTTTCCTGCAACTTAAGCAATATTATGTGTAATTATTCAAGTAAGCATATAGAGAAATCAAATTTCTATGAATTTATTTGGCTAAAAATTTTGGTAAATTGTCTCATTATTATCATTCTCTATGATAAAATTATCATTTGTTTCTATTATTTGTTGTTTCATCCAATCATTCTTTATGACTAGATTATTTGGTTTCTAATTAATTTGTCTGTTTTCTCCTGGCCCTTTATTACATGTAAATTTTTGTTGCATCATGATGTGAAAAAAAACATGCATTTGCTATGTCTGCTTTTCTGCATTTAATTTTTGAGTTTTTATGCCTTAATACATGGTCAGTTTACATTCATTTCCCAGTGTCTTTTTTTTGTGTGTAGCTGCTTCTGTCCATCATTGATCAATTGAAAGTGAGTTAGATCTTTTCTTTGTCAAAGAAATCCACTTCCATCAGAATACATCCTCATACAGTATTGTTGTTGAGGTATATAATCATCTCCTGGGCTGCTCATTTCACTTAGCATCAGTTCATATAAGTCTCTGCAAGCCTCTCTATATTCCTCCTGCTGGTCATTTCTTCCAGAACAATAGTATTCCATAACATTCATATACCACAATTTAGCCAACCATTCTCCAATTGATGGGCATCCATTCATTTTCCAATTTCTAGTCACTACAAACAGGGCAGCCACAAACATTTTGGTACATACAGGTCCCATTCCCTTCTGTAGTATCTCTTTGCGATATAAGCCCAGTAGTACCACTGCTGGATCAAAGGGTATGCATAGTTTGATAACGTTTTGGGCATAATTCCAGATTGCTCTCCAGAATGGTTGGATTCGTTCACAGCTACACCAACAATGCATCAGTTTCCCAGTTTTCCCCGCATCCCCTCCAACATTCATCATTATTTTTTCCTGTCATCTTAAAAGTTATTTATTATTAACCCACACTCACATCCTTGATCCTTCTTTTCCTTGATTGTTTTTCTTTTGTTTAATAAACTGTAAATATCCATATTTAATGATTAAAGAAAGATTCTTATATCAAAGGCTGCAAATGTTACTTTTGAAAGATCCCATCCTACCTGTGATATTAAAAAAAATTATGATATTTTTCATGACCATTTAAATTAAATCAACACTTGACAGCTGTGGAACAGCTTATACTATTGAAGAATTTCCAAAAAAAATTTGAATACTAGTAACATAAATTAAGATTTATAAAAAATTTCAAGTAAGAAAGAAATAATTTTCTTCGTAACACAAAGCAACAATTCTTAATTCATCTTGCCTTGCCCCCCAAAAAGAATTTTTCTTGCAAGTGAAGAAAAGTGACATTCAATAAATTGAGCCTGAGACATGAATTTCTATATTGTCCTTCCTATCAGAAGCAGGAAGTAGATATGGA